>NC_068999.1:29276334-29279128 GCF_001194135.2 Octopus bimaculoides | reverse complement strand
TGAAGGGGAAAGGGGAAGAGGAGGTGTGACAATATATCTATGGTGTGACAATATATCTATACGGTGTGACAATATATCTATAAGTATGCGCGCATACGCACACTGATGTGGATTCGTGTGTGTATTTGTATATGTGTATACACGATGATTACGATTGTATGGATGTGCGCACGCGTACACGCGGGTGTGTGAGTGTATGTGCTTATATTTCTGTGGGGGTGTGTTTGTATCCATGGGTGAGCGTGCATGTGCGCATAGGCGTACATGCACACACACACACACACACACACACACACACACACACACACACAAACAAACACACACACACGCACACATACATATACACAAATGTATACACGGTGGTGCTCCACATGGCTGAAACGAGTAAGAAAATAAAGGAATATGCACACACACATATACGTACATACATACATACATACACACATATATATGTGTGTGCGCATGCGCATATACATGCAAGCGCGCACGCGTGCATATGTGTACTCACGCGCGCGTGTGTATGCATACTAGTGTGCATGTTTACATGTATGCATACTGATGTGCGCGTGTATGCCCGTATTATGTATGTATACTGGTGTGTGTATTTGTATTTATGCGTGTGCGTGTATGTACATATAGGTGTATACACGCGCGCGTGCACACACACACACACACAAACACACACACACACACACAAACACACACGTACACACACACAGGGTGCACCTGTATATCCACTCGCGCGCGTATACGTAGTGCTTGTACATACTTGTATGGGTGAGCATGTACAAGGGGTGAGGATATGTAGGTAGAGAAGCATGAACAAGCGTTGAGGATTGGTGATTGGCGGCCCTGCTCACGGGAGCTGGTTGGTGACGGTAACCTTGGTGCAAGTGGTGCAGGGAGCAGCTGGTGCTATGGTGGTATATCCAGGTTGTCGGCGGTCATTGGCTTGAAATTTACCAGTAGGGCATGCCTCTGGTGACAACAATAAGATAGATCGTGTTTCTTGATGGATATTGCAGGTTGAGGATGTGCAGTTTTTCAGTTTTTCGAGGAGGCAGAGCTGGCAATTAGGGGTACAGAGCTGGCAATTAGGGGCAATATGGTGGTGCCTTTTTGACAATAGAACACTTGATGCTAGGTGTTTCGTCTCGGAAGTCACGGACTCTCCAGAGAAAGCGAGACAGTGAAGTAGAGTTCTCTCAATCCCTGGATAGAATGCATGTGCTGCCCTTGAAGTCATTGGTTGTCATATCCATGTAGTGCCTAATGATGTCATCGGATGGTGAAAGAGTGGTTCTGTATACTACGGCCCTTGAGATGTAGGATCCTTCTAGTGGGCAGGTGGCCAGGTTTCGGAAGCTGCAGGTTGGTGTTGCGGCGTGTGCGGGTGCATTTTTTCGTCTGTTGATGCGTGCGATGTTAGATGTGATGTTGTCTAAGCAGGAACAGCTCGCCGAGTTTGTAACTCTTATGGCATCTGGGGAAATGTTTCTTAATTAACGACAAGAAGCCCCTAGCTACGTTAGTAGAAACATGTAGGTTGAATGGTGGGGTTAAACTATATAATTTTCTTATACCTAATCCTCTTGGAGTGAGGGGAGGGGGTTGGGGATCGTTCCCATGCGTGAGCTTCTCAGTAAACCCGCTCCTAGCCAAAGCATCGTTGTAGTGGCGGGGGCGGCCCTATTAAAGATCTCCCTGGTGGCCGAGAGTTTAGATACCCATTTGCTAATGCCTGAAACCAGGTTTCTAATTATAGCGGGGTAGGGTTGAGCTCTTGTGGATGTGTACCGTTTCTTCATTAGGCTTCCTGTGTAAGTAGTGCGTGCCCGAGTTCATGTCTAAGGTTACGTCCAAGAAATCGACCGTAGTCAGGTTGGTGTTAACTGTTAAGGACAGGCCGAACTCTTTAGATATTTTTATCAAGTCCTTCTTGAACCTGTTCATGGTGTGGCCGTTCATATGGCTTGACATAGCCAGGCCGTCATCCCTGTAGAGGACCGACCTATATGGATGAGTACGTCTCTTGAGGGTATCCAAAATGTATAACCCAACGAGGTCGGCAATTTCAGCTCTGTCAAAGCTCCACATAGCGACATGGAACAATGGATCCCCTTCTTTCTTCACCCAGAAGGAATTGTCGTCGACTAGAATTGACTTCCTTGCATTCATGATGATTTTGATATCGAGGTCACTTATGCTGGTAAATTGCTCAGCAAAAGTTAGGGCCTTCAGGAGGATGGGCTTAGATATGGAAGGATAGAAGTCACACACAATATCGAACTGAGTGAACCTGCAAACTGACTTACTCTCGATACCGCGGAACCAGTCGATCATAGCTGCGCTGGAATTCTATTCAGTCAACCCCGTAGCCCTTCTAATGTCTGAGTTGATAGTGTCGAGAATACGCTTGCTAATGATACCTGTCTCGCTTTTGGAGGGATTGATCAGCCTACGTTTCGGATTGGAGAGGAAATCGGGATTATGGTCCTTAAGTGTAATATGTGGAAGTTTGCGTGGTGAAACAGTCCACGTGATTCTCTATATCAAGGCGGGTAGCTAGCTCCTTTGCTTCTCTGTTTATTTCATTGCATGTGGAATTACGGGTTTTCTTCTGTTTTGGCGATGGTGCTTGTGAGGATACTTGAGTGTGCGGGAGTGTTTGTTTCATAAATATTCTGTTTTGTCTGCGAGGTTGTGTAAGTTGGGTAATTGTTTAATACTGGTCATAAAGTCATTTAAGGATTTACGTAAGGAGTTAAAATAATGCCCAAACCTTATCTTCTTT
>NC_068999.1:29273492-29275324 GCF_001194135.2 Octopus bimaculoides | reverse complement strand
ACGGTCTTTGTGTGTTATTTTAAATGGCTTATAAACACCTTCCACGCTGCAATTGTTTCCGTTCCAGCACACGAGTTCAGATCAGGTCACTTGCTATGCAAGTACATCTCCGTAATATATATATATATATATATATATATATATATATATAAGATAATCAAGTCTTCAACTCTTCAAAGCCTGCCTGGAAAGGATGGGAATTTTTAACAGCAATGTCAAATCTTTCCTACTTAGTCGTTATGGTAAATGAACACAAATATCATGAGAAAATTTCAAATATGAACAGGTTCCCCAGACGCAGCCTATCCATCAGACATCCAGAAAGTGTGCGTAACAAAGACCTCCGAGCCAAAACCAAACAGGAACCTATCGGCCAACAAATGCAAGTAGAGATGGATAGGTCATATGTTAAAAAATGAGAAGTATGTTTGAAAAGGCAAGCCTTAAATTGGAGCCTAGCGAAAGGAAAGAAAGCTAGTGAAAGGAAAGGTGTAAAGAGACTATTTCTCCAGGAATCCAAAGTGCAGTCGATGATGAAGACTAACAAAGTTATCCACTACTTTTCTAAAAGAGCGCACACCAACCACCTTAAACCTGAGATGGGCACATTTGAAAATGCAGAGCTAAGAAGACTGATTGGGTTGAGTTGGAATGCCTTTGATCATAGATCTGTTTAGTCAGGGCTAACCTAGGTTCAAACACCAACAACACATCCACATAGACCATGTCTGACTAATTCACACGCCTCGCCTCTTGCCAGGCAGATTACCTCCGACATTCGAGCAGGCAGCTTTCGACTTTTGCGCAGACGACTCATCTCTCGAACAGACCGATTCTGACCATTCACAGGATATCTCATAAGTAGTTTCTTCAGACTCGGCGCATTTATTCTCTGCTCCCAGTCAGCAATTATATTACTAATATTTTACACTGTAAATAGCCAACACAAATTATCATGTCCAGCAAAAGACATTGAAGTTAAATTATCTAAAGCTTTCTCGCTATCATTCACGTTGCCAACACATTCCACATCACTACAGTACAAGCATAATGGTGATTAAGCCATCCATGGTGACTCAGACATTTAAAGTATGTCATTATTAACCGGCTCAATACGAGCGACCCAAGCAAGCCCACGACGGCAGGATAGCAGCAGGTAACATGATATATGAGACATTGGAACAACCGTGGGTAATATAATGGTGGAACAGTGGTAACCCGATGTATGTAATTGTGAAATTGCAATGGGTAACATGAAAAAGGGACGGCAGTCGGTAACAGGCCTTGTAGGACAGCTATGGGTAATAATGTAGTTGGGACAGCTATGAGTAATATGATGTGGGACAATGAAAGAACCATAGATAGCATGATTTTTTTGGAGAGAAGGACAACAATAAGTAACATTTTTTGGATGAAAGCTGTGCTGTAGAACCTTTGCAACTGTGAGAGGCTTGAAGATACATCACGGAAAGACTTGTGAGAAGAAGATAGAGCAGTGTAGATCATCTGATCGTAAAACACGTGGCAAATCATCCCCGGACTCAAACCACAGCGGATCGATAAATGCTACAGCAAAGACCTCTTCCCGTCAGGAAACTGCAAGTCATGAGACTGGTGCATCAGATAGTACTCGGAGGAGACCGAGGGTTTTGTGGCCTGCTGCTAATGAGAAAGGGAAATATAAAGAGTTTGAAAACAAGGTATGTCGAGCTCTTTATAAAATGACAGGCTCTACAGTGGAGAAACTGGGAAAATTAACATGCTCAATTTACGATACAGGGAAGGAATTGTTTGGAGTGAAAGGGAATATCCGATTAGAGAAAGGAAAGTGT
>NC_068999.1:29271876-29272644 GCF_001194135.2 Octopus bimaculoides | reverse complement strand
AAAAGGCCGGAGTCCCCGGGATCTTTGGATGCATTGAACACTGTTTTTCGATTTGGAAAGCGATCCAGGATGCCAAACAGAAAAAGAGAAGTCTGAACGTGGTATGGCTTGACCTAGCTAATGCATATGGCTCAGTGCCACACGAATTACTGATAAGAGCCATGGACCACTTCCACATTCCAGACAAAGTGATCAAAATAATGAGGATGTATTATGACAGTTTTGAAATGAGGTTTACAGCTGGAGATGTTACAACAGATTGGCACCGATTGGAGATTGGCATTGCTGCTAGCTGTACAATATCTGTCACGTGGTTTATCTTATCATAGGGTTGATTTTGAAAGTGTTGGATTTTTCGGAACAAATCGCCCATGTACAATCGCCTAACAAAGCCTTCATGGATGACGTGACACTTCTAGCTACAGATAACCAAGTCATGCATTTCGCCCGGCGTGCTAACGTTTCTGCCAGCTCGCCGCCTTTGTATGTATGTATGTATGTATGTATGTATGTATGTATGTATGTAGGTAGGTAGGTAGATAGATAGATAGATAGATAGATAGATAGATAGATAGATAGATAGATAGATAGATTCTTTTATTCTTTTTCGTTTCAGCCCTAAGGCGCTGGGAGAAAAATCATATCGTTAATTGTTGATTCCGCCATACAATACCGACAATCGTTTCTGTTGTATTAACATATATAGATACAGAAAATGTCAGTGAACTTAATATATCCGAAAATACATATTGACAAAACGTTATCAAA
>NC_068999.1:29270820-29271495 GCF_001194135.2 Octopus bimaculoides | reverse complement strand
ACACAACCTCGCAGACAAAACAGAATATTTATGAAACAAACACTCCCGCACACTCAAGTATCCTCACAAGCACCATCGCCAAAACAGAAGAAAACCCGTAATTCCACATGCAATGAAATAAACAGAGAAGCAAAGGAGCTAGCTACCCGCCTTGATATAGAGAATCACGTGGACTGTTTCACCACGCAAACTTCCACATATTACACTTAAGGACCATAATCCCAATTTCCTCTCCAATCCGAAACGTAGTCTGACATTTAAGTTAAGAATAGCTGAAGAAAGCATTCCAACAGTCAAAGAAGAACTCGTCAAGAGCTTGGGCCGTGTATACGCTGGAACATTGTCAGATAGAAGTCGCGGAATGGAACTTATGAAACAAGCCGAGGCTAGATTCTCAGCAATTGATAACTCGAAGTTACTAGGTAACTATAAAATTTGATGCTTGCTGTTCGGTTTGTTCCCGCGACTTTCGTGGCCACTTTTAATATACGAGTTAGCCTTGTCACAAGTTCAGATCATTGAACAAAAATGTAATGTGTTCATTAGAAAGTGGCTAGGCCTACCTCGGATGTTGAAAAGTTCAGCTCTTTATCGTAAAAGAGGTTCGTTGCAGTTACCACTAGCGTCAATAGTCGAAATATACAAACTAGGGAAGATACGGACGGTGATGATGCT
>NC_068999.1:29265802-29270810 GCF_001194135.2 Octopus bimaculoides | reverse complement strand
AGGTTCGTTGCAGTTACCACTAGCGTCAATAGTCGAAATATACAAACTAGGGAAGATACGGACGGTGATGATGCTGAGAGAATCGAAGGACACGGAAATCAGGCGTAACCCACCAGAGGTGAAAACAGCCAGGAAGTGGAAAGCAGAAGCAGAGACTGATGACATATTGTCTTCTCTTATGCACATAGATATGGTGGATGCAACACAGAACCATCGGAGAGGACTTGGTTTTGGCGCAAATCAATTCAGACCGTTTGCAAGTATGATGCGGAACGAATGCAGATCTGTTGTTAGCAACAGCGTCAAAACAAAAGAAGCAGACAAAAGAGAGCTTCATTTGATTCGAAGTAGTCAACAAGGACAGATGAAGAGATGGGAAGAACATGTTGTTGAGAGGAAAATAAGTTGGGATGAGATATGGAAGTGGACGACATCTCAGCTAAGTTTTCTCATTCGTTCATCCTTTGATGTTTTGCCGTCACCTACGAATCTAGTAAGATGGAATGTCTCAGAGAATGACATATGCAAATGCGGAAAGGTCGGAACACTGAAACATATTCTTTCCAACTGTTCCTTAGCATTGAATAGGTATACACGAAGACACAACCTGGTCCTGAAGGTTATCTTCAATGCTATGAAGAACCAAATTCATCTCAACAACACTAAGAAAAAACCATTGAAAGAACCATCTAGAGATTTTATTACCTTCGTGCGTTCAGGTCAGCGGATCCGTTTCAAGAAAAAGAACAAGAAACTTCCTGTGAAAGATGAAAAGTGGAACAACTATTGGGAAGTGACTGCAGATTTACCTAGGTGCCAGGCATTCTTTCCCATCCCAGTTACGGAAAGACCGGACATTTTAATGTGGTGTGAAAGAAGGAAAGTTGTAAATCTAGTCGAGTTAACGGTTCCTCATGAAGATGATATGGACGCCGCGCGGGCTCGAAAGGTTGACCGTTATGTAAACCTCCTCGAGAAATGTAAAGACACAGGCTGGAAAGCGGAACATTTTCCAATCGAAGTTGGATGTAGAGGATTTGTAGGACACATTGTGAGACGACTGCTGTTATCGTTAGGCCTAACTCATCGTAAGGTAAATACCACTATGAGTGATATCCAAAATACAGTGGAGAAGGCTAGCCACTGGATTTGGTTGAAAAGAGACGATGAGCGATGGCTAGAGAAATATTGAGCTTTGTTTTTAATAACCAGTTGATCTAGCAAGCGGGGCCTCATATTAGTGAGGGGGGCCAGTGCGCATTGATGCCGTCGAGAGGTAGGCCCCGAAACGGCGCGCATTCTCTCCTGATGACCCCATACACTTGCTGGCTTCCGGTATGCGGAGTTCTCGACTGGTAGCACTTGCATATGCGAGTTGTTTGCAACACATGTGGGACAATGAGACACTTGTGAATAATTTGAAGTGCGGGACAGTGAGGCGTCAATAAGTAACATGCTATGTGGAACAGGGGCAGGTACTGGATTTGTTTGGTGCTTCTCAAAACCTCAGATAAAGCAACTAAAGCTTGAATTTAGCCAGATCACCTTGGAAACCAGTATGTCTCATACTGGTTTCCAAAACATTGAAAACAAGAATTGCTTTTAATATCTCTGTACTGAAACGTGTGAATTCTCTGCGATATAGTTTTCAATTATACGTTACAAGGCCTAGAACCCCGGAAATATACTTCTGAAGTGCTAATTTCCGGTAATTGTAAATGTGTATTTTAATCTTTTCTCTTTAAAATTCTCATGGGGGCAGACTCCTAACAAAAGAAAAGCAAAGCACCCGCATAGGAAGTAAACCCGCAAAGTAAATATTGAAGTAAATTCTAAACTTCAAAGAAGTTTTGCATATTTTAGCTGCTGTGGTTATCGACGGCTTTGCAATATTGGGAGTTCATTATCATTTCTTTCCATGGAGAACTCAATTGTTCAAGAATGTTTAAAAGTATTTCTATGATTACTGGTGCAAATGGTAAAGTTAAATCAAGTTAGAGATGTTGAACAATAAGATGAGTTGCCTGGACATTAGGAAAGATGGCGGTTGACAACTAATTTAATAATTTACTTCATCCTTTTGGCTGTTTTCAGAGAGTATGATTACATCATACTATTTGAATAACTAATACCATCCGATGAAAAGCAAGCTATTTTTATATACTATAGAACCTAGGTTTAGAAATTAGAACAGAAAAATTATTTGCTAGGACTTTCTTATAGTAGTGAAAGAGGCGGATGGTAACAGAAGAGATGGAAAAGTAGGGGGAGAGAGAAGAGTGAAATTGTTTGTTTACTAGCAATTCGATACTTAAATGACATTGACAGCGGAAGATCAACAGATAATATTTAACTACATTGCCAGAGATTGACCGATAGTTATTTTCTCTCTTTTCCCTCCCCACCTTCTCTTTCTCTCTCTCTCGCTCCACTCACATTGCGCACGTACACATGTATATACGCATATGTTTGTGTGTGTGTTTGTTTGTGCGTGCGCGCGCGTGTGAGACAGGGAGTGTGTGTATTTCAATTTCTCAAACAAGATAAGAATGTTTATGAGGATTTATGTTACGAATTCATCCTAATTTTGTTTGTGCTACGAAATATGTTTATTACGAAGCATCTTTTAATGCTACATACATTTATAGATACAAAATCTGCCCTCAGTATCGGTATCACTGGGTGTTTTGGGTCTGATAACATATACGCTCATTCAGGCTTGTCCGAGGTGGATCAAGCATAGACCTGTATCCAGCTGGCATTCTAGTGATCCGCCAGTCACCTCTTTTCAACTAGGACTATCTAGTTGCTTTTTCAGTAGCCTCTACATTGCTATTGACTTTTCTTTTGCTCATTTCAGCAATGCATAGGGCCGCATTGGCCTTACTAAGAGAATGACTTGCGAATCATCAATTGTCCACCTTCGCTGACAAACGTCTGGTTCTTCACTGGCAAGTTTTGAGTCATCTATTCGCTCTTGCGACAAATCTTGGTACACAGCCCTCTTCTTCACTTGTATGTCACTTGTATGTCTTCCGAGAGAACAGTTAATTCCCGTAAAATTAGTTGCCTTGTTGCCTTAGAAACAAAGATGGTATCTGGTATCAACACGGTCCCTTTGCAGAGGCCCTGGAACATTAAACTGAAGAGTTACTCAATACATTTTGTAGAATACATATTTATTATACTTTGACAAGAATAATGTTAACAATGACTTCGAAGATTCGGCCTGCTTAGGCTTCAGCGGACTGTTCAATGAAGGTCACTGTCAACGCTATTCTTGTAAAAGAATATATATATATATATGTGTGTGTATGTGTGGCTGTGCGCGCGCGTGTGTATATATACACACACATACATACGTACATGCACTCACACACACACATGCACATACACAAGCACTTGCACATACACACACACACGTGCACATATACGAGCACATACACACACATGCACATACACAAACATATGCACATACACACATGCACATACACACACACGCACACACATATATAGACACACATATATACACGTACATACATACATACATACATACATACATACATACATACATACAATCCACTCCATAGATATCAGAACCCGAAAAATCCTGACTACAACTGGGAACTTCCACAGAAATAGTGGTATTGACAGGCTCTACCTAAGACGAAATGAAGGTGGTAGAGGCCTGAGATCAGTGCAGATGTCTGTGTGAACACGAGGATCTCCTCAGTAGAATCAGAAGTTGCAACCACTCCAACGACCTCACATGTTGTGAGTAGTATGGATGTAGTTTCTCTCTATCCATAGATTTTGCTGTGGAAAAATGCATTGAGATTATCTGTGAGAGTGAAGTAGAGTTCCGTGAAGTCAACACGAGGTAACTGGGCCTCCTAAACTAAACTATGACTGTAACTACCTAGATAACCATGACCTTAGTAGATTCTTCCCCACCAGGTCACAGAGGGGAAGACGACGTACCATCACCTCGGCAGTGAAGAAAAGCACCGCAGAGCGCTGAAGTGGTTCGACCATACCCACCCAGGACCCTGAGAATAACAGTCAGGCGAATAAAATGATTGCACACGCAATAAGAACTACCTAGCATAAGAACCACCTTGAAGAATCACATTGTAAAGTTTAACAGGAAACTATACTTGCAGGTTCAATATGCAGCCATTGGTGTCAGTGTGGCTGGAGATGTGGCCGGCCTCTTCATGACCTGGTGGGACAGAAAACTTAAACAATCCTTAGCAGAAACATCTACATCTGTTTTGCTTTACTGAAGATATGCAGATGACATTAATATTCTAGTTAGAACAAACTCTCGTAACTGTAATGTAGAAACCGAGAGGAGCATAATGGAGAGCATCCAGCATGTAGCTAACTCCATCCACCAAAGTATCGAGATAACTATAGATTGCCCCACTAGGCGCTCTAACAATAGACTCCTTGTCCTTGATACTGAACTTTGGTTAGAGACTGTGAACAACAGAGTGCAGCTCCTCCACTCCTATTACATGAAACCCATAGCTTCTAAAAATGTTGATCACAAGAACTCAGCTTTGTCACACAGCATGTCACAGTACAGTAGTGAGATGATATAATTAACATATTCTGTAATCACCTGGGCCGGCGCTAGGAAGTGCAGAGCCCAATTAGAGAATTGTCAGTGAGGCCCTCAACTCTACAAAAACTGAATGTGTTAATTATATCATCTCACCACTGTACTACGAGTGTAATGGTGTAGGAGAAACAATTGTACTGATTTTAAATAAAAAATTTATTTGTGTATATACGTATATGTATGTATGTGTATATGTATGTATGTATGTATGTATGTATGTATGTCTGTATGTGTATGTATGTATGCATGTGTATATGTATGTATATTTTATATATCGCGCGCAATTGTGTTTATCTGCTTCACTCTCCCTCTTTCACTCTCTCTCTCTCTCTCTCTCTCTCCCCATATATATATATATATATATATATATATATATATATA
>NC_068999.1:29263207-29265516 GCF_001194135.2 Octopus bimaculoides | reverse complement strand
ATATATATATATATATATATATATATATATATATATATAAATTTGTGTATAAATATATTATTTTCATAAAGGTCTATTGTGAAAGCCAAGCAAAGATTTCAGTTAGCACTGATGTGAACTTCCGGCTAATAGGATGTACAGAAACGAAAAAGAATCCAGTAAATCTAAAGTATTCCTCGCAAACTGAAAATCCAGGAACTTTTCATCAAAGCATAACATAGAACAAATAGAGGCATGAAAATATTGGCATCGCATTTATCATCCGGTTTCGATCGTTTCAGTAAAGGTGGTGTAGATGAATAATTTAATATGCTGAAAGAAATATAAACAATGATTATATGATTTCATACGATATTAAATGAAACCCAATCCCATCATTTTATTATGACCTTCTAACGGTGTAATATGCTTGCACATGGATGAACACTGTTATAAATAATATCAGTGGGAGGGCCTCAGAATGTCGTAGTGAGAAAGTAACCATTAATGACATGCTTAGAGAAGGGCATGGAGTAAAGAGATTAAAAAGACAGAAAACGTTTATGCTACTAAATAAAACTGTTTGTAACGTCAAGGCCAACTAGCTCAGGTAATACAAAGGATGGACACCATAGTAGGAAGTCTGAGCTGAGAGAAGGATATTTACATTTGTGTAGCAGAGAACACAATGATATTCACAAAGAAGCATTGATTTGGGAGAGAAGGTATGTCAAGAGTAAGATGAAAGAAATAAGTATGCTAAGAGAGAGAAGAAAGAAGAAAATGAGAGAGAAAGAGGAGGAGGAGAGGGAGAGAAAGGGAGAGGAGAGAAGGAGGGAGAGAGGAGAGAAGGAGGGAGAGAGAGAGGGAGAGAGAGAGGGAGAGAGAGAGAGATGGAAAAATGTAAGAAGAGGATTATGAAAAATAAAAAGATAGTAAAGACGAATAATTAAAAAGGCTGATTAACATTCCACAAAATCATGACAAAGTAATACCATTCAAACTGACAGAATAATTGAATAATTGAAATTTTAACATTCAGGCTGACAGAGTAATAGAAGCTAGGGGTCTGATATAGTAGCAGCAGACAAAGAGAATAGAACATGCCAAATAATTGACTTTACAGTCCTAAATGATAAAGTCAATAAGAAAGGTGTAGAGAAAATAGCAAAGTGCAGGATCTAGTCATTGAGTTACAGAGGCTATGGAAAGTGCGGGTAAAATGCATCCTTGTAGTTATAGGTGCATTAAGAACTATCCCTAGACTTGAACAGATGAACTGAGGAAATAGGCATAAAATCTAGTTTAACGCAGCTAAGACACTTACGAAGGTTCTTTTCTAATAGTTTCATCTGTTGTGTGGATATGAAATAACACCACCACACCACCAGGCCTCTTCGAAACAACACCACCGTTCCACCTCCTATTTCCGATTGACATGGAAATATATATATATATCGTATCCACCGAAAATGGGCATGATAGCTTGTCGGTTGGAGCGTCTGGTTTCACTGATGGCCATTACATCGACACTTAATGACCTGCGGTCGTTGAGTTGATGACCTTATTCCCAAGTGGACCCCAGGCCACGCGCATTTATACTACCTACTCTGAGAAAGGTCATGTTAGATCAAAGTATAGAAGCGGAAAAGTAATTTAGTTGACGAGGAGGGGATGGATGTTCCATCCCCATACGTGTATGGGGATGTTTCCATGAACAGTTCTTTATATATTTTTTTATTTATGTCTCTCTGGAAAGCCCTAAATCCTTCAGGAAATTTTATTTTGTTGGTGTTGTATGTGTGTTGTGATGTTTGTATGAATTTAATATGTGTTGGCGTGTTGTTTCTTGGTGTGGTAAAGTCGGTGTGTGATGTTTGTATAGTTATATATATGTGATCCATTAGTTTTTTTTATTGTTAGTGTCTATTGCTGTGTAGTTCAATATGTTTGACTTTTGTTGCAGCTTTTGGTGTGGGGATGATGTTATTGTTGAAGGTGCTGGTGTGGGTGCTGTTGGGGGAGACACTTGAAAATTTGTTTTCGATGGTATTTCCCCCTTCTGGTCATACTTGCCAGTTTTTTGTATTGATGTCGATGTTACTTTCTTTTATTTTCTATTTTTTTTTGTTTCAGTCATTTGACTACGGCCATGCTGGAGCACCGCCTTTAGTCGAACACAACGATCTCAGGATTTATTCTTTGTAAGCCTAGTACTTATTCTATCGGTGTCTTTTGCCAAACCGTTAAGTTACGGAAACGTAAACACACCAACATCGGTTGTCAAGCGATGGTGGGGGACAAACACAGACACATACACAAATACACGC
>NC_068999.1:29262108-29262916 GCF_001194135.2 Octopus bimaculoides | reverse complement strand
CACACACACACACACACACACACACACACACACACACACGCACATACACACACATACATACGTTAGGCTTCTTTCAGTTTCCGTCTACCAAATCCACTCACAAGGATTTGTTCGGCCCGAAGGTATAGTAGAAGACACTTGCCCAAAGAGCTACACAATGGGACTGAACCTGGAACCACGTGGTTGGGAAGCAAGCTTCTTACCACACAGCCACGCTGCGCGTGTATTTCTTTTTCTTTTGTTTGATCTACGAATCTTTTGCCAATTAGTATTTTCTTGCTGCAGGACATGTCTGATTGCTCCGAACAACACGGAAGGGGAAAATCTTACAGAGCTTTTTGTGTTTTTTCTGTTGAGAATGTTGTTATTGTTTCGGGAGATTCTTGTGGTGTTGCTTTTGCTGCTGTCAGTGTTGATGATTTCTTTGTTGTGTTTGATGCTTTCCTTCACAATCTTGCTATCAAAATTATATAAAATATAAAAAATCGAATGATATTAACAATACGTTAGACAACACAAATGAAGCGATGATCAGGCCACGCTCCGACCCCACAAGCCCCGATCTATCGCTGGCACCTTTTTTTTTTCCTTTTTTTTCTGACTATTTACACGGTTCCTTGCACGCACAACACTCGTGCAACATGCTTCCATCTCTTTTGGAACGTACACTCCGACAGACATCTCCTCTCCAGCCACACTTTCCTTTTCAAATGAAAAGTAAAAAATGAACGTAGATTGTGGCCAGAGATAAAGTTGCCTGTCTTAATTCCTTTTATCCTCGTCTTCCATGCTGCCTCTTTCGCTATTG
>NC_068999.1:29260787-29261443 GCF_001194135.2 Octopus bimaculoides | reverse complement strand
GTCTGATACAGAACGGCTTCGAAAGGAAACCGTTCACCCGAACTATCGAGTCAATGTTGTGGTACAATGCAATAAACCACTTGAGGAAGCCAAGGCCCAAACCGAACCGCGCAAGCACAGTCGCCAGGTATCGATGGTCAACCCTATCAAAAGCTTTAGACTGGTCCAAATGTACCATTGCCCCACCTTTGCCATATTTATTACCAGCCCTCTCTATGGTATAGCGGATAAGATGGAGGGTATCCTGAATGGTTCTGCTTAGGATGGCATATGTCTGTGCCTCCCCGACTATACCATCCGTGACACGCGCCAACCTTTTCGCTAAGACCTTGGCCAAAATTTTCACTTCTGCGTTTAACAGAGTGATGGGCCTGAAATTCTCTATAACGTCCCTCTTGTCCGAGTCCTTTCTGACCAACGTCACTACTCCCCGGCGCACAGATCTGGGGATAAACCCATTCTGTTGCCAGTTCGCGTAAACGTCAGCCAGTAGATGCCCGAACAAGTCTGGCATACATTTATACAGCTCATACGGAAGGCCATCAAGTCCCGGTGACCTACCTGCTTTACAGTCGGCCAAAGCCTCCTTCACCTCCCCAGGCGTGATTGGCCCTTCGTAAGACTCCGCATCCGACCCCGAGAGACACGGCAGACCG
>NC_068999.1:29255365-29257164 GCF_001194135.2 Octopus bimaculoides | reverse complement strand
ACGTTATACCACGAAGCATTTTGCCCGGCGTACTAACGATTCTACCAGCTCACTGCCTTTATACTAAAACTAATAATGAGACAAGTACTGATAACTCATTTGCTTCCAGTTTCACAAGGCGCGCGCGCACACATACACTATTTTTCTCTCTCTCTCTTTCTTTCTTTCTTTCTTTCTTTCTCTCTCATCCTCTCTCTCTCTCTCTCTCTCTCTCTCTCTCTCTCTCTCTCTCTCTCTCTCACACACAACACACACACACATACACACACACACACAACATGAAAAAGATTCGGAAATAATGAATCACTTCAACATAAAACTCACACACACAATGACAATACAAAACCCTAACAATTCGCTTCAGCGTATTTTGTATCACAATAAAATGCAACACGGTAAGCCATAAGTTTGACACATTGTCCTTTTATAGTACGTAGCTTCAATAATGACCTTACCTATCACAGTTCAAAGGTTGCAATAACAACTAAATCAATGTAAACATAATTTACATAGCTGTTGTTGCGAACGCAACAAATTTAAACATAATGGTAATACAGATCAGTCTAAGGTGGTGAGCGGCACTTTGCCCATCTTTACGTTCTGAGTTCAAATTCCGCCGATGTCGAATTCACCTTTCAACCTTTTGGAGGTTGATAAAACAAGTACCAGTTAAGCACTGGAGCCAATGTAATCAACTTACACCCTCCCCCCATATTGCTGGTCTTGTACCAAAATTAGAAAACAATATAGATCAGCCTTAGGTATTATTTTTTTAACATTGCACACAATAATGAAATACGGAGAGAAAATGAGAGGAATTTATATTTGGTACAGTTGACGTTAGTAAACTGAAACCACTTTAAAAAAAACAACAACCAAATATGAAAGGATACTGGAAGCAACCTAATTTCGCTGGCGTATAATTAAACGCATAATCTGAAGAAATGCTTTTACTGCTATGTCGGTTAAAAGTAACGTCGTGAAGTGTAATAGAAAGAGAAGGTATAGAGAAAACGCTATCTCACAGTGAATCAAAATTAGTTTTTTTTTTTTTGTAGTTGAAATCTTCAAAAGTAAAATAATTTTAAAATCCAAATTTTGGTAAAAATATATTAAAACCAGAATTTTAAAGAATTTTCTATACGTTTATAATTAATATCTATACGTTTATAATTAATATGCAGGTTTTTTTAAAATTACATGGTGACATGTATCCCATGTACAGAGAACATAAACGACACTCGAACACTGGTATCATACGACAATATAATACACGCATTCAAATACAAATTTGCAAGTCATCAATAATTATCATATACAAACCACCATTGACATTATTAATTGCCCCACCAAACTACATATTCAGTTACAATCCCTACCACATGACAAAATACAACCATTGCGAGATACTTCAATGCACATATCTTAGAAGAAAAATAATACTGATAACATAAAAAAGATACACATTTTAAAACCAACTTTACATTCTAAACAACCCACATTAACATATTTAGTACACACCCTACTAAACTAACTACAATAATTCCTCTCTTCGGACATCATTACCTGCACCACAAACCTAGCTACAGTGACCACATACCAGAGCATTCATATATCTCATTCATACAATTTTTCATCATCATCACAACATTCCTATATGCATAAACAACAACAACAAAAAAAGATGTAATTACATCACCAATATATAGAATTTCTTAGACTTCAACAATCAGATAATATTGATCAATGGTTCTCAACTGAGGTCTATATGACCTCTGAGGGTCCATCTAAGATGGAGT
>NC_068999.1:29254222-29255330 GCF_001194135.2 Octopus bimaculoides | reverse complement strand
GGGGGGGGGGGGGGTTCATGCCACAAAGTGATAAATTGGGAGTCAGCAATAGTATCTTAAGGGCTCCTGAAAAAGATTTGGGTTTGGTATGTATTGTAAGAAACAGTTAGGTTTCTTTCTCTAACATTTTACATAGTTCAACCTACATAAGTGAATGTGTGGAATACAAAATAGGAATTTTGAAAGAGATTTCTATAAAACTTGTTTTTAAACATCGAATGATTATGAAGGTCTACCAGGATGAAATAGCAATCAAAGAGCTCCATAGATAAAAAAAAAATGTTTGGGAACGCTTGATGTAGATAATTGAGAAGCTTCCAAAATACATAATACATCCTGTACTGTATAAAAACTTGACATAGCTTAACAGAAGTTATGTGCAACTTTCTGTAATGTTATAAACTCACAGATATCTCTTTCATTTTGTAATCTACATCTACTTTCTTATTAAATAATCAGTATAGATGGGCTGTATTCATTGACTTTTCTGGCGTTTCCAGTGAGATCAATGACTTACGAATTCATATTGTTGATTTGCAGCCCGATGGGTATTACTGACTTGGGATAAGGAGGAAAATATATTAGACGAAGTGTTTAGTTTCTGTTTCTGCAAAATAGTTATGGAACAGCGAAATACTCGTTTTCTGCTTCAACAGCATGAAGGTAGGTAGGGTGCGAAAGTAAAGAGGAAATGTGAATAATGACGATATTTAGTATAGAAAATGGAAAGTTGTCCTTGACGACACAAAACAAAATATCGTCTAGATATTTGAGGAGGTTGGAGAATAGCAGATACAATGTAAAAATGGTAGGGTTGCTTGTATCTATAGTCATCTACGCATTCTCGTCTACTTGAAGTTAGTAATCAAGCTTTCCATGATCGAAATTACAAGAGACGTCTACATAAATACCCTTCAAGCAAATAGTTGTTATTGATTGTATACACTCGGTGGGAGCAGATGGCTAGGAATATATTAAGCAAATACAATAAACTAACAAAGATAATCTGTCAACCATCCTCTCAGTATAGAACTCAAATGTTTGCAAAGATTGATTTTTGCTTTCGAAACAGCTCTTGTTGATTTACACAGAGAGAGAGAGAGAGAGA
>NC_068999.1:29253615-29254193 GCF_001194135.2 Octopus bimaculoides | reverse complement strand
TATATATATATAAAAGAAAGATGTTTTTGCTTGCTCGCTCGCAATTCCCGTATATTTCATTGAGGTTAGTGCTTTATGTGGCTATTTGAGTTAAATTTTGACTCCCATTTCTAGTAATTGTCGGTACAATTTTGCACCCTCATTTATTAATTTTATCTTTTTGGTTTTAATTGCTAACAGGCCACCTATATTATAACGTATTTAATATATCTTAATATACTCTTTTACTTGTTTCAATCATTCGACTGCGGCCATGCTGGAGCAACACCTTTTTAGTCGAGCAAGTCGACCCCAGGACTTATTCTTTGGAAGCCTAATACTTATTCTATCGGTCTCTTTTGCCGAACTACTAAGTTACGGGGACGTAAACACACCAGCATCGGTTGTCAAGCGATGGTGGGGTGACAAACACAGACACACAAACATATATACACACATACATACATATATATACATATATACGACGGGCTTCTTTCAGTTTCCGTCTACCAGATCCACTCACAAGGCTTTGGTCGGCCCGAGGCTATAGTAGAAGACACTTGCCCAAGGTGCTACGCAGTGGGACTGAACCCAGAACC
>NC_068999.1:29243062-29245015 GCF_001194135.2 Octopus bimaculoides | reverse complement strand
ATTCATACATATATGTGTGTGGTGCGTGTGCATATGTGTCTGTGTATTTCCAACAATGTATGTATGTATATATATATATATATATATATCGAACAATGTTACCACTTGAATGTACTATTAAAACAGCATGGGTGTGACTTTCAGTTCTGCCTATTGCAACAGGTGTTTACAGAGTTACCACCCATGCTGACACACGCTTTCATTCCATCATGGAATTTTTCATTTAGTGTTTGTACATAAATGCGTGTGTAAGTGTGTGTGGTGTATGTGTGTGTGTGTTGTGTATGTGTGTTGTGTGTGTGTGATATGGTGTGTTGTGTTTGTGTGTGTGTGTGCATGTATGCATGTGTGTGTGTGTGTGTGTGTGTGTGTGTGTGTGTGTGTGTGTGTGTGTGTCTATGCTGTCACATTAAAAAGATTTTTTCGTGTTATTCCTGAAAGGCGAGAATTGGTTTCTTAGAAATAAAGAAAATCTCTTGCAGTGAAGTTTGAAAAAAGGCAGTGATAATCGTTAAGCATTGAACTTTAGAAAAAGACTTGCATATTTCTACTGTTCCGCCAATAAATTTTATGTGTAAATATGTGTTAGTCTGTTTGGTTTTTGGCTTAAATATCCTAGCTTTTCCAGTATGTTGCTTTGACATTTATTAACATAATCAAGTGCACTAATAAGTATATCATAGTTGTAAACATGAATCAGAATAGCTGCAGGTTTCTAATTCAATTAGAGACTGAATTAGAGACTGAATTAGGAAGAAATTTTCACATTTACAGTGCAGCTAACTTCTATAACTCAGGTCTATTATAAACATCGGCAGATGTTTTGATGGGAATATTCCAACAATATTTGTTGTGTTAACATCCCCCCGAACAGTCTTTTCTGGAGATGACACTACATGTTGTTTTAGCAACAACATCATATCGCGTTGAGAGTTAGAGTTCGCACCTCGATGAAATTTTTGGACAACTATTGATTTTATGAGTCATTCTCTAAAGAAGAATGTCTTAAGATATTTCGTAGCTGTCTCCTGCTCTTGAATTGCAAAAGTGTAGCCTTCAAGATGTGATGCGATGTGGCGGTTATAAGTCTATTAATATTGTCATCTTTTTTAAAGTGGGCGGGAAACATATCCATGCATAGCTTTTGTGTGGTATTTACAGTATTTATCTTCCAGGTGTTCTTGAAATATATTAGCTCCGCACTTTTGTGTTCGTATGAGAGTTCATCAGGAAGTGAGTATTTCTTGAGGATTTCACTTTTAACTTACAGGATTTTTTTAACACTTGGTTGATGTGTTAATATTGCTGCCATTATTTAATCGGTGCTGTCTGAACTGATCTTAAGCTCCTTGTTCCTTCTTTCTTTTTCTATCATTGTCATTGCTTTTAGGTAAATTTAAAGTTGTCTGGTCATTACAGGATTTAATGTGTATGAAACGGATTTCTACTATAGACCTGTCGAATATTGGAAATGTTGGTATCAGTACATGTAGTGCAAATGCATAGTAGGATATTGTATTGTTGTACAATGAAAGATCTGCATGCCATAACAGATCTCCACACAGTTGCGCTTATGATCCTCGGTAAACTTTCTTGACACCCATCTCACACAGACTTTACGGAAGTGAAGCTTGTTGTTGATGATTTCGAATGCAAAATGGTCATTCGTCGGTTCACCAGAACCACCTCTCCAGCTTGTTGAATCTTCACGTCAGGGATAGACGTTGATGCTTCACGCTTGTCTGGCCATTCATACACACTCCTACATACTACAGCGCTGTCCGTATGGTACTAAAAGCCTGCGATGAATTTCAGCCCCTGACACACCTTTGGACCAGAGAAATTGGATCACTGATCTCTGTTCTTCAATGGTAAACATGCATATACTCATATATTGTTTGTATCACGACAGAACGCACGCGTTAACCTTTATACAGTAAGTTTTAACTATAT
>NC_068999.1:29240246-29241343 GCF_001194135.2 Octopus bimaculoides | reverse complement strand
TTGTATATGTCTCTTTAACTCTGTAGGGTTGCACATGCAGGACACATTTCGCATTACTCTGACGAGGTCTGCCATCAATATATTTAATTTGGTATTGTCCGCAATAGCTGAGTTCCGGTGGATCAGGTATTTGGAGGCCATAGGTTTGGCATAGTGCGAATGAAGGATTCAGGTTTTATTATTCTCAGTTTCTAGCCAGAGTTCAGTATCTAGTACAGGTAATATATGGTTAGGGTGTTTAGTAGGGTAGTCTATCGTAACCTTAATACTCTGGTGCATGGAGTTAGCTATTTGCTGGATGCTCTCCATAGTATTAGTTTCTATTTCTATTTCAAGAGTACTCTCTTGTGGGGGTGTCTTTACCACGAATCCTTCATTCACACTCATTCACAGAGGATTAGAATAAATTTGCAGAAATGTGTTATACCAAAACAATTATGATGAAGGTGACAGCAACATCAAGAACATCAAAATCAATAATATCAATACCAATAATATTTATAAAATAGCAATATGATAATCTTCCAAAATAATAACCATGGGGTAATAAACAACGATAAGAGGGATAATGGTCCCAAACCTGATTGAAAGTTAAAAAATTGAAGTTAAAATGGAATATTTAAAATCTTAAAAATAAAACAGAATAAATAAAATAAAATTTTAAAAATACTTTTTTTAAGTTTAAAAAATTTTCTAGACCCATGTAAATATATACATACATACACATACACACATACACACAAACACATAACACACATACATATATATATATAAATGTTATTATAATGGACGAAGGGATGATTATTGAATGGTTATTATTTTGATATTATGATATTTTTTAAATAATTTTTCTATCTTTATATAATAAGTATTTCATATTAATTCATTTGGTACTTATTGTTGGTTGAGATATATATCTAATTATTGTTCTACTTACGATCTGACGAGTAGCTATATTTTTGAATAGAACTTATTTTCGATAATTTCAATTGATTTTAATCGATTTAAATTTCTTTTCTATTTGAAAATTGGTTATGAAACACGTGTAATCTTTTTATTATATTTATCTTATGATATTTACTTTACTTTATATTATA
>NC_068999.1:29231518-29236691 GCF_001194135.2 Octopus bimaculoides | reverse complement strand
TATATATATATATATATATATATATATATATATATGACAAGAAATAATTTTTGTCTCTTTTTATGGAAACAAAAGGATTTATAGGACTGCAAAAAAGAAGTGCTCAACTGTAATTGAGACAGAGATAAAGAAACATTGATCATAGAAGAAACATCAAATTCGAGTCAACGACTTTATATATAACACCATACCTCCAAACATTTTGTCATAGAATTTTTAGTCGATTGTATATACCTTTTTGATAGGCCGTTCTATATATCTATTTTTTATTCGCATATATATTTTTGCCTTCTGTGTTTTTTTATATACGCATACTTTATATGTTTAAGAACCATGGTAATCTTTATATATGATCAAATGTTTGGAGGTGTGGTATTATATATAAAGTTGTTAACTTGAATTTGATGTTTGTTCTATGATGAACGATTCTTTATATGTATATACAGGTTGTCCAGAAAGTTTCGCCCGATTTGTATTTTATTGTACAATCTATTATTGTATTATTATTGTACTATTGCAGATTCGTCTTCGAGGCTTCGAGGAACATGGCTTTTACTGAATCGGAATCAACGAATTGCTGCTGTCAGACATTACTAACTGTGTGGCTCGCATGCAGCTGAGGCAAGTCGTTACCTCAGTGAAGAATTTCCTATTCATGCGGTTCAGGGCAGGAACATCAAGTCAATCGTTAACAAGTTTGAAACAACGGGCTCTGTAAACGACGCACTCAGATCTGGACGACCCGCTACTGCAACATCTGATGAAAAAGGTGAACAGTTGGAAGCTAGTCTAATCAACAGTCCGCAGAAATCTGTTTGGCGCCTATCTAGTGAACTCGAAATCAATCATCATAGTGTACATAACGTGTTGCGTAAAAGGAATTTAAAGCCCTACATTCCTCGCCTGTTCCATGCTCTGCACGTTGGAGATGCTGATCGCAGACTTGAGTTTTCGGACATATTCTTTGTCTTGATGCACGATGATGAAACTTTACAGGATAAGATTTGGTGGTCAGATGGAAGGTGCTTTAAATCAAACGGTCACATTAATAAACATAATTGCTCGTATTGGAGTCATGAAAATCCACATGTGGTAATGGAGAAGGAAGTTAACCTCATGAAAATGCACATGTGGTATTGGACAAGGAAGTTAACCTCCCAGGAGTAACTGTCTGGGCTGCGATTTTATGCAATGAGATTACCGGCCCATTCTTCTTCGATGAGGCAGTCACTGGAGAACGGTGCTTCAACATGCTTCAAATCTTCTTTCCTCAAGTGCAACAACAAAGAGACATTTGCTTCCAACAGGATGGGGCTCCACCTCATTATGGGCATTGTGTTCGTGAATGGCATGACATCAATTTTAATGGCAGATGGATTAGACGGCATGGACCGATCGAATGGCCAGCGCGTTCATCCAATTTAACCCCTATGGATTTCTTTCTCAGGGTGTTCTTAAAGACATGGTATACAAAGAGAAACCGCGAAGCATTGCTGATCCTCGTCGAGTTATTAACGAGCAATTCCCCACAATCGACGTGGAATTGTGCCAAAAGACTTGTCGTAGCGTTACTTCGCGTTTGCTTTCCTGTATCGAAAACAATGGAGAACAGTTTGAACCATTTCGCTCGTAGTTATCATTGTTGCATCCTTGTTTCATTTGTAGTTATTATTCATCATTGTTCTATGCAATAAAATTAATTGATAAACCTACAATAGTTTTCAAAATAAGAATCGGGCGAAACTTTTTGGACACCCTGTATATGTACACATACGTTTAAGCATCCACACCTAGACACACACACACCTAGACACACACACACACACACACACACACACACACACACACACACACACACACACACACACACACACACACACACACACACACACACACACACACACACACACACACACATTCAAACACACACACACACGCATACAGACATACTTATAGATATGAAATATAAAATATAACCTAGGTAAAATAAATTAAGCACAGCAAAATGAAGCTAATTTTAATTAGAAGACCTATAAACATATACATAAAAAATTAGGTAATTCACATTTATCACCTCGTCATTATACCCATCTCAGGGGACCTGCTAAATGATTTATTTTTAAAAAATGTTTACACCTTAACCCTAATTCCTGCTTACGGTTAATAAAGTTACGAATCCTCTAGGCAAAGTTCGTATCTCGTTCTACCTATTTCATAAGGTTTAGCTCTACTGAGGATTGACCATTTCAGTCCATATTCTACTTTTTCCTCCCTATGTTGCCATATTAACTTGCTAAGTGATGTCACATTTTCTTTATTCTCATGCCTAAATGACGAAATGTAGTTATAATACCGTAGCATTCTGGGTAACTACTCCACATTCATATACTACGTTCCTTTCTAAGCAAGATTTGTTTGACACACATTCTCTACTTTCTCTACAGTTACAACTGGCACTTTCCTTACTATTGCTGCTACTTTTAGAGTTATTTCCACAATTGTCATTACCGTCATTATTCTTATCATTACTACTATTGTCATTACCGTTACCACCACTGCCACTGTTCTTGCCGTTTCCACTATTATTTTTATTGATCTTGTCCTCCCTATTAGTCTTAACTTTGGCCTTACTGCTTTTATAGTTACCTATTCTATTCCTCTCGAGGTCTGTCGATTTTGAGTTTTCTAATTCTTATTCTATTCCTCTCGAGGTCTGTCAATTTTGAGTTTTCTAATTCCCTTAATCTACGGGTGTTGTTGAACGCTATGACTTGTGCTAGGTTTCTAGTAGGGGAGTAGGCAAACCTTACGGGGTGTCCGTTAAATAATCTCTTATGCCTGCTCGAGGGAGGGAAATTCTTGTCTAAGGCTGCAAAACATTTTCTGAGAATATTTGTATCTATTTGGACCCCAAATGGGGCATTAAACCAGATAGTTTCTGTATGTTTATTTTTCCTATTCATCTTGTGGTTATATATCTTTCGTTTTATCTTCCCCGTATTATTCAGCTTACAATGTTGTCATTTATATCTGCCGTCATTTATATCTTCCCTGCATTATTCAGATTACGATGTTGTCGTTTATATCTACCGTCCCTTCCATCTCGATCACTAGCCCTAGTGTCTAATTCACTTGTCCCCCTCTTCCTATTTTGGCTATCCTTAAGAGGGGCTTTATTTTTGCTTGCCTTCAAGTGGGTCACAGATTCCTTCCACAAGTCTATCCTGTCGTGTATGTTTCATATTCTTGCTATTTTTGCTAAATATCAGGGGCGTCACACCCTTTTGGGGTTCTACTGTAGGGTTATTTTTTTAGTTTGATTTTCGCTTGCAACTATTCAACTTATCATTTGTTGTGACTCCACAGTTACCCCTCCTCCTTGTACTTAAGTTAAGTTCTGTACATGAGGTTATATCTTTTTCGGTCACTGAACCACCTTCATGTATGTATTTGATTTTCCCAATATAGCCAGCCTCATCTAATGCTAAATTATAGTAACCTACGTGCCTATTAAATGTGTCCCGTTTGTTGATAACCGAAATATTCTAGCTGACACCCCCATAGGGATAGAGTTTATTATGCTTTTCGGGTGGTTCGGTCCCCTATTTACCTATTTTAGATTCTGATTTTGTTTATGGAACGGGTAATGCAGTCCTGTTCTAAAGTCGAGCGTGGCATCGGGAAAAATTAACCTTACTATACTCTGTTTCTATCAAAACCTTCAGTCCTAATCATTTAAAAAGTTTATTTATCTGTTCCCTATACTTCTCTAATAATCTGTTGTTACAGTTATGCACGGCAAATAGTGCGTCGTCCCTATATAATCCACCCGCATTTCCGGAAATTCAGTCCCTATGTAGTTTAAAGATATAGATGCCCACTAGATCTGTAACTTTGACCGGGTCACTCGAACCCATAGCTTGATCGAAGTTATTCGGTCTATCCTTTCGAGCCCATAGTTTTCCATCATACTCTATTATCGTTTTCCTAGCCTCAGTTATAATATCTATTCCTTCCCTAATCAACCTAGTATATTTCTTAGCAAATATAAGTGCCTTGTTTAGCAGTACAGGATTTGTGGAGGCGTAATGATTAGAGATGTCTATCTGTATAAGCTTAGTGTTCTCTTAATCTCTAATGTTCCTAAACAAGCGTATTACTTCAAAAGAATTAGAACATAAATCTTGCTTAACTTCATTCCTAAGGGTAGGTATGTGCCTGTCGATGATTATTTTACTTAATCTTCTTATGTCCGTCTTGGACGGGTATATAAGCCTGACCGTGGGTTTGGCTGCAAAGTTGGGTTTGTGAGCCTTTAATGTAATCTGCGGAGTCCTAGGTTTGTACGGTTCAGTTCTGTCATCTATACCAAGTTCGCATATAATCCGATTGGTTGCCGTATTAATATCAAGCAATGAATTCTGTTGTAATCCTATAGTCCTTTAAAATCCCCTTTCTAATTAGGTTGTTGCAATCCTTATAATCCATATGGTATACATTTTCTGTTTTATCCGAGTGCACTAGTATGCCAGATTTTCTGTTAATCTCTTTGCATATTTGGTGTAATTTCCTGAGGTGTGGATTCCGTTTATGAAATTTTATGTTCCCAATAATGTTCCATATCTCTTCTTCAAACTCAGCCACATGCGGGTTGAAGGCAGGGTTTCTTCTGCTTCTAAATTCATTCTTTCAGTCTGCTTTTGTTTCATTCTTCGTATCACTCCGGTTTTCCTTCTTTGAGTGGTATGCTTTCCACCTGATTCTTCTTTAAAAACGCGTTGGTCTATTTCGAACATGGATTTAATGAATTCTTTCTTGAGTGGTAGGGGGATGTCCTTGAGTGATGTGTCTATATATAAATTTTCTCTTATCGAAGTATTTTGTTCTAAGCTTACAATAAGTAAGCATGTGAAATGTTAAAACAACAAATAGTGAGGGATTATCAAACCGGGCAAAATACTCGCTGAAACTCTCTGTTGGCACACCAGGCTAGCAGTATTAGTTAGATTAGTGAAGAAATCCAAGTGATCTTTTGGTAGGATTCCAATTTATGATTCATCACAGTTCTATATTGTAAATCCAATTAGCGTATGATTATAGGTATTGTTATTTCTGTTATTATTTTATTAATATTATTATTATTTTATTAATATTATATATATATATATGTATA
>NC_068999.1:29228537-29230586 GCF_001194135.2 Octopus bimaculoides | reverse complement strand
TATATATATATATATTAGTTTATCTATATATTAATATTATTTCAGTTTTAGAAAAACCTTTGACAATGTAAATATGTTAATAGTTACCATAGGTAGCAAAAATTACACAAAAAACCAGGATATCACAGCCGTTTTATAGGTAGAGATACCAAGTTGAAGTGATGCATTTTGAGAAGATATGAATAATAACAATAAATGGAGCAAAATGCATATAAATAAAAGTTCCTTTAATTCCTACACATGTTTCAAAATATATGTGTGCTCTCCTCCAAATAAGTAAGAGCGGCTGGAATTCCACATATATTCATCTTCAGGGAATCAACATATAAAAGCAAGACAAATGCGAAATGATGTGGTAACTTACGAGCTAAGATGTTACATGGCCAAGTAAGTTACCGTTAGAAGTAAGAACGCTTGTTTACATAGAGTTATAAAGGGAGGGGTGTAAACGTAATGCTAAAGGTTTTAATTAAATGATTAAAATAGGGGGAGGAGGGCAAAATAGATCTCAGTAAAGTGAACTAAATCGTAAGCTAATTGCTAAGTCAAAAATGGAGGAAGGGAGAGAACTAAAGGAGTTAATCAAATATAAAAATTTTCTACTTAAGGAAAAAACTAATTACATACTTTATATGAAGTGAAGAAAGTAAATATAAAAATAAATAAAGCATCATAGCCTAGTAATATATTATATTATTATACGGATATTAACGCTAGTTAATGGTAAAACAAGGTACAGGATATTTAGTGGAGAAATAATAATGATAATAATGTGCACGCTTACAAGGAGAAGATCGGAAATACTTAGTTGGAGTTACCGAAGGTACGAACAACAACCAGTGTGACATTACTAAGAAGAATTTACTTAGCTAACTGTAGAAGGGGAAAATAAAGAACTAGTGGTGATTGAGGCAGAAATATATATATATGTATATATATAAGAATTTAAGGAATGGAGAAAACGCATGTTATAATTGCATACTTTATTCCTACATATGTTTCAAAGGATTACAACCTGTGTGATCCATAGGGATCTTTGATATTAAAATTGTAACCTAATGTCTTACGTTTAAGATGATTCCCATGCTTTCCGTGATGAGAAGGTTACAATTTTAATATCAAAGATCCCTATGGATCACACAGGTTGTAATCCTTTGAAACATATGTAGGAATAAAGTATGCAATTATAACATGCGTTTTCTCCATTCCTTAAATTCTTATATATATACATATATATATATATATATATATACATACATACATACACATACACACACACATACATATATATATATATTTTTTGTTTACGATTATATTAAAAATATTAAGATTAATAACATACTGATTTGAAGCGAAGAATGTAAATATGATAAATGAAACATCATTACCCTGTGATATATTAGTATACTGATGTTAATGCAAATCAATGGAAGAACGAAGTACAGGATATTTTGTTGAGAAATAATAATAACAACACTATACATGCTTATAAGAAGGTCGGATATAAGGCAAAGCAACTAGTAGTACAAAGCAACTCAAGTAGCATTACTGGGAAGGAAATTACTTAATCAACTATAGAGGGGGAAAATAAAAGACGGTGGATGTAGAAGTAGAGATTATTCAGAGGACATTTAGTGAAAATAATAATAATAATAATAATAATAATAATAATAATAATAATAATAATAATAATAATAATAATAATAAAATTTATTGTTATTATGGATGCTAAAACTTGTCTCAAAACATGAAAGCAAGAAAGCATCTTGCTCAGTAACAAAACAGGCAAAGGAATATCTAAGTGAATTCCAATTGCAACAAATTCAAGAATTAGACGAACTAGAAACACCTGCAGAAAAAGCTAAGCGCTTGAAAACCCGTGCTAAAATTGCTTCCTTAGATATTATGACTGAAAAATGGTATGGAAAACCTCTCAATGGCAAATACCCAAAGAGAGCGAATAATGCAGATATTGACAACGCCCTTACCCATCAATGGCTAATGGCCTCTGGCTTGAAATCAGAAACAGAGGGGTTTATCATAGCAGCC
>NC_068999.1:29224684-29227161 GCF_001194135.2 Octopus bimaculoides | reverse complement strand
CCAGGCTTACCATCCCTACAGGAAGTGGAAAAAATCGTGCTAACTGGAACGACTCATGTACTGAGAAGAGCATTATCGCTGTGAAAACAACATCCATTCATGATTTTTTTTTTCTTAAATACATGTTTTACCTGTGAATTTGCGTGTGTAAACTGGAAATGCATACAACGAGTTTCTCTGCCCTAGGTGTACGGAAAAACACTCGGCGAGAAATGGAAGAAAATTTGAAGAAAGAAGAAAAATAACAACAACATAATAATAATAATAATAATAATAATAATAATAATAATAATAATAATAATAATAATGCTTAAAACCTAACCTAGTTGGAATGATGGCGTTAACGATAATAAATGAAGGTATGTCTCTTGTAGTGCTGACAACGATACGCTCTCTGTGTTATTTGGTTAACTAGGCTATTCTTGGAATACAGGATATGGAAAAGTTCCAAGTTACAAAGAGGACAAAAATCCTTACCTTTGTCGTAGGGAACGGAAGTAGCCAGTATAGACCATTCCAAAGAGAATTGCTTATTGCAATCTTTCAGTTCCGAAATAAATTTACTTAGGCCGGTGGTGCTAGCTTTATTCCTATCCCTAAATGACGAATAAGGACTTAGCAATTAGCTTACGATTTTTAGTTCACTTTACTGTGATCTATTTTGCCCTCCTCCCCCATTTTAATAATTTAATTTAAACTTTTAGCATTACGTTTACAGCCCCCTCCCTTTATAACTCTATGTAAACAAGCGTTCTTACTCCTAACGGTCACTCATTGGCTCATGTAATAATATTATTACTCCCTTTATATCTCTATGTAAACAAGCACTCTTACTTCTAACGGTCACTTACTTGGCCATGTAACATCTTAGCTCGTAAGTTACCTCATCATTTCGCATTTATCTTGCTTTTATATGTTGATTCCCTGAAGATGAATATATGTGGAATTCCAGCAGCTCTTACTTCTTTGGAGGAGAGCACACATATATTTTGAAACATGTGTAGGAATTAAAGGAACTTTTATTTATATGCGTTTTGCTCCATATATTGTTATTATTCATATATATATATATATATATAGGAGAATGTACGAAACAAAACAATAACAGACGAGGACAGGTGGTGTAAACAACAAAAGGATGTATTAGTATGACGCTCGGGAATACGGAAAGTCTTTCACGTTTCGAGCTACGCTCTTCAACAGAAAGAATACGGAGAAAACAAGGAGAAAAACACGGAGAAAAAAAATTGAATGGTGTTGGTCAACGGTCTATCATGGCTTCTGCGGACATGAAGTTTCTTTCCTTTCCCGAGCGTCTAGTAACACAATCTGTATCACGTCCTCACGAGGGGTGCCTAAAAGCAACCAGAGACATTCTCTGAGGGATAAGCCCGTTGTAGTTCAGGTTTCCACCGCTAGTAGCCACTTCATGCGACCCTTAAGCATCAGCCTGCCGACTAACGTTGTCCGGTGATGTCGTTCTGCTACGTGGTACGTCTTTGTTTTGCAGTGCATCTCCCCTGTTCATCAATTTTTGCGATGGCTGCAACGAAGAAACAGCATGCTTTGGTGAGATTCTGCTTTCTGCTGGGGAAAACGGCGGTCGAACCAGTTGTCATGCTTCAAACAGCTGACAAGGACGCTGCCTTGAGCAAAACACAAGTTTACGGGTGGTTTTCAGGATTTAGGAATAGCCACTTCTTACAGCTTGAAAATCAACCTCGTTCAGGGGTGACCGTCGACCTCCCGAACGAAAGGAAACATCCTGAAAATTCATGAACTGATCTGGGAGGACTGTTACCAAACAACTGATGAAATTGTTGATACGACTGGTATGTCCCGGAGCTCCTGCTAACAAATTTTGATCGCGGAAGTACGAATGAAAAGAGTTGCAGCAAAAATTGTGCAAGCGACTGAATGAGTGTTGTGAACTGAATGATTGTTGTGAACTGAAAGAATAGTTAGTAGTTGATCTGGATCTTTTTACGAAGGTCATCACTGGTGTCAAAAGCTGGTGCTACGAAATTTGCAGATGTGGAAGAGGTGAAGAAAAAAAACGAAGTAGGTGTTAAAAGGCATTACTTCGCAAGAGTTCCAGCACTGATTTCAACAGTAGAAAACGCATCTGGACCGATGCACTGCTTCGGTCCAGAAGGTGATAAAAGCGTTAACATGTAAAACTAAGTGAATAAAATAATATTGCAATATTCCGGTTTCTTTTGGATACCCCATCGTATATATTAGGCTCGAAACGTTAAAGAATTTGACAAGGGCGATTTTTTCTTGTTTTGGGATTCACGGTCAAACGGCTAGGTGGAATTGCGCGAAAAATTACATAGATGTGTAGAATGATCCAGTGGTGATGCTGGGCTTTGGATTTTTTCCATAGCTCCCATGGTTACCGAAATAATCCACTATAATAATACTCTTGTGTTTATGAATGAGAACGGAAGGGGTGATAGATGAATAAGGAAGAA
>NC_068999.1:29218062-29219337 GCF_001194135.2 Octopus bimaculoides | reverse complement strand
GTGAAATTCTGTTTTCTGCTGGAGAAAACGGCGGCCGAAACAGTTGTCATACTTCAAACAGCTTACAAGGACGTTACCATGAGCAAAACACAAGTTTACGAGTAGTTTTCACGTTTTAGGAATGGTCACTTGTCGCTTGAAGAGCAACCTGTTTCGGGGTGACCGTTGACTTGAACGAATGAAAACATCATGAAAATTCATGAACTGATCTTGGAGGACCGTCACCGAACAATTGACGAACTTGTTGATATGACTGATGTATCCTGGAGCTCCTGCCAACGAATTTTGAGCGAGAAAATGCGAATGAAATGAGTTACAGTAAAATTTGTGCCTCGCTTGCTCACGGAAGATCAAATGCAGTTACGACTGAATGTGTGTCGTGAACTGAAACAACATTTGGAAGTTGACCCGGACCTTTTTTCGAAGGTCATCACTGATAACGAGGGCTGATGCTACGGCTGCGACCCGGAAACAAAACAGCAATCAAGTCAATGGAAGCATTAAATGTCACCACGCCCCCCAAAAAGTGAAGTCGAATGTCAAGACGATGCTGATTTGTTTCATCGATGCGAAAGGAATTATGCACACAAAATTTCTTCCTTCTGGTTAAACTGTTAGCCAGATATTTCACGTGGCAGTTCTGAAGCGTTTGCGAGGCGCGATGAGACCAAAACCTACCGACCAGTGGCAAAGTGGGGAGTGATGGTTTCATCGCGTAAATGCTCCTGCTCACACCGCTTTGAGTGTGAAACAATTTCTGACCAAAAATGGCATAACCCTGATTACCCACCCTCTCTATTCATCCAATCTCGCACCCTGCAACTTATTTTTGCTCACCCGAATGAAAAATTCCTTAAAGGAAAACGTTTTGTAGATGTGAAGAAAAAAACGACGGAGGATACCTTTTATGGTATCATTTGGCAAGAGTTCTAAGACTGCTTCGAACAGTGGAAAACGCGTCTGGACCGACACATTGTTTCTGATAAAGAATACTCTGAAGGCGATAAAAGCGTAAACATTTAAAATTAGCTCGCCGGGCGAAGTGCTTAACAGTATTTCGTCTGCCGTTACGTTCTGAGCTCAAATTCCGTCAAGGTCGATTTTGCCTTTCATCCTTTCGGGGTCGATTAGGTAAGTACCAGTTACGCACTGAGGTCGATGTTATCGACCTTTGCCTGTCCTTGTTTGTCCCCTCTATGTTTAACCCCTTGTTGGCAATAAAGAAATAAAAATATTGCAAAATACTGATTTCGTCTGGATACTCCATCGTGTATA
>NC_068999.1:29216112-29217134 GCF_001194135.2 Octopus bimaculoides | reverse complement strand
ACACACGGATTGGACAAAAAAATGGAAACACCTAACATCATAGCATCATAATTTTGAAATATCTATAAAACCGTCAAAGGCTTGTTTATTTTCATGTTTTTTTTTAATTTATTATTAGTGGTGCTTAATATGTTTTATTAAAATTACTGATTCTTTTTAGATATCATCAGAAAAAGGTAAATAAAATTCATTAAAATGACAGATCTATCGGATTTTGAAAGAAGTCAAATTGTCGGTGCTTGTATAGCAGGCGCTAGCGTAACGAAAACAGCCGAAAAGTTTGGTGTATCAAGAAGTACTGTCTCGAAACCTTTGAGAAAGAGGGAAAGACCTCCTCGTCGAAACAAAACTCCGGAAAAAAACAAATCTTTCAGATAGGGACCGTCGGACTCTTACGCGAATTATTAGAAAGGATCATAAAAGTACAGCTCCCAAAATTACTGTAGAGCTTAATAACCACATCAAGAACCCAGTTTCCACAAAAACTGTTCACCGAGGGCTGCACAAAACCAGGTTTCATGGGAGGGTTGCAATCAGAAAACCACTACTTTCAAAAACAAACGGTGCAAAGCGTTTAGAGTGGAGTAAAAACTACAGAATTGGTCCCTAGAGCAGTGGAAGAATGTTGTTTTCTCGTACGAGTCATCCTTTACCTTATTTCCGACCACCGGCCGAGTATACATGTGGAGACAGCCAAAAAAAGCATTTGGCCCAGACTGCCTTCTTCCAGCTGTTAAACATGGAGGAGGATCTGTGATAATTTGGAGGAGGGGGGCTATATCTTGGAAATCCGCCGGCCCAATGGCTTCTCTCCATGGCAGAATGAATAGTCAAGACTATTTAAGCATTTTATCTTATCAAATTCATCCTATGGTTGCGGAACTGTTTCCGGGAGGGGGGGGGCAACGAAATCTTTCAAGATGATAATGCACCAATTCATACAACTAAAGTTGTTACTGAATGGCACGAGGAACATTCTGGTGAAGTTGAACATCTTATCTGGCCACTACAGTCCCCAGATC
>NC_068999.1:29214534-29215589 GCF_001194135.2 Octopus bimaculoides | reverse complement strand
AAAAAGTGTGCAGAGTTCAACGGTCCAGAATGGCGAAATGACTGGAATAAAGAGGCTGAATGAAAAAGAGATAATAATAATAATAATAATAATAATAATAATAATAATAATAATAATAATAATAATAATAATAATAATAATAATAATAATAATATAGCACGCCGGGCGAAATGCTATGAGGTACTTCGTCTGTCGCTGTGTTCTGAGTTCGGGTTCTGCCCAGGTCGACTCTGTCTTTCATCCTTTCGGGGTGAAACACTGGATTCGATGTAATTGACTAGTCCCTTCACGTAAAATTTCAGGCATTGTGCCTATAATAGAAAGGATTATTATTATCATTCAGAGACTTTTTGAGCGGGATGGGCTACTCGACCTGAATAAAACTCTAACTGGGCCACAACTGCAAGGTAATGCGCTGTTTATCTTGATATGAAATCACCATGTCGCGCACATATGGTTGTGATGCATGTGCCTGGTGTACTCTTATCAGACGAGTAGCCATGATGAGTATACTGGGCTTCGTATATTTCACCCCAGTGTCACTTTGATGGCATGCAGTGCTCTCTCACTCAATAATAATAATGATGATGATGATGATGATTTCTTTATTAACCACAAAGGTTTACATTAAGAAAAACATTATGGACAGCATAGGACAAAAAAAATAATAAATAAAGTGTGTGTGTATGTGTGTTGTGAAGGTTTTCCTCAGTAGAGAGTGTGTATTCCTCAGTAGAGAGTGTGTAATCCTCAGTAGAGAGGAGACGTTCGAGGGATGCTCATGGAAAACCCCCATAAAATAGCCATGGGTATCCTGATTTTTGGGGTAGGTGCCTTTTCCTTTCCTTTTTTCTTCCAACTACAGGCGCATGTTCAGGGCAGGCCCGTTCACTCGCACCATCCTCGCCACTTTCATCCACCTTTCAGCAAACTGGCTAGAAGGCAACACTTCCCTCTCTACCCTTATTTTACTTTTCACGTGATTGGGGATTCACGTTCATCAGGGATTGGCCAAAGAGAAAAATGTTTGTCTTAATAATAATAATAATAATAAT
>NC_068999.1:29207532-29214434 GCF_001194135.2 Octopus bimaculoides | reverse complement strand
AGTGATTAATGAGGTGAACAGTGTGTATGGGTGTTTGTATAGTGGCGTGCGTGTGGTGAGGGTACCGAGGTAGGCGGTATGCAGGTATGTAGGTAGAGGAGGGCAGTTGAATGTGGGAGGTGTGTGGGGTTGGTGTTAGATGAAGAGAGGTAGTGAGTTGAGTCCATTTGGTGCAAAGGAATGAAGAGAGAAGATTAATTCTTGTTCACGGCGATGGTGGGAGTCCGGGTGGCCCTTATGCAGAGACAGTCCGAACACAGACAGATGTTGTTGCGAATGACCGGTAGAGCAGAAGTAGCGCGGGAGAGGAGTATCACTGCCGAATCTGAGGTACTCCGCGAACTGGTCAGCCAAGCGGTATCCCGTTTGACCAATGTACAGGGAAGGAGAAAGAGAGCAGGTGATGTAGTAAATAACATTACTAGAGGTGCAGGTAAAGGAGTCGGTGATGTGATAGGGACTATGATGAGTGCCAGTGAAGATGGTGGTGTTGGAAAGGTAGGGCAGGTGCGACAGCGTGGGGCGAAAGCAGGGGAAGGAGCCAGGCAAGGAGGCAGGGGTAGGGAAAAAACTGCGGACCAGGAAGTCACGCAGATTATGGGCTCGTTTGAACGAGGGAAGCGGTAGGTTAGGGAAAATGTGCGAGGGGGAGAGGTCGAATTGGAGTCGGCGGAAGGCTCGGAGAATGGGGCATTGCTGGGGTAGGGTGGAGGGGTGGTAGGTGAAGGGAATGGGAAACGGGTAAGGGTGAGGCGAGTGCGAGGAGAAAGAGCAGAGGCACACAGATCGTGCCCGGACAAGGGTAGTATGGATAATAACGAAGGGATATCCACGTAGGATGAAGTGGTGAGCCATGAGTTGAGACTGAGTCTCAAAGTCATAGTCGACATTGCAGAGCGTGTGTTGACGGAGGAATTGAGAGTAGGGGCTGGAGAGCTTGGTGTGTTAGGGTGGGAGGAGGAGAAGTTAAGGTAAAAGTGTGAGTCAATGTGTTTGTAATGGATGGAGGTGGTCAGAGCGGAGTGGTGTATGCTGACAGAAATATCGAGAAATTCGACAAAAGAGTTAGAGATAGTGCAGGAGAATTCGAGGGCAGGTTGGAAGGATTGGAGAGGAAGGAGTCCAGATGTTGGCGGGAGAGTGAGGTCAGGCTGATACAGTCATCGAAGAAACGACCGTAGAGCTCGGGAGTGGAACCAGTAAATTGTGAGAATATTAGGGCCTCAACATAGCCAACGAACAGGTTCACATAGTTGGGGCCATTCTCATTCCATGGCCACTCTCGAGACCTGTTGGTAAAACTCCCCTGCGAACGAGAAGCAGTTGCGGGAGAGGACAAGTTCGGCCAAACAAATAAGTGTGGAGGTCTCAGGTTGAGACCTTCACATAAATACCCCCTACCGCGCACGCGCATATATATATATATATATATAATTTGTAAATAAGGTATAAGGATAAAATCTATATAAGATTTTATCAAATAGCCAGCGTGTAAAACCAATTAAGGAAAAAATTAATACAAAGTATATAATTTTTTCCTTTATATATAAAATACATTTTATATGTTTTATATGCAAACACCATCTATGAGCCATACTTAATGTATTGATAGGTGACAAGTATAATACTGGGTTTACACCGAATTTATTTTAGTTTGGCAAGCTTTCTACAGTATCAGAATATAGCTAGCTGGAAATGTCATTTCCAGCTGGCTATACGACATAATATCTGTATCCTTTTATTTTCGAACAGGGGAGCTCAGCACAACCAACTAGCACAAAGCAACATCTGTGGACCGGTTTCTGGGTTATTGCTCTTTATCAACACAGATAAGCTGATCGGTTAGACGGCGTTGCTGAATTCACGCTCGAAAATATATAATTTTCAAAGTGATACACAGTTACTGATCTAATAAATAGAAACATTATTATTTCTAAATCTCTGAAAGAGATATTCACTAGCAGTACTTTAAAATAAGGACTATTTGCCAACATAATGTGGCAGTCCTGGATGGGACGAATTCTTTGAGAGATTTAGAAATAATAATGTTTCTATTTAGTATATATATATATATATATATATATATGCTTTAGGGCTTATATACCCCTTTATTAGACTATTTTCCTTAGTCATTACACGGTGATCGCCATTAGCTTTAAGCTTATATAAAGATGCCATATATATATAATTGTGTGTGTGTGTGTGTGTGTGTGTGTGTGTGATGGACGAATGAATGCATGAATTTTATTTTATTACAACCTAAAATATATTTAAACTTTTCAATGCTTGGTTGTACAGTGAGTGCAATAAACAATACAAATTTGAAGTGTTATAGTTAACAGTCCATTATACTGATGTTTTATCACCAAACACTCAAGAAGACATATATGTGTGCCCTCTACGTACACACACTTGTTTATCAACTTTCTCATCGTTCACACACTCATACGCACACACTCATATATTCCCAGTGAGTCTATATGTATGTTTTTTTTTTGCACGTGTGTATTTTCGTACGTGTGTATGTGTACGTATGTGTGCATGTGTGCATGTGATGGAAAATCTGTTGACAAAAATGTTTAGATAGTGAAATATTAATGTCAAGCATCATCAGAGAATATGTTTAGTTAGGTATTCCTTTATTGACCGTTAATACCAATAGAATACATAACACCGTCCATGCCTGGGTATCTTTATTGTTTTATTACTCTCCTTGCAGAGTTGAATTTCTCTGAAGAAGTTTGAATGACTCTTGTCAGAAACCTTTGCTTCATCAATACCTGCTGGTATAAATGTCACTAGCAGGAAAATGAGCACAGGAGTAATATTTTTTACTGAACCTGGAAAAGTTCAAAAGTACAGGACAAAGTAGAAATAGATTAAATAACATGTCTTTCGGGTTGGATCAGTGATAAAAAGTAAGAGAAAGATTAAGGGGAAAACTAGGGTGCCTTTAGGATTCACGATGGTAATTTGGTAAAAATTTGAAGAATCACTTTTACCCCGCCTAAATTCCCCTCTCATGTGCATGCTTAATTGAGGTCATAGCCAATGTTTTATGTTGAGTCTGAAGCACTTAAATTAAATTTTGTGCACTTTGGTGAACCTATATTGCTTAGAAGTTGCATCTTTGCGTTACTCACCCATGTTTGAATATTCTTATTTTATTGTAACTTTTTTTTACCAACTAATTTTCTAATACAGCAACTGAAAATGTAGTTCCGCATTTAATTTAGTTAAGAATTGAATTAGCTAAACAGCATGAAAATGGTCATGAGATAGTAAATGTTGACCTCAAAAATTTTATTCACCCACTGTCATGGATGACTGATATATGTTATGTATAGTTTTAAGGGGGACACAAGCTAGAGAGAATGACTGAGGAACTGACCAAGAAATAGTTGGACCAATGTTGGTAGATTTTTGGCTATCATAATCTGTTTAAATCAATATTTAAGTCGTAGATGAAAGTATGACTTAAAACTAATATCATAGATTGCATATTGGCTGACAAATTACACGAAACTATTTTCCTGTTGTTATTGAAAGCAATGGAAATGTAAATAAAATAACAATCACTAATTGACTGTGCGAACAAAGAAATGGACATATTTTATAACATTCTGAAGATTAAAACTATATCACTTTTATCTGGTGACAAAATGCATGGCAAAAGTTTCTTGTAGTACGTAGAACAATCGGTAACGAATGCATATTTGTACACACATAAAACTGAACATTTATATACGAGGGGTGTTCATTAAAGATTTCTTCTGACCCACTTCCGGGTATTGCAGGAAACAGAACTTGAACAGGTATAATCATACATGTCTCTACATGTTACATTGTAAATTGCAGCTTTGTACTAGTATTCGCTTGTCTTTTACGGTTGCTGAAATGGACTAAGGTGTTATAATGGAGGCAGCTGAATGCAGATCAGTGATCAGGTTCTTATACTTGAAAGGTCATACAGCAAAAGAGACTTTTGATGAGATAAAAGAAGTTTATGGTGACGATGCACCATCATTTGACGTAGTCAAGCACTGGCATAGCCAATTCAAATGTGGTCGGACATCGGTCAAAACTGCTCCTATTCCTGGACGACCACATTCCGCCATTAATGACGATACTACCCATAAATTGGAAGCCGCCATTTTGGAGGATCGCCGCATAACTATTCGGCAACAAGCCCAAGAAGTGAAGATCCGTAGAAAAATCATTCACGACATGAGGACGTAGTATGCACGATGGATTCTCCGGATGCTCACACCCTTTCAGAAGCAGGAACGAGTCAATTGCTCCCAGGCTCTTTTGGCAATGTGCCAAGAAAACAAGGAGGGCTTTTTCGGCAAACTTTTCACACAGGATGAAACATGGGTCCATCACTATGATCCTGAGACTAAAGTTCGGTTGAAGCCCTGGAAGCATGATAACTCACCACCTCCAAAGAAGGCTCGTGTCCCACCCTCAGCAGGCAAACTTATGCTCACAGTCTTTTGAGACCAGCGCGGAGTAGTGATGATGGATTTTCTGGCAAAGGGCAGAAATTGTGGGACGCCATCAAAGCAGAGAGGCGTGGCATATTGACCAAAGGAGTCCACCTCCTCCAAGACAACGCCTCAGTTCAAAATGCGCATGTTGCCCAGATGAAAGCATACTCCTGCGACTATGAAATCCTTCCTCATCCCCTTTACTCTCCCGTCCTCGCACCATCTGACTTCCATCTCTTTCCTACCATGAAGTCTTTTTTTTGAAGAGGAAGATGATGAACTTATTTCCGAGGTAAATTCTTGGCTCCAGACGCAACTGACCGGCTTCTATAGACAAAGTCTTCACAGCTGCATAAAGTGTCACCATTGACTATGTAGAAAAGCACTAATAACTATGCCAAGTTTCGTTTATCCCAATCCTTGGGGAGTAGATCAGGGGAAATCTTTAATGAACACCCCTTGTATAATATATGATAGTTTGTTTTTTTTTGTCGAAATTTCTTTATTTTTTCCTTCCGAAGTTTATTTGTTTCAAGCGATTATATTTCTACTACTGTGCACAAAAACTTCTCTCTAAAATTTTTGTTTAATGACTCTCTTCATCTTATGTATACATATTACTCTTTAATATGTTATTTCTTTCATATCTCCCTATATAGGTACACGCGTGGTGAGAAGTTTGCTTCTCATTCACATGGGTTCAGTCCCACTGTATGGCATCCCGAGAAAATGTCTTATACTATAGCCTTAGGGTGACTAAAGCCTTGTGATTGGATTTGGTAGACAGAAACTGAAAGAAGCTCGAGAAATACGTTCATACGTATGTATGTATACCTTTCAAGGTGGTGTCCCAGCATGGCCGCAGTCTAACGATTGAAACAAGAAAAAGATAAAAAGAAGCTGCAACAGTAATGCAGTAAGTTTTGACCCTGTAAACTTGCTCACTTTTCAATCTACACTTATTAAACCATAATATTGCCAATGTTTATCGTATTGCTTGTGCTGGTGCTAGGATTACCACATGTACGAGGAGCTAGCTAGCTGCTGAGTCTGTGCACTAACTGTTGTGATGACTAGAGACGAGGCTGACTGTTAATTGTTGGCTGAGTGGTAACTGAAGTTGGGAGCTGGCTGTTGAAAACGTTGGATGTGCTGTTACTTATACTTAACCTAATGCTGACTGTTATTTCTAGCGTCGGTGGTCAACAGTTGTACATACAAGAAAACGACGAAATATGTTGGGATTTTTGACAACAAACTTTTATTCTTTTCGTACACAAGCAATGACAAATACTGTTGTTACTACAAACGACAAATACTGAGTTTGAATGTCATTGTACTTGACGTAATTGAAACAGCATTCGAAAAGTTACTGCTAGTCGTTGTATTGCTGTGGACAATTCATTGTGTTGAATGTCAGCTGGGTTCAGCCGCATGAGATGACAAGGGAGAAGACACGGCGAACAGATACGGGTATCCCTTGTCATATCATACTCTCTCTGCTCCATCCCAAAGCTCTCTTGGTGATGGACGCGTGTGTGTCAATTTTTATATTGGCTGAGAAATTCAGAGAGGGGCGTACCAAAAGTTGATATTGTCGCGGGAGCTTATTTCACGTGAAGTTATGATTGACCAGATATTGTTGATCTTTCCTGGCAAAGTTGTGATGAGTCAGTTTCACTGATCATGTGGGTAACATTACAACGAATTGCGACATCGAGTGATTGCTGAATATTCCTGTTACAATCGCTTTACACAAAAGGAGTTTTATTTTATCGGATTTTGTCTCAAAATATGCAATATTTTCTTGGATAAATTACCTAACTCCACTTTTCTTATGTGTTGACTCTATCTGGAAACTGTAAAACTAAAAAATGAGTGAGTTGTAGTTGTCAATTAAAATTTATATTCTTTATTTCCGGTTTTAAATGAAAAATGCGATAGCCGTCATAAGTGTAGTGAACACTTCTCTCACTATATATATTAACAGGCGAGCGTAGTAGAAAGCAACTCTTTCCCTGTCATCACCTGACTGACTATTCTTTGCGCGGGTAAATTATCTCCAGTCCGTTCACCCCAGGACGCAAACCGACCAACCGTAGCCCCTAATAAGGTCACGTGAGAGTGTTCTTCTAATGTTTTCCTGGAGCCCCTATTTTCCTATAAATAGCCTAAATTATACCCGCCAATTCGTCGCGGCTCAGATCTACTAGATCTGGCCGCTGACCACACACGCGTAACACAGCACCAACCAACCTGCCAGTTCCAGCGACGACATCAACAACCACTTCAACTACGACTACCAGCATCGCCGCCAGCGTCAACATGACTTCTACACGTACACAAGCTACCAACAGCTAACCAAACAGCTAACCGCAGCACTTCTCAGCCCTGTTTGTGTGATTTCTTCAC
>NC_068999.1:29199911-29207522 GCF_001194135.2 Octopus bimaculoides | reverse complement strand
TATGTATCTCTCGCATTCACATACATGTATTACTCGCACACACTCTTCTTTACATGACGGCCTGTCTTACATTGTGTTTTATTATGTCGCATTCACACACACACACAGACATACAATTTAATGCTCCAATAAATCTTACTGTTATTCATCTTTGTCGGTTGCGTCCTATCTTGTCCTTCCTGGCAAATTTCTTAATTCTCTATGTTATAGAATTATAACATATTTATCATTTTATATTTTGTGTCGACCGTGTGATGCGTTTAAAAAAGGAGCCTGTTTTTCCATTCGTCACCATTTCTCCTTTTGGTTCGCACGGTCGTTCTTACATAAGTGTCAACAAGTTTGAACCCACAATGAAGATAATTGTTATGAGTGATCAGCAAACTACGTCTCTAATAATGAATTACACATATTTACATTGAAATTGTTCTATACTGAGATCAAGGTCGACATAAAACTTTAAATATTTACTCTTGTATTTATTGTTTCCGTATTTGTTCTATTTATTATCTTTTCAGCTGAATTTCTGTAATTTTCTTCTGTATGTTGAATTCGCCACCACATCACACTTAATTAGTGCTAACGTTAGTTTCATGTAAAATTAAATTCTTTCAATTAATTGGTATCTATTTTGAAATAGATATTTACCATTTAGTGGAACCCAGTAACATCGGATTACATTGTCAATGTCAGCAATTTAGGTGATTGACACGCCGACAATTATTGTTGTTTCCCTCTCAAATTCATCACCGTTTAAAATTGTGAAGGCTGAAATCATTTCTTCAAGATAAAACATAAGATTCTTCTAAAAGATAATTTCTAAACAGTTCATCATGTTATATTAATTAACCATCAAAGTTAAAACAACAGTAGGAGTGTGTTTTTAAGTTGATTTACTTCATAGTTGAATGCTCCTTTCATTGGATAAAAAAGATATTTTCCGTATATAACCCCGTAACACATTTAACAAAATACTTCAGCCAAAATAAATCTGCCAATATTACTAAGGTGCAATAAATTGAAAGAAATAATCATTGAATTGGGAATTCAAAATATTTAAACCTAAACATAATGTAACAAATTCTTACTAATCATTCATTCTCTTTACTCCTCTCTTATTAAATGCCGCTACTGTTACCAACTCTATCAGCTGTTTGACTATATTTCATTGAATAGAAAAAAGAACATCGTTCTTGCCCCAGATGTCAACATTTTCTGTGAGTTCACCGTAGCTGCTCCCATTAGATTGATCAGTACTCTAACCATCCACCACACAACTACCTCCCAATCTTTTGATACTTCAAGTCAGTTTAACAGACTAGAGCTTTGCCAGTCCTATACCAACTACCCGTGGTATGAAATGTTTTCCCCGACTCATCAGAAACGGTCAACCATGTCTCTTCACGTTTCTCACAGAACTACAGTCCCAAATGAAAAACAATCTACAACACCAGGAGAAAGTCACCGATCTCAGCTGCTTCTGTTACCTCTTATCCTTAACGCCTCTTCAAATTCTTTCTTTCTCTCCCCCCTCTCTCTCTATCTCATTTCCAGTTTCTCTTTCCCTCAATAGGATACTTTCTGATGAATTATAAGGGTAAAAGTAAAAGGCCTCTTCAGTCATTTCACACGCATATGCATGCACACGCACGCACGCACACCCACATATAAGCACTTACACATATGCACACACGCACATGTACACATACGCACATACACACACATGCGCAAAAACACGCACGCGCGTGCAAGCACACGCGCGGGCGTACAAACACTCACATGCACATACACATATAGACATACGTGCACTCACATATATACATACATGCATACACACATGGATACATATTTGCACGCTCGAGGCACACATGCTTTCATGTGCACACACACACACACACACACACACACACACACACACATACACATGTTCACCTTCACAAACATGCACACACTTCTTTTTATTTCTAAATCTACTGACGTCTATATGTATGTTCGTGTTATGTGCTTCGCATGCGTAAGTTTATAAACGTGTGTGTCGGTGTTACTACATGTTTATACATGATTGTGTATGTGTGAATGTGTGTATGTGTGGGATATGTGGTAGGCTTAGGTATGTGCTCATATGTGAAAGTATTAAATAATGTCAAAGTTGTTCCCACTGCATCTAAATATTATTGTGAGGATTCATATTAAACTTCTCTTGTTGGGAAAAATTGTTTTGTCAAATAAATTATAAGCATAATTTACATTAATTACTGAAAATATTGTCCAGATTATCATGTAATATAGTAGTCAAACTGTGCAAACAGCGTCAGATCAGAGAAACTCTAATTCATTAATCTTACATCCGCCAGAAAACTCCAAAAGTAGCATACTGTAAAAATTAGCTTTCATCAGAGGAAAACTGGGACGAGAATAAATTAATTTTTGGTAATGAATATCTGCTGTAAAGTATCCATCCTCCAACCACCATAGCAATACATAATGTTGTAGTTAGTCGCGGAGCTAGAGTATGTGCCACGACGGGTAGCCCTTGATTTTGATGCCCCCCACCTATGGCCTACGAAACCTAAATAAGTCATAAAGCAGGTCCAGAAGTGATGCCCTCGTTTAAGCGTCGCCCACGGCAGATTGCCTCCTCGCCCCCACTAGCTACGTACTGGGTATGGTATATTTAGTAAACATAAACGTACATACACAATCATATATATATTAATGTGGAAATTCAGTGCTAAAGCTTGTAATGCCTAACATGATTTTCTCTGTAGTGTATGTCAGTGTGTCAACAGAGGAAGAAATAGTATATTGCAGAAATTGTCCCATTTGAGATCTGACTGCAATTGATATTAATTACAGTTTTACTAGCTGTAATGGTTACTATATTGATTAATATATAGATAACTATATTAATTATGTTGTTTGCTATAATAACAACAAGCATGCCCCACATTACGAAATGCTGCATTCTTGAAAATCTTGCCATAATGTAGAATTCCAATTAAATTTCAATTAAGATGAGTTCTGGCAGAAATTTTCTGTAAAAAAATTGCTGAATACCGTGTAAAGAGAGGTCGTAATGGAAATTATTGGGAGGAAAGGGGCTGCACTGCAGATCATCATCACCTAATTTCAGGGACGTAGAACTTATCTAAAATAATTTAACGTTTACTGCGCACTTTGTATAATTCAGTGTAGGAATTGAGTTCATTATGAACTCTTGTAATTAAGCTCGTTCTCAGCAAAGACTTGACTTTCTACTCTAAGTGCCAATACTTTAGTCATATTCTTTGCAGCTAAAAGAAGTAGAGGAAGGTTTTTCAATGTACTCTACTTGTCCTGCTGCTCGGTCTTATTGCATCATCAACTCCTTATTAGACTGACTTTCTCTGTGAGACCCTAACAGCTCAACTGCATCATCTATATCTTGTTCAAGATTTCATATCATCGGCCAGTGTCATAATATCTTGTTGAACTTGATATAGATTTTCTACAAGTGGAACACCTACAAAGCCAAAGTTACAAATATAATCTTCGTCTTATGACTTGGCTATGCTAACCACAATATTCGAAATGTTAAAGGTGTTCCAGAAGTTCATATTACAAGTCTATCCCCATCAATTATTTTTCTGAGTTGTTTCAAAATTCTTAGATAATATGCTCTGGACTCGATTCATAAGCTTGATCCCGAAATTGTATTCTTGAGAATATTTTCACTCTCACATTATCAGAAAGATCATGTAAGTTCACTGAGTGGTTTGGTGAATTGTCTAAAAAGGGCAATACTTTGGTAACATTGCGCCTAGCACTGTCCCCTACCAGAGCAGAACAAAAGAATAATGTCTGCAAAGAATGTTGGAAATTATTCGTAATCATTGAAGCTTTCTTACTTGAACATCAAATCAAAAATGATTAAACTTCGCATAGGCTTTGAAAGCCTATGAATCTTCAGGCTGACACACAAATAGAAATTTTAATTTCAACAGAATTTCCTCCCATATGAAACATCAGACAATTTCTGAAAGCTCTGAATCCTGGTACTGATCATTCTTCTTAGGAAATAAAAATCCTAGCAGGAATGCATTTCCAGAAAAATCCAGTTTCATCAACATCCTACACTTGTTTATGTGCATAATCTCTTTTAGTAATCATCATCTTCAATTTTCACAGGATAATTAGTAATTTTAGAAGTCATTTTAATCTTGTGCTAACTGAGATGCCTCTTAAACCTTTCCAACCAACCTTTACAAACTAGAAAAGGGTCATAGAAACTTTTGGTTTTTGCTTGAAATAAGATCCAGATTCTCGGTAATTTACGATCAGTTTTATCACCGAACCATATACTCAGAAGCTACTGCATGTAAAACATCACAGATTCTATGAAAAAATAATACCTAGACAGTTAAAGGGGTAGCTGCTTGAGCACTCAACCTAATTTTGTCTTTAATATCACGTATATATTATCCCGTTGTTTTATATCAGGAATAAGCAATATTTTGCTTCATTGAATGTATGCAAGAAAAGTTGTATGCAAGAAAAAGTTAACCAAAAGAAGGTAAAACAATATTGAAATAAATGAAACACTTAATAGATCAAAATACATAAGATTTTACTGTTTGAGTTTATATATTCATCATTATATGCACAAATCTTCTTGTCACACAAGTCTTCTTGTCACACAAGTCTTCTTGTCCTACAAGTCTTCCTGTCATATTTGTCACTATTGCGTCTAAATTCAGAAAGTGCGTTGCTATTGCACTCTCGAACCTTTTTTCATGAAGCCCTTGAGGAATATAAAAACTGCTGTTAGAAAATAATCATTTAACTATTCTTCTGAAATGATTGAATGGCGGAAACCGAGGAGTACAGCGCCTGTGAGTCGTTTAGGTTACCTGTGTAATGGATGAAGGATCTAGGCAAAAGCAGTAATAGATAGCTTGATCGCATTTCTTATTGTAAAGAAAGTAGCATGTATTAAAGTTTAAGAGAGAATATTTATTCATAATTTTTCCTAAGAGAAAGTAGCATGTATTAAAGTTTAAGAGAGAATATTTATTCATAATTTTTCCTAAGAGAAATTTGAAGAATTGAGATTCATGCTTTCCTGTTCACTTTGTAATAAAATAAGCAGAATATTTGGGCCGGTTTAAATGCCAACAGTTCAACAGAATTTTAGGGATGGTATCGTGATATATGGTTGCTTTGGGCATTTTTATACCTAGTGGAGCCTATCATTCTCCGGACCAGACCACAGGCAATTTTTGTTCAGAAGGAGAGAAACGGTCAAATAAACAGATAAGGATATTGAGAGTTAGAGAAGAATCGAATACAGCCTTGGCTGGTACTTTATTTGTCGAACCCGAAAGGACCATCAGCAGGGTTGATCGTTGCAAAGTTTGAACTCATAAGCCTGAGAGCTGGAACAATTGCTGCAAAACAATCCGTCCAATGTACTAACAACTCTGCCTCCCACCACGATATATATATATATCCATTTTGAATGAAAACCCAAAAATTCACACGGGAATTTACGATAAAGTCTCGTAAAGATAACAAGAAATCAAGGCGCGCTACTCTTGGATGGCACCTGTTCAGTGATTATCTCCCTTGGGTTTGACTTTTGGGGATAAAAACTGTGCTGGATGATGAATTTGTTTGCATAATATTATATTATATTCTGGGTATGTGTAATGTTCGCATGTTTATGTGTTGAAAGAGTTCATCAGGGGGTGGGGCATTATCTTCTATGTGTAGAGTTCGTATATTCACGTTCAGGGAAAGAAACTATCCTGGTAGGATCGGCGGAGTAGATGGTGATTCCTCTTTGAAATGTCAAAGTGTAAAACAGTGCTTGTGTATGCAGGGAGAGAAGGTTTCATCCCCAATGTTTAAGGTGTTGTCTTTTGACTGGTTGATGTTTAGTTTTTCAGTAATACAAAACTCACATTTGGCACCCTGTCTCCTGTATTTCCTGGCTTTAGTAATAATACACCACGTTATCTGGGAAGTTGCTTACTCTTCCTTTCATATCATATTGGACAGGGATGTCGCATGTCTTTCATTTTTGTCCCTGAATGACGCCAGATGTCGTGTGTATCTTTCCTTGAACGAGTTGCCCGTCATTCCGATGTATGTCTTTGCTACTCCTTTGGGGTTCATGATTTTTGCCTTGTATATAAGTTCTTTTTTCAGACAGCTATTAGTTAGAGGACAGTGGTTTGGAGATCTACAGTTACAGTGTCTTCCAGGGGCATTCCTGGTGGGTTTATTTTCATTGTGGTTGAGGATTATCGACCCTACATTGGGGAGGCAACTGTAGCTAACTTTAACAGTGTTTCTAGTGAAGATCATATGGTATTTGTGTGAATGTAGGAAGTGATTGTCTATTAATTTTAAGAATTTTCTAGCTATGTTAGTGGCTGCATTCATGCTATAAGCTGGGTTGAACCATAAGATTTTCCTTTGTCTGCGTCTTCTTTGTCTATCTATGTTTGGTTCGATGTAGTTTATACTATTATTGAAGTTGGGCCTTTCTAATGCACCATTTATAGTATGGGGGCGGCCTTTTTAAAAGTGTCTTTATCGCCGGATAGATTGGAGAACCACCTGTTAATGTTATAAGCTAATTGTTTAATTATTGCTGGTGGGTGGTTGGGGCCCATGTCTATGTACGAGGTTTCCCCATTTGGTTTGTGGTAGGGTTAAATTTGCTTGTGTTAATGTTCATGATAATATCTAGAAGACTGTCTTCTTTAAGGTTGGTACTAATTCTGGTATCCTATCCACATCGTATCCGTTTTCATCGTATACCACTCTCAGGCCTTCGTCCCTATATAAACCTATGTTGGCTTTTTTCACTTCTTTTCTGCGGATATCTAGGATATAGAGGCGTACAAGGTCAGCTATCTTTGCACCGTTATAGCTCCCCATTGCTACATCAAATAGCTCATCCCCATTTTTTTTTACCCAATAGGAATTATCAGGAAAAAATAATAACTTTCTTGCGTTCATAATTATATCTAAATCAGTGTTTCTTATGGTAACATGTCTTATTAAATTCAAGTGTGTTTTGAAGCAAGTTTTTGGGGTTCGAGGGGTAAAATTCCACGATGTCAAATTGGATAAATTTGCATTTGGGTTTATCTTCTATTTTCTTAAACCATTCAATAGTTGCACTACTACGTATTCATTGAGTAGGTTTGAGTATGCTCTGATGTGTCGTATGATATTATCTAATATGGATTTACTAATAATTCCTAATTCATTTTTTTGTGGGATTTATTAACCCTACAGCTAGGGTTTTGCATGAAGTTATCTTTATGGTCTTTCAGGGTTGCAAAATGATTTCGGGGAGTAAACTTTATCTTGCAACTTCTTTTCTTTACAAGACTTTATTGTGAATTTCCGTGAATTTTCATGTTTTCATCCAAAATGGAAACAAATACCATTCCTCCTTGAAAAATTGTTCAGATATTAAGATATTAAGAATAACATGAAACCAATGGTAGCCTTAATACACAAATAAAGAAATTTTATCCACCAATGCGATGTTGAGCACTCATTCTCATTGCTCGACATTTATGTATATATGTGGGGGGTTGGGGAGTGTGTGTG
>NC_068999.1:29198609-29199758 GCF_001194135.2 Octopus bimaculoides | reverse complement strand
GTGTGTGTGTGTGTGTGTGTATGTGTGTGTATGTGTGTGTTAATCGAAAATAGAAGATAAACCCAAATGCAAATTTATCCAATTTGACATCGTGGAATTTTACCCCTCGAACCCCAAAAACTTGCTTCAAAACACACTTGAATTTAATAAGACATATGTTACCATAAGAAACACTGATTTAGATATAATTATGAACGCAAGAAAGTTATTATATCCATTACAGCCGATCTTACCGAAATGTGCGTGAGAAACGTGTCTTTAAGGTTGGTGTTCGTGTGGAAATGGAATATGTGTATTGGTACTTTGCAGTGGGGGTATATGCATCTGTATTCGTTAGTGTGTTTTCTTGCTTTCATGTTTTTGTTAAATTCTTGTGACTGAAATTGATATATTGATATATTTTAAGCTGAAATTAAGGATAACACTATGGATTTCTGCCGAAAATTACGCCGTACAGAAGCACTTCACAACTACACCAGCGAAGATGACTCAATAGTAAAAAACAAAAGTGAATACTGTCCTACAAAAGGCAGAAATAAAGCACTTGATCACATTACCAGTTTTCCTTTTAATACCTACAAAAACAACGAATTAAATCCAACCTTAATGTAAATGAATGGAAAGACCTAATCGAGTTAAAAAATGATATAAACCTCATCATTAAAGAAGCCGACAAAGGAAGTGCAGTAATGGTGATGGACACAGAGCACTACAAAAAGTTAATACTCTCCATGTTGGAAAATAATATTTACTATGAGAAGATTGTACGATACAACTCACAGAAGACACTTAAAAACTTATCCTCTTTACTTCAAATACATTGAAAGGGCCTCACTAAACATGAAATTGACTATTTATCCAATTTTAAATACAGACCTAGTCTATTCTACGGATTACCTAAAATCCACAAAAATCCACATATTTGTAAAGCTTGCAAAGTTTTTCCAAGCCTATGCATTAATGTTCCTCCCCCTACTGACCTCAAACTGAGACCCATCATTGCTGGCCCTGCTTATGAAACCCACCGTTTGAGCAACTTCCTCGACATCTTACTCAAACAGTTTCTAAAATATGTGAAAAGCTTCATCAGGGATGACTTAGACATGCTTAACCACCTCCCGAAGACAATAAATGAAGGAACCCTGTTAG
>NC_068999.1:29197443-29198398 GCF_001194135.2 Octopus bimaculoides | reverse complement strand
ATTATTTAACTCATGCCACCCCAAACACATAAAAATTAATATACCTTATAATCTAGCGAAAAGAATCTGTACCATAGTTTCGGACCCCGATACTCGTGAACGAAGACTCCTTGAACTCAGATCAATACTACTCAAAAGACATTACCCAATATCTTTAATAAATAATGGAATCAAACGAGCTAAGGAAATAGACATACAAACATTAAGGGAAGTCAACCGAAATACTAAACCAGACTTTAAAATACTCCCATACATCTCCACACATAACCCTAGAAACAACGAAGCCTTTAACATTATCATCCAAAATTTACCCATTCTCACAGGAGATAAAACAATGAACAAAATTTTAGGCTCACACAAAATTATCAAAAGAAAAATGCAACCTAAATCATTGAAAAAAAATATTAACTAGCACAAGACTATATCCATTAACAGCAGAACCAAAAGTGAAAAAATGTGGTGGACCTAACTGTGGTACATGCCCCGACCTTTTGGAGGGTTCAGAGTTTCACTTTAAACAAGGTGAAATATTTAAAATTAACTCAAATTTCACCTGTGCCTCGGAAAATCTAATCTATGCCATTATATGCTTAGGGTGTGGTAATAATTATATTGGCCAAATAGGAATAACACTCCATCGAAGAACCACTCTCCACAAAGAGCAAATCCGCCACCCACAATACAGACAGATACAGGTCAGTGGACACATACAAAGGTGTGCGAGGAATCTTAATCCTAATTTCCTAATTTTCCCTTCTATCAATGTTCACAGAACACCTCAATACAACAAAGAATGAATAAAGAGACAGCTTTCATCAATAAATATCTTCCACAACTGTCAGACAGTCTGTTAAAGTCTGTCATACCGGCCATGACGAAGGGAAATAGCCCTGAAACTCGAGTCGCCTTTATATATTTATATTTATATTTATATATTTGATCCTTTATATTGAAC
>NC_068999.1:29193999-29195765 GCF_001194135.2 Octopus bimaculoides | reverse complement strand
TATATATATATATATATATATATATATATATATATGTATATATATATATATGGTGTAAGATACAAAAATACCGAGTACCGTTTCTACACCAAAAATAGTAATATTAAAAATAAACGAAATAACGATAACATCTTGTTTATAATCCCTTTCGCGATTGAGCTTAAAACAAACATAGTTTATTCTTCAATTTAATTAACAAATACCCAGAAATCTATAGGAATAAAATTAGAGTAGGCCATAGCTTAACTAGCAACCTAGCTTCTATCATACCCTCGATCAACAACAAAAAGCTAAATGCCTTCTTTGAAACTAGGTTAAAATAACAACATAAAGCATAGCAACCAATCGACAGATATAATAAGTGTCATCCCTAATAACTTGCCCTCAAATAACGCGGACAACGACCTTATAATAACCCTGTCAACACAACGTTTGCACAATTAAGCTTAATAATTTATGTGGCAGCAGAGATAAAAGCAATTGCGAATTCTCCAATATTTGTAAAACTAAAAACATAATCTACCAATGCGATGTACTTGCGCATAATTACAAGAAATCTTATATAGGAGCAACTAAAAACGAAATTATACTTAGATATAATTCCCACCGATCTAGTTTCAGAAATAGAAGTAAAGCGAACTCTACCGGACTTAGTAGTTACATTTGAGAACTGAAAGACAGAAATAATAACTATAGTTTAGAATAGCGCATCATAGCCAAAACTTCCTCATATAACATTAACAATAATCGCTGTGAGCTCTGTATAAACGATAAATTCTTTATTTTAATGGCCAAATTACCTCTACTTAATATTTTTTGTTTGCATAAAAGCAGATTCGTATTCTAAAAATACCGTTAAACCCTCTTTGTCCTTTAAATATCGCTAACCCCTATTTTATAGGTTATTAGCGAACCTACTTAACCTCTTATTACCTCCCCTTAACCTTCCCACGTACTAATTAGCACTACTCAACTTCACTCCACACTAATTACTGAACTTTATACTTATTTTATATACTACGCTGGGGCACTATTTTCCTATAATCTAATTCCATTTGATAGCTAGACTACCGACTCACTTTACATGCTATAATTTCCCTATCGATTTTATTGCTATTCTATGCACTCTTCAACCCTTTCTATTGTTCCTTTTCGTAGCCCATTATACACACATTATCGTACATATTTTGAATAATAACTTTAGCCTTATACTACGGCTTCCACTGAAGATACAGGAACTAACTTATAGGCTATAAATTAGTGTTACATAGGTTCAATTAACTATGCCGGATATCCACAATAACGATAATTCCCTCGGATTACACTGGTGTAGAACCTACGACATGTGGAATTATGAAACTAACTAATTATAAAACCTTGGATTTAACTTACTCTCTTCTCTTCTATCCCCCAACTGATATAATGAATTATGGACCTCACTAAAATGTAAGACTATTGAATTGACGAACGTTTTATTTTTTTCCTTTCCTTTCCTTACATCTTTCTATTTTCCTTCTATTTATATTTGCCCTATAATCGTTCTCATGATATTGCAACGAGGTAACTGTGAATTTACCCCAGCTCGATATACAGAAACAACTGTAAACATATTATTATCATTATTAAATGACTTTAAAACACCAATGATCCACTTCTAGCTGTTATTAGTGCTCCATTTCTTATATATATATATATATATATATATATATATATATACACTCTCTTTTACTCTCTCTTTACTCTTTTATTTGTTTCAGTCATTTTAC
>NC_068999.1:29191935-29192618 GCF_001194135.2 Octopus bimaculoides | reverse complement strand
ATGGAGATACACATCCATACATACAGACACAGTACATAGACACAAAACCCCATACACAGACACACTCAGATATGCACATACAAGGAGACAGAGGTACACATACGCACATGCAAACACACACACACATAAAAACACACAAACACACAAACATGAATATGCAGAATACATACATACAAGCGTACACACATATATACATATGCACATACGAACATAAGCATACATGCATACACACACTTACATGCATGCATACACACACACATACATACATACATACATACATACATACATACATACATACATACATACATACATGTGTATGCTCACAAACAAAAAGAACACAGCTTGAATAACGAACAGAGTCAACAACTATTGAAAAGGTTGCAAGACGCAACGAAAATTTTAGAAAGAAAACAGTAAATAAGTGGAAATTTTACCGGTGAGTGTGTTAAATTATAAGAGAATGACTCTCCCCAGACACAACAGAATATGCTTCAACATACGAACTCATAAAGAATCTTGCAAACCGAATCCCAAAACGAAATATATATATATATAATTACTTGGAAATAGATGCGTGGCGTTCAATTAAATAGTAATATAGATAATATATATATATATATGTATATATATAAAGTGTAGTATATTGCCACTTTATCGTGCAGTTACTGTTAATACTTCATTTA
>NC_068999.1:29187283-29191580 GCF_001194135.2 Octopus bimaculoides | reverse complement strand
TTTGTTTTCTTACTTCATGTTGTTTACACAATTGGTCATGACTTGTACTCAAATATGCATATATATGTATATATATATATATATATATATTTCCAAGGTTTCAAATTTGTATATTTAAAAGAGATAGAGACTTCGAACTCGACAGATCTATATTCCATTTATTCAATTATTTACCATCCGATGTCAACATTTCTGTGCCCAAACCTATCCAGCGACTGATCCGTTGGATGTCTGACGTTTGGCACTTCCTCAGGAATGGTTTCCATCAGAACAAATTACGAAAAAACACAAATAACGATCATAACAAATTATTAAAAATTCCTTAACTTTATCTCCGCCATGCTGTCTTGCTATTATTATTATTATTATTATTATTATTATTATTATTATTATTATTATTATTATTATTATCATTACTATTATTATTATTATCATTATTATTGTTATATATATATAGAGAGAGAGGGAGAGAGAGAGAGATAAGAACATGAACAAGTACGGAGAAAATCATATCTTTAATTACTGATTACGCCATACATTATTGGCGACCGTTTCCATTGGTCCAGAATATAGAAAAAAGGTACAAAATGCTACTCAAACTAATATATCCGAAAATTTATACTAACACAATGTTACCAAGATAATCCAAAACAGGCTAATTTAAAGCGAACTGAAATAAAATGTATCAAACATGAACACAAACAAAACGAATGTTAAGGAAAAATATAACATTCAAAGAAAAGTCAGTTTAGTAGTTATACTTATGATAGCGTCCGTAGATAATGAAAGAATAAAAAAAATACACATAAAAATTTTACATCATGACATTTATGTTTGCTAAAAAATGCTTATTAGATTGCAGGAAAAGCAATTATAATGAAGGTGCTGTTTACTAGTGAAATATTTAAATGTTTTTCTATATTCATGAGAACATTTCAATGTACGACTGGTTGTACAATTTAATAATTTTAATTTTGAAGTAATTATGCAATACATTTCTTCTCAGAAAAGATCACATTTAAAATTCCCAGTACTGTACGATGGTGCGTAACTAATAATGGACCATATCATATCGTAGTTAATGTTACTGTCGTTTACTAAGATTCACAAAATTATATTTCCTTCTAAACGTAAATGAAGAAGAATGGTTATATAATCTAGATTTCCAAGTTGTCACAGAAGAATCAATATAGTAATACACACGCTCCACTGCAATTACCATCCATTGATATTCAATATCTTCCTTTAAACACTGATTTTCTAAAGTTTGTTTTTGATATTGCATATGTTTGTTTTTGATATTACAAAGGCCTTTATTCACCCGTATGTACTACTCATTGTTAAAAGAATTAGTGCTAACTCTACTACACCTTTGTATTATTCAAACACAAACTTATGCCCTTTAGAAAATCAGTGTTTAAAGAAGAATGTAGTATCTCAATGTATAGTAATTGAGATATATTTTAGTATAATGTATGGTATGACATTTTTAAAGTGAAGCTGTAACAGATGCAAGAGACAGATAGTTACTAGATTATCCTCTTATGACATGCTTATCTTTAAATGTTTTTCCTTTTTCCCTAATTTTTTTTATTTCCCTTAATTTATTTTTGTTGTCTTTTCTTATTTGTATCTTTGTATTTCCTAGTTTCTCATTGTCAGAGTTATACTAAAAATATTGTTTTGGTATGGGTATAAAATGTGGAGCTACGTTCGAGTTTCGAGGAAGGAAGAGCTGAATCTGGCTGATGAAAACAGGACTGAAGAGAGAGACACAAGGAATGATTTATAGGTGCACAGGTGCAAGCAATGCGAACGAGAAATATCAGGTAAGTCATTGACAAAGAAAATATTGACGGGAAATGTAGGATGTGCTGTGAAACAGAAGAAACAGTTGCCCACATAATTTCAGAAAACTAGCGCAGTAAGAGTATAGGAACTAGAGACATAATAGGGTGGTAAGTCTCGTGCATTGGGAAATCTTTAAGAGGTACAGCTTCCCTTCTTCCTAGAAGTGATCTGACCAAATGATGAAGAAGGTGCTGGAGAATGAAAATATGCTGGTGAATAAAAATACAAAGATCGTATGGGGTTGTAAACTGTTGACAGATAAGATTATGGAACACTTTCGTTATCTTCCAGAAAACATCTCGTGAATGTATAATGGTGGATATAGCATGACTCTTTGATACCAAAGAGAACGATAAAGAACAGAAAAAGCTTGATAAGTATAATAATTTGAGACACGAGATTGGGTTGAGTACTAATTATAGAAACGAAAGCAAAAGTTGAGAAGGAGTACATCAGAAGGGCAGGAAGCTAATGAAGTCAAAGCTAAATGGTCCATATCTAGTGAAGGCTGTAAATATTTGGGTAGTATCATTACTTAGATACTCAGCAGCTATTGTAGTCTGGATAAAATCTGAATTAGCAAAGCCAGACAGATGAACTAGGAAGGAATTCGATATAAATGGGGGATTCCACCCAAGGGCAGGAGTAGCAAGATTATATTTACCTAGAAAGGAAGGTGGAAGAGGACTAATATCAGTAGAAGACTGCGTGGAGTTAGCTAGAGCAGATATAGACTCCTATGTAGGTAATAGTGAAAAAAGTTTATTCAGAGCTACTAGAGTCACGTAGAGTAAAGCCGCTTGGCACAGCTTGACCTTAAACGCCGGTGTGCATGCGAACTAAGTTTTAACGTTCTAGCTGACTTCTGCTGTTTACAGCAGTACTTAGAAGGAAGGTGTGTAACATGTGATCGTCGCATTGACCATGACAGTGAAAGTTGAACAGAGACTCTGCATCAAATTTTGCCAAAAGCTTGGGGATACCTGCTCAGTGGTCTACTGTTTTTAAAAAGTTTTCCTCGTTCTGGACACAATCAAGACGATTTTGTGCAACTGAAACCCGAGTGTCTTTTTGGTTAGCGGTTTGAAAGCTGTTTTGAAACAAACTTGGCAGACACGCGTCTCATACCCAAATCTTCAGTGATAATGAACTGAACTGAACCGTAACTAATCTGCACATCTGATAACTCACGGATGGTGATTCCACGATTTCCCCCCAACAGCTACACGCACATCTACGATGTTTTTTCAGTTCTACTGGTTGCAGGTCTCCCAGAACGTTCGTCAATATCAACATTTTTTCGGCTATCTTGGAAACGCCTGAACCACTCCTACACTTGTATGCGGCTCATAAACTGTTCTCCATACACTTTCTGCAACTTTGCGTAGGTCTCTGAGGAGCTATCGCCATGACGATGCGGCGGACACACGCTACACACCTTCCTACAAAGCACTGCAGTAAACAGCAGACGTGAGATAGAACGTTAAAACTTAGTTCGCAGGCACAGCAGAAGTCAAGGCCAAGTGGCTTTACACTGTGTACTTTAGCTTTGTTACTATGGCAACATTCCCGATACTTATTGATCAAACGTCGTACATATATGCCCCAGCATGGCCACAGTCTAATGACTGAAACAAGCAAAAGAGTAAATATACACACACACACACATACACACACATACACACACACACATATACACACATACACACAAACATACACACACACACACAAATATATATATATATATTTGTTCATAGAAAAACATGTAATCGTTACCAATATAGCAAGAGATTTCACCGCAAAAAGTCTAAAGTAGACTCCTTAAGGATCGTTCTCCTTGGTTATATATCCAAAGTTTTAAATTTAAAGGAGAGTTTTGACGCTAATATCCATTATTATTGAAACTTATTCCTATGTCAACATTTCTGTATAAGGCTATATTTGACTGTCAAATTTAAGTCAAACATATAAATTGCCTTACACGTCTTCAGGGGAAAAAAGGTAAATACCAAAACATCGTCTCTAAGTCCATTCCATATTCAAATTTGTCCTTAAATAACTCGTTAAATAAATTCCTCCTTGAATAAAGGTCCGTTAAGGGGAGACAACCCCTCATAATATCATCAATAATATTATTAATAAATTATAAACAATCCTCTATTACAATGGAAATCTATACTATATTATCTCTAGAAGCTTTTGAAAAACCACAACTGTTATTGGTAAATTATACATTGATATGGCCTGCCTTAAGACCTACTATTATACTATGATGTACTATAAATTATAAACAATCCTCTATTATAATGGAAATCTATACTATATTATCTCTAGAAGCTTTTGAAAAACCACAGCTGCTATTGGTAAATTATACATTGATATGGCCTGCCTTAAGACCTAATATTATACTATAATGTACTATAATACCCGGTCATATTGCAATTTA
>NC_068999.1:29185031-29185564 GCF_001194135.2 Octopus bimaculoides | reverse complement strand
TAAAATGCATATATACATTCTTTGATGATAAAATATATTTAAAGTATAAAGCTTTGTATGAACTTTGTAGTGTTACATACTGATTATCACACATTCTCTGATAATAAGATGAAAATGTTAAAAACAGTGTATGAAAATACATATATGGAGAAGTACATATACATATATTTTGATAATCGAATAAAGTTGAGGAGGAACTGACGTGGCTTTTTTCTCGTGTGTATATTGAGGGAATGTTTTGCTGTCTTAAGAGACAGTATGACTGGCTAAAAGGGATTTTTAAATTTATTTTTGGTTGGTCTGTGACCTGGTCTGTCATGGTTCACTGGTTTTTGGGACTGGTTTTGTGCACATCTCTATGTGTGTGTGTATATATGTCTGTTTGTGTCCGTGTGTGTGTGTCTGTGTGCCGTTTTTATTGGTCCCAGAGTTTATTGTGGAATGTGTATATGAATGTGTGTTTGTGTGTTTTTTGTGTCGGTGGGGATGTTAGGTGTGTGTACGTGAGAGTGTGCGTATATCTCTTTGTCTGA
>NC_068999.1:29181132-29182420 GCF_001194135.2 Octopus bimaculoides | reverse complement strand
TATATATATATAGGCGCAGGCGTGGTTGTGTGGTAAGAAGCTTGCTTCCCAACCACATGGTTCTGGGTTCAATCCCACTGCGTGGCATCTTGGGCAAGTATCTTCTACTATAGCCTCGGGCTGACCAAAGCCTTGCGAGTGGATTTGGTAGACGGAATCTGAAAGAAGCCCGTCATATATATATATATATATATATATATATATACACACATTTACGTGCGTATGTCTTTGTGTCTATGTTTGACAACCAATGTTGGTGTGTTTACGCCCACGCGACCTAATGATTCGACATAAGAGTCCAATAGAATAAGTACTAGGCTTACAAACAATAAGTACTTTGTGAAAGAAATAGTTGATTACATCAAATCCAGTACTTAGTTATCAACTAAGCATAAGTGCGTGAAAAAAAAAATTGATTTGATGGTATTTAAACTTAGAATGTAAAGGGATGTAACTAAATACCAACATTTCCACCCCTGCTCCACCAAATTCAGTAATCTAATTGATAAATGCTTCAATATGAAAATATTATATATTAAAAGATGCAAGAATTTGAATAGTACTCTCAGTGGTAATTTTTCCTTTTTTTTTTCTGCACAAGTGAAAGGGAATCATGGAGGAATGAAAGAGAGGAGAGTACAGAGAAGAGAGGGAAGGAGTTCCTCTGTGTGTGTGTGTGTGTGTGTGAGAGAGAGAGAGAGAGAGAGAGAGAGAGAGAGAGAGAGAGAGAGAGAGAGAGAGAGAGAGAGAGAGAGAGAGAGAGAGAGAGAGAGAGAGTGTGTGTGTGTGTGTGTGTGTATGATAAATCATCATAAAGAGTGTCAGTTGGTGTCTAATGTTTCTCTTCTAATGATGTTTATCACTGCGATTGTTTATTCACTGCTTTGTTTTCAAATCATTCATATCAATCTTCTGTTGCTTCTTCCTTCTCCTCGCCCTTCCTTCTCCTTCTTCTTCTTTTCCTCTTCTCCACTGTATACACACACGCGATGGCGCATATCTCTTTTACTTGTTTCAGTCATTTGACTGTGGCCATTCTGGAGCACCGCCTTTTAGTCGAGCTAAACGACCTCAGGACTTATTCTTTGTAAGCCTAGTACTTATTCTATCGGTCTCTTTTGCCGAACCGTCAAGTTACGGGGACGTAAACAAACCAGCATCAGTTATCAAGTGATGTTGGGGGGGGGGGAACAAACACACAAGCATACACACACACACACAAACATATATATATATACATATATACGACGGGCTTCTTTCAGTTTCCGTCTACCAAATCCACTCACAA
>NC_068999.1:29179118-29180298 GCF_001194135.2 Octopus bimaculoides | reverse complement strand
TATATATATATATATATATGCAGAGAATCTTGCATACATGAAGTGGATTCGATCCACTATAGCCAAATTTAATTTAAACTGCAATGTTTTCCCACGGTGGAACAATGGTTTTTCTCTGACAGCAGTTTTATATTTTCCAGATGCCTTTAGCTAGGCCGAAATAATGTCTTCACCACTTGACCCTTTCTAACCTCTTCTATTCTACCAAAAGCTAGAATAGAGATAACAAGACCACCAACTAAATCTATTGTTCTCAATGATATGTCTAACCTCCTAGATAGTTATAAAAACAAGAAACCCCAAACAAAATTTAAGTAGTCATTTGGCGACAACAGAGCGAGGCAGCTCGTGACAACTCAATTAGTTAATAATAGTATTTGACTTGCCATTTATGTCGACGACGAAGTATTTTTCCCTTCTCTGTAGTACTCTGTAGGGTCCAGAATACGGTGGATGGATTTGCGATGGTATTCTATCGTTCCGGATAAAAACGTGCGTCCATTGGTTAATGTCCGAGGGAACATAAGTGTCGGTTTTCTGCTAACGGGGTGCGTTAGGTGAGAGATGGGACATATGTGTGCGGAGACGATGTACATAAAATGTAGGATCAAGAATATCCCTTGGAGGAACTGGAGCAATCATTTGCTCAGGTAGGGCCAGAGTGGTGCCGTAAACTAGCTCAGCTGGAAAGTGACCGATGTTGTCCTTAACAGATATACGGATACCGAGTAGAATAAGAGGAAGGAATTCCATCCAGTTGGTTATATCTGGACATGTACGTATGGCTGATTTGAGTTGCCTGTGGAATCTCTCTACCATGCCGTTTGCCGCTGGATGATACGCTGTTGTGCGGCAGTGCTTGGAACCAATCAGGCACGTGAGTTCACTGAAAAGGCGCGAATCGAATTGCCGTCCTCTGTCTGTCGTGATGGTCGCGGGTACACCAAAACGCGATACCCAGTGTGATATCAGCGTTTTATCAACGGTTTCCGCTGAAGTATCGGACAGAGGGAAAACCTCGGGCCATCGAGAAAAGCGGTCGATGCAGATTAGCAGATGCGTATAGTTTTGAGATGGTGGTAGAGGTCCGACTATATCCAAGTGGATGTGTTGAAAACGTGTGTCCGGTGTTGTGAAAGTGCCGAGAGGCGATTTTACACGTCGCTGTATTTTCGCCTTT
>NC_068999.1:29175585-29178983 GCF_001194135.2 Octopus bimaculoides | reverse complement strand
ACGTCGTCGGTGTTGTTCGGGGACGTAAGGACGTTCGTGGCCAGTGGAGGTATCGCATCATATATGAGAGGTAGAAGAAGATAATGGGAACAGCTGGAATTTGACGGACGACGAATTCCGTAGCCTACTAAGCTCTTCGTCGTTTTCCTGATCTGCCACGATCAGCTCGAGATCGATGGTCTCTGGAGCGTGCAGAGCGTTAAGATGGACGCGTGAAAGCTCGTCTGCTGCTGTATTGTCGGATCCTTTGATATGCCGAATATCTGTGGAATATTGGGCGATGAAGTCGAGGTGACGGACTTCTCTAGGAGAATGGCAGTCTTATTTCTAGCCTTAGCTAGCATATCTTTTAGTTTATTAAAAGAGGCCAGCTCTTCGTCGCCTGACGTTATAGCCTGTCTCTTCTTTCTTTTGTTGCGCAGGACATCAGTAAGTGGTTGAGCTACCTCGGCGCAGTGTGGTAAGAAACGCCGGTAGAAGTTAATCAGTCCTAAATATTCGCGGAGTTTCCGAAGTGACGTAGAAATAGGGAAATCGACTATCACCTCCATCTTTTTGGGTAGGGGCCGGATTCCGTCCCTGTCAACGATATGGCCGAGGAAAGGCAGAGACGAGGCAACAAAAATACATTTACTGGTGTTGATTACGATACCGTAGTCAGCCAACCGCTGGAATAGTTGATCTAAATGCTTTTCATGTTCGGCTTCGGATTTACTTGCTACCAATATATCGTCGATGTACGCATACACGAACGGTAAGCCCCTAGTTACGGTATCCATAAAGCGCTGGAATGTCTGCGCTGCGTTACGGAGACCGAAGGGCATCGCAAAAACTCGAATAGCCCGAAGGGCGTGGCAATTGCCGTTTTTGGAACATCGGCAGGTTCGACGGGTATCTAGTTATAGGCCCGCACTAGGTCGATTTTAGAAAAAAATCTGTGCTCCGTTCAGCGAAGCAGAAAAAATCCTGCAAGTATGGTATGGGATAGGTGTCAGCTACTGTAGCTTTGTTAAGGGCTCTGAAGTCTCCGCATGGACACCAGCTGTTCGTCTCTTTCTTAGGTACCAAATATAGCGGACTGGATCAACTGCTGCTGGATGGTCGAATGATCCCCAGATCTATCATATGCTGAAATTCTTGTTTAGCGACCCGCAGGCGGCCTGGAGGCAGTCTTCGCGGTCGCGAGGCAACAGGTGGGCTGGTGGATTCCATGTGGTGCGTAGTCCCGTGCTTGACGTCCTTGTGTTTGAACAGTGGTCGAGTGATGTCCAGATATTTACGGAAGAGCGCTTCGTATCGGCTGGTCACTGTACGTAACATGACTGAACCTACTGTGGACATACGTGCGGTTATACCACGTACAGTGAGGTCAGTTGTTGTATCGACGAGTCTATGTTTCTTGACGTCGACCGGAAGGTTGAAGTGATGTAAAAAATCAGCACCTATGATAGGAGTGGGTAAGTTTGCTACGACGAAAATCCACTGGAAAGCGCGACGAAGGCCTAAATTTAACGTGAGGGATTGCTCGCCAAAAGTCTGGATGGGCGATTGATTAACAGCCTGAAGAAAAGTCGGCGATTATTTTCTGTGTCCCGAGGTTAGTGAGATGGAGATGATGCTAACTTCAGCCCCAGTGTCCACGAGAAAACGGGTACCTGTAGTACGATCCATAACGAAGAAAAGGCGACTTTGTTTACCTGAGCCAGGAGCGACCATCGCCCCTACAACCTGGCTTGGTCGTTTTCCGAACCAGCAGGAGTATGACTGTGGAAGGAACAGGGTGGCCTGCAGGAAAGCGCGTTTTTGCCGTATTTCCTGTGGAAAAAGCAAAACCGAGGAAATTGCAGAGTGACGCAAGGGCTCCTCGAACGTCTTCTATGAAATCGTCGAGGTTGGTTGTTCTTGTGCAGTGAGCGGCTGCGACATGTCAGCCCTTGCAGTTACGCCGAGAGTGTTTGAATCTGAGCTGCCTGTTGAGCCAGGAGTGCACATAGTTCCAGCAGTTCCGAAGAATCTGAAGAAGCAGCAAAAGGATTGGTGGAAGATATTTGGCGCCATTGTCGAGAAGGGGTTGGCTGCCTCAGCGATTCGATCCGCTATCTCGGCCAGTTCATCGAGAGAAGCCGATTCTTTTGTAGATGCCAGTATTACTTGTGTGTTGGCAGGCAGACGTTTCAGAAATATTTGTTTGAATATCTCGTCTGGCAAAGTGTGATCACCTAGCAGTTGCTTCATCCATCGTAATAATTGAGACGGAGTTGTATCACCCAGCTCTTCGGAAATTAAAAGTTGGTGCAGTCGCCGCTGTTACGAGTCAGAGGTCCTTTTTATGAGCTCAGTCTTAAAAGTGTTGTAAGACACGGAACCTGGTGGGGCCATAATCAAGTCCCTGACCTCCATCATTATTTCAGGTGAAAGGGCACCGATTAAGTGCGTTAATTTCGCTGCGTCGCTCGTCATTCTATTCGCAGCAACCTGAGCCTCGACGTGGGCAAACCAGAGGGCCGGATCGAAAGACCAGAAGGATGGCACTTTTATGGAAATTGCGGCCTGAGGCAGTGCCATGTCAATAGAAGAAGAGGATACAGGCGTGTCTTGCTCCGGAAAGTGCATATATAATAAAAAGGAGGTGGTAATTTCTCTTTACACGGGGTCACCAAGTTGTTGGTAATGTAGCTTCAGAAGGCAGTGATTCTTATTTTCACGGGGTCACCAATTGTAACGGTTAAGATTTGTTGTTATAATTGCATGTTGTAAGATGCGAAAGATGAACAAGGCATGAAGTTTTACGAAAATATTTATTTACCGTTACGTTACAATACCTTACCACGACGGGCAGGCCATAATAGATCCGTAAACATGAGAAGTAAAGCTTGTGTTTGTGTCCTCTTCATTGTTTAGTAGTAATCCACAGAGAGAGATAGTGGTGTTGTAAGAGAATAGAATCAGAGCTAGTATGAGTTGTAGGGTGTGGGACGTTGTTTCACAGTTGCTGACAGTAAACTTCATTTCTCTCGCTGACTATTTTCTTAGTAGCTGCATTCATTGTGGTCAAGATTATATAGCAGTCCGTTCCCTAACTAATTGAGTTGTCACGAGCTGCCTCGCTCTGTTGTCGCCAAGTGACTACCTCGATTTTGCTTGGGGTTTCTTGTTTTTATAACTATCTAGAAGGATAGACATATCATTGAGAACAATAGATTTAGTTGGTGGTCTTGTTATCTCTATTCTAGCTTTTGGTAGAATAGAAGAGGTTAGAAAGGGTCAAGTGGTGAAGACATTATTTCGGCCTAGCTAAAGGCATCTGGAAAATATAAAACTGCTGTCAGAGAAAAACCATTGTTCCACCGTGGGAAAAGTTCTATTGCAGTTTAATTTAAATTTGGCTATAGTGGATC
>NC_068999.1:29172897-29175285 GCF_001194135.2 Octopus bimaculoides | reverse complement strand
ATATATATATATATATATAGTATGTATCATGGACCCACAGGTTAACTGTAAGATTAGGAATATAATCTATAGCTTACGGTGTACTGAGGGATGGTGCAAAAACTGGACAACAACTTACATTGCAGAGACAGTACGCAGCATAAAGGAACGAATAGGCTAACACTGGCGGGAGCTCAAAGAGAAGAAAGACTCATCAGTGATCTACCAACATGCATAAGTAGAACATAGAGGCTCGGTTAGTAACATAGAGATTAAGCTATTATCAGCGCATAGAACTGACACATTTAGACAGATTATAAAGGCATAGTAATAGACAGACCGATCGATCCTCAACAGAAAACAGGAACGGAACAATAATACCCACAACCACCACACAACACAACGATTGAAGAAGATGGGGGAGGGGAGTAACAAGTATAAACAATGTAATACATACACACAAAACAACATGCACGTACCTATGATAAATATAAGAAATAGAGATAAATAAGTAAACAAAAACAAAATCAAAAGCTATATATAAAAGGCACAGATACAAACAACACACACACATGCACACACAAACACAGATACAGACATAAACGCATGTGCATGTAAGGACACACATCATAGAAGAACAGGATGGATTAAGCAAAGTAGGAGGATACACGAAGACGTAAAGTGTCGTTGAAGAGGTCACAGACGTGTGACAAAAGATTTCCGGACAATGGACATGAGTGAAAACAAGAACAGTAATAAACGAGTGGAGAACGAATATACTGTGTGTGTGTTTATTTGACAAAAAAGAAAAGATCATCCCGAAATATAACTGGTGGTGCACCAGCATGACCGCAGCCACTTGGCTGAAACACATAAATAAATAAATAAATAAATATATATATTTCTTTTATTTCTTTTACTTGTTTCAGTCATTTGACTGCGGCCATGCTGGAGCACTGCCTTTAGTCGAGCAAATCGACCCCAGGACTTATCCTTTGTTAGCCTATTACTTATTCTATCGGTCTCTTTTGCCGAACCGCTAAGTTACGGGGACGTAAAGACACCAGCATCGGTTGTCAAGCGATGTTGGGGGGGGGGGACAAACACAGACACACAAACATACACACACACAAGTATATATACATATATACGACGAGCTTCTTTCAGTTTCCGTCTACCAAATCCTCTCACAAGGCTTTGGTCGACCGAAGGCCATAGTACAAGACACTTACCCAAGGTGCCACGCAGTGGGAATGAACCCGGAACCATGAGGTTGGTAAGCAAGCTACTTATCATATATATATATATATATATATACATACATGCGTACATAATTAAATACATACATACATACATACATACATACATACACACATGCATACATACAAACACACACACACATATATATTATCCGAAATGTAATGTATTATATATCCATCACGGCTGATTGTACCAATCGGTTTCGCGCAAAGAATACAATGGAGTGTTAGGTAACAATCCGATTATATAACCTTACGCTCATCAGAGTTCGGCGATATGGAAGGGAATATGGTGACTGCTCTCTGTTGCCGGAGGTGGATTATTTTCTCCAGCAGCAGCCTTGTATAGAATTCGTTCGGTGATGAGATATTCCTTGTTGAATATTCCAGGGCGCAATATTCCAAATCCATTTGTAAAAGATGTATATAATATCATAATCTATGATGACAATGTAGAGCTTGGTACATATATGTATATACATACATACATACATACATACATACACACGCATATATATATATATATATATATATATATATATATATATATAGAGAGAGAGAGAGAGAGAGAGAGAGGCGGGAAGATATGTCTATAAGTATATATATGTATGTATATATATGTATGTATATATATGTGTGTGTGTGTGTGTATGTGTGTGTGTGTGTGTGTGTGTGTATGTGTGTGTGTGTGTGTGTGTAAACGAAACATTCAAACACTAAGATTTGAAATAAGATGTCACTACTGTTAATATTATCTGTGGATAAAATTTAAAGAAAATTAAAGTAGTAATATAGGTGGTCCGCAGGCAAATAGCATTATTTAGTTATAAAGTGCAAATTTGCACGAAGCATAAGGATGCATAAAAGCATGCACCTGCTAAAGTCTTAATTAAACCACCGTACTGCACCAAGATGACAGAGAAATAAGAGTAGGCGAGGAAACGGAAAGAATTAAAACATTCAAAAGCACAACCATAAAAGATTATGCAGTTTAGGACATCCACATACTCGGATTTCGGTTATGTATGTACGTACGTATGTATGTATGTATGTATGTATGTATGTATGTATGTATGTATGTATGTATGTATGTATGTATGCATGCATGCATGCATGTATGTATGTATGTACGTACGTATGTATGTATATA
>NC_068999.1:29171486-29172536 GCF_001194135.2 Octopus bimaculoides | reverse complement strand
TATATATATATAAATCTATATGTATATATATGCATATATACTCTCTCATTGTAGCGTATATATGTGTGTATGAGTGTGTATGTGTGAGTGTGTATATGTATGTAAATATTTTTATATGTATGCATATATATTGTATATGTATACTTATATGTATATATAAATGCACATAAATCTATATATATATATGTATATATATATATATATATATATATGTGTGTGTGTGTGTGTGTGTGTGTGTGTGTGTGTGTGTGTGTGTGTGTGTGTATGTATGTATACATGTGTGCGTGAATGTGTGTATGTATATATATGAAATTTGCTGAAAAGAAAAAAATAGTTTGTTAATGTTTTAAAAATACAAAGAATAGTTTTATTCATCAAAGTATGCACCCATATTGTCAATACACTTTTGCTACTTCAGCAGTAGCTTGTCCAATCCGGAGCTGTAAAAACCTGGCAATCTAGAGTCAATAAAATCTTGGAAGGCCTGTTTTACAGCATTGTCGTAATTAAATATTTTTCCTATCAAAAAGTTATCCAAAGTGGTGGTCAATGAGGGCAAGATTAAGTGAGTATGGTGGATGATGGAGAACTTCCAACTCCAACTTCTGTAGTTTCGCCAATGTCATTTTTGCGATGTGTGGTCTGGCGTTGTCTTGCCATAAAATAGGAGTGGATCTGTTGATTAATCTAGGCTGTTTTTGGCAAGTTTCTGCATCGTTCGGTCCATTTGGCTGCAGTATACTTCGGCCGTGATTGATGAGCCAGGTTTAATGAAACCATAATGGATCACACCTGCGCCAGACCGCCAAACACACACCATCAGCTTCTTTTGATGAATTTTGCTTTTTGGACTGTGTTTTGGTGGCTGGTCTTTGTCCAATCATTGTGCTGAACGTTTATGGTTGTTGTATTGGATTCATTTCTCATCACATGTTACAATTCGATTAAAAAATGATTCATTTTTGTGATGAGAAAGTAGCATAATGCAGGGTCCCAAACGTTGCTGTTTCTGATTTTCATTGAGTTCATGTGGAACCCACTTATCCAACT
>NC_068999.1:29168736-29170665 GCF_001194135.2 Octopus bimaculoides | reverse complement strand
TATCTGTTAATTGTTTCAGTTATTAGGCTGTAGCTAAGGTTTTAGTCAAACGAATCAACCCCAGTACTTGTTCTTTTAAAAATTGATACTTATTCTATATTTCTCTTTTGTGGAATGTATGGAGATGTGACCAAACGAACACTGGTTGCCAAGCGTGGTGGATGACAAACACAAAGACATGAATACATACATACATACATACATACATACATACATACATACATAGGCTGCTTGATTGGACGCTTGGTGATATCCTAACCATTGCTGTGAAAACCCGGAAGATACTAATCAGTACACATAATTTCCACATCAACAGTGACATTAATTACCTTCACCTAAAACGAAAACAAGGCAACGGAGGTTTAACATCGATCCAGACTGCTTTTTAATGTATCATATCCCTTTGGCAACATCTATTAATCACTAAGTTTCAAAGTGCATCCCTTGATCAAGTTTGCATACTTGGGGCTAATAACATCATAAGACTGGAAGGTAGCTCCTTCAGCAGCATGCCTTATCTGACAAACTTCACTACATGCCCAAAGAAATCGCGCAACTCTACTGCAATGTACCATCAGATGAAAGGATGAGCGTATATCAGCAGAAGATCATGCATGGATATGTTAGTAGAAAGCTCTAACATGATAGTAATTTTCTTGTGGTGGGCCAGTCTTCTTTGAGTACAGCGATGCACCAGATATCTCAGTCTTTAGTCATCTCCTTTGTAAGGCTCAGAATCTTGAGATCAGCCTTCAATATTTCATCCCTTGTCTTCCTGGGTCTCCCTATTCCACAGCTTCACTTCCCTTTAAGTGATCGGCACTTCTTTATGCAACTATCCTCGTCCATCTGCATCACTTAACCAAACCAGCGCGGTCTCCTCTCTTGCACACTGCTTGTAATTTCTCTTATGCCTATCTTCTCAATGTACCAACGCTCTGTTACAAAAGCACACTGACATCGCTTATCCAGCGGAGCATATCAGCCTCATTCCTTCCCAGCCTTCGCATGTCTTCCACATCTCCCATATCTCACTACCATGCAGTATCGCAGTTCATGTACACTGGCTAGAATAAGTTTAAGACCGATGATGACAGTTCTATTCCTTCATTAATAATTTTTTTTAAAAACTGCATAAAATTATTGTACATTTTGCAGTTTATGTAGAATTTTCTTTTCTCTTTCGAATGATATAGGCGTTATATATCTTTCTACAATTCGAATAATTTTAATGAGCAATTAATTCAAATGATTAGAAATTGTCGGTAAAATAAGTTTAAGACCGTACCAAGATCATGCAAATTAATAAACCAAATGGGTGGTCATATGGCTGGTCGTACTGTACTGTTTTGATTAATAATCGAGCATTGTAACATAATAATTCGCAATGGAAAAGCGTCATTGTATCAGCTCAGTTTAAAGATCGTGTTGCTCCATCAGCAAAATGTGTCCTTCATGAACATTAGCAAGCAATTAGGATGCAGCAAAACGGCTCTGTTCAAGCATGGACGTTTTACCAAGCCGCTGACCAATACAAAGATCGGCAAAACATCTGTACAGATGGATCGGCAAGTTCATAAACTCTCTGAAGGTAACCGAATGCTAACTGCAGTGAACATTTTTGCAAGCAATTATCTGATGAAACTGAAATCAGCTTTACACCACAAACTGTCAGAAACCGCCTAAAAGAATTTGGATTATTCGGCCGGATCGCTCGAAAGAAGCCGATAATTTCTGAGATGAACCGGCGGAAGGGGATGAAGTTTGCTAAAAACCATATTGAATGGACAGCCGAAGACTCAAAAGTTCTTTGGAACGACGAATCATGATTCTGCATCTATGGATCCAACTGAAGAATTGCATCCTAAGTGTGTCAAGAAAATGGTGCAAGCGGGAGGTGTGTGTATGTGTGTGTGTGGGTAGGTGGGT
>NC_068999.1:29167750-29168357 GCF_001194135.2 Octopus bimaculoides | reverse complement strand
AAAGTTTTGCAATATTTTGAGCGCAATAATATGGTAGTTATTGAGTGGCCTCCGCAGAGTCCGATTTGAATCCGATAGAAAATATGGCATAATATTCCAAGTGATTTTTGTGCTCATTTGTCGAACTTCATGTCCCGCCGTTGTAAGGCCGTAATTGAAAATAATGGCTATGGAACCAGATACTAATAATAAATTTTTTTTGTTGATCATTTGTGCCGTAAATTTTCAATTTAAACAAAATAATGTTGGTACGGTCTTAAACTTATTTTGTCGACAGTTTTTAAACATTTGAATTAATTGTACATCAAAATTATTCAAATTGTAGAAAGATATATAACACCTATATCATTCGAATGAGAGAAAAAATTCTACATAAACTATAAAAACTAAAATAATTTTATAGTTTTGTTAAAAATAAATTAATGAAAAAATACAAAGGTGTAGACTGGTGTACCCTGGAATTAGGTGTAAACCATTGGTAATATTCCAAGTTTTGTAGAAAAATTTTTAAATATATATATTTTTAAACGTATATTTATTTTAAAAAAGCTAAAAAAACTCACTAAATGACAATTCTTAAATGTTTGTAGTGTCCTGTATTGTCCAA
>NC_068999.1:29163753-29164924 GCF_001194135.2 Octopus bimaculoides | reverse complement strand
AGACCATTGCTGACCTTTAGGAACACTGTGCGCTCTAGGACTTCGCATTTGCATTTGCGGCTCCGTTGGTGGCTAATGAGCCCTGCTCTTGACATGCATACACGACTGCAAACATAGCAAACCAAGCTTTTCCCATTCACTACACCAGCAGTGCACTTTTAAGTGGCACGCTTAAATTCTTCATGCAGAATAGTGCTCTCTCAAAGGTGTCTACCCACTCTTTAACCTGCTTCCTCCACCTGTAGCGATGGCAGGCATTGCTCTCCCAGTCAGTCTCCTGCATATCACGGGCCTTTAATGGGGACTTGACTCAGTCCTTAAATCGCAGCCTTGGTTTCTGCCGGGGCAAGACCTCAGTACAAATTCCATCCCTTTCATGTGCCCTACCAAGATTCAATTTACTTATTGATGTCATTACCTCATCTATTGAGTGCGTGGAATTTAAGAAACCAATGATAGGTCTTGTTGCATAGTATCAATCACTGTTTCATCCACAACTGACTCATGGTTTAGTGGTTCAGAGAAATGTTCAATCCAGCGACCTGTGATTTCTGTTGACTTAGTAAATAGAGTAGAAGACTCCTTGGAAAGCAAAGAAGCTGATGCAGAGCTCTTAGGCCCATAAACTTGTTTCATAAGATGGTAAAGCTTGCTGTCATTTGCATCAGCAGCCGCCTGAACACCACGAGCAAGATCCTCCCACCAAGTGTTCTGCATCTTCCTGAGAGATCGCTGCAGTAGTGATTTTACACTGATATAGTGGGCAAGTGCTAGATTTCGCTGCACAACTGAAAGTCCCCTATGCAGCAATACATAATGGGCATGGAGCTTTACAACCAATAGTCTCTGAACTTCAGCATCAATTTCATCAACCCAATCTCTAGCATGGGCCACCTACGTGCAGGTCGCTGACTACTTGCTTCCAGCCCGTCAGATCTGCATGCTTTGCTACTTTCCCATTGCCGCAGGAGTTCCGAATAAAATAAATATATTCTTTTATTTGTTTCAGTCATTTGACTGCGGCCATGCTGAAGCACCACCTTTAGTCGAGCAAATCGACCCCAAGACTTATTCTTTGTAAGCCTAGTACTTACTCTATCGGTCTCTCTTGCCGAACCGCTAAGTGACGGGGACGTAAAGACACCAGCATCGGTTGTCAAACGATGTTGAG
>NC_068999.1:29162953-29163620 GCF_001194135.2 Octopus bimaculoides | reverse complement strand
ACACACACACACACACACACACACACACACACACACACACACACACACACATATATATATATACATACATACATACATACATACATACATACATACATACATGTGTGGAATATGCTTGTTGTAAGCTGAGAGTTCTGATGACTATATTCTTTTTACTCTCCTAAGGTATTAATTTCTAGTCCTCTCCTTGTTATATCTAACATTCCTGTTATTTCCGAGATACCTATAATTATCACCTGACTGTAGAGGTTGTATTGGCGAGCCATTCATTCTTAGGTTTTCAGAGGAAGGCACAATCTTTCATCCCAGTGTCTGTAGAAAATTGAATTATATTAAACAATTGTATGCATGTATGTATGTATGTATGTATGTATGTATGTATGTATGTATGTATGTATGTATGTGTGTCCCTTTTATTTTTTAAATTATTATAAATCATACACAGAGGAGGGAGCCGGTTTCCAACAAAGATACAAGGCTTCATATTTGGGATGTAGTTATCACAGACAAATTCACATTTGGAACTTGAGAAAAGTTTTGCATTTTTTGCTGTTCCACTCACAGATTGCACTTGTAATGTACGAATCAGCCGGTCAATTTCTCTATCTGAAAATCCCACTCTATCCAGATTCTCCTTTAAGCGTTTACTAACAAAACTTAGTGCTCC
>NC_068999.1:29159360-29162943 GCF_001194135.2 Octopus bimaculoides | reverse complement strand
AATCCCACTCTATCCAGATTCTCCTTTAAGCGTTTACTAACAAAACTTAGTGCTCCAATTATTATTGGTATGAATATGAATTCATAGTCTGGATATAGAAGCTGGAGGTTTCGAAGCCATTGTCCATACATATCCTCTTTTTCTTTGACTTTTAAAGAAATATTTATATCTGCAGGGCAGCTGACCTCTGTGATGGTCCCAAACAACAATATCCGGCCTGTTATGTTTACATTTAACAGAAGTTTTGATGGGAATATTCCATCAGTATTCCTTGAGTTGATGTTTATGAATGTATTCCATAACGGATTTTCTAAGCTTATTTCAGGACAGTCTTTTTTGCGGATGGCATTGTAAATTCTTTTAGCAACAACATCGTACTGCATAGGGAAGTTGTACCGTGACGACAGTTTAGGACAGGTGCTAATCACATGCGCAATGTCTTCCACGGAAGCATGACGTAGCCTACATGTGCGGTTGCACCTTGGGAATACGAGAGCATCACTGTCTCTCTTGTTCACCAGGTACTTTGCCGAAATCTGTTCCTGGATTGCAAACGCATAGCCTTCAAAGTGTGATGTGATGTAGTGGTCTTTTGTCCAAGAGAAGCTGCGCTTCATTTCAATTCTACTGTCTTCTTCAAGCTTCTGGGCAATATACCCATGCATGGTCTTTTTTTGTATGCTGAGTGCTTTTCAACCAGATCTTCTCTGAGGTAAGAGAGCCCAGCTGTTTTGGGGATATATAGGAGATCATCAGGAAGAGAGTGTTTTCTTGAGGAGTTCACTGCCAACTTGTACAATGTTATTCACTTCACTTTTCAGCACTGCATTATATTTATTTTTGCTGTTGTTGTTTAGCAGGTGCTGCCTGAGTGATACCATACGGCATTCGAAGGCCATCTGCAGTGAGATCAAGCCTCTACCACCTTCCTTTCTTCTTAGGTAGAGCCTGTCGACATCACTGTTTCTGTGGAAGTTCCCAGTTGTTTTCAGGATTTTGCGGGTTTTGATATCTATGGAGTGGATTTCCTCTACAGACCAATCAAGTATCCCAAGTGTTGGGATCAGCACTGGTACTTGCAAATGCATTGTGGGATATTGTTTTGGTGTAAGAGGAGAGTTTCGACTGTCATATTTTCCTAAGTCTGGTGTAATATTCTCGTGTCACTCTATCTGTATTTACAGTGCCTTCATATGATACATTTTCGGCTATACCTAGGTACTTGTAACTTTCTTTGTGTGAATGGGGGAGATAGAGAGACCGTCGATGCACAGGTTTTGGATTGGGGGACTGAATTTCCTCGTTCTATAACCAAATATGAACATTTCTTTTGGCCAAATTCCGTGCCTATATCAGCTGAAAATGTTGTTAATTCCAGTTGTTTTTCTTTTTTCTTTTTTCTTTTTTTTTTTTTGTATTGTTAACACTTTTAGCATAAATCTTCAGGTCGTCTACAAAGAAATTATGAGTTACATTGATATTTCTAGCAGTTGAAGATCCTAGCATGTCACCGTTCGTTTTCTGCAGTAGGAACGATAATGAAAAGAAGTACAGAAAGACTATCTTCCTGGAATATTCCCTTTGAAATGCCTATACTAACAGAATATTCCCTTTGAAATGTATATACTAGGCTTGTGTGTATGTATGTATGTATGTATGTATGTAGGTGTGTGTGTATGTATGCATGTTTGTATGTATGTATGTGTAGTATGTATGTATGTATGTATGTATGTATGTATGTAAGTAAGTAACCTATGCAGTAGATATATAAACAGAGCAATGTTTATAAACTCTCCGTAGATTGAAAATATTATGAACAATCTTAATCGATTTTCGAACCTTATTAGGTTCTCACTAGAGGTATCTACATCACTTCATCTAGCATTCATTGTTTCAATATTTGCTATCTTAAGTATGTTGGTGAAGGAGTGTTCCTTCTTTTCGTTGTGTTCTAGAGTTTGTGTCTGAAGTTTAGAATATTAGTTCTCATCTGCCAACATAGATGTATCAATCTTGTATGTGTGTACATGCGCGCGCGCATCTACATACCTATTCTTTTATTCTTTTGCTTGTTTCAGTCATTTGACTGCGGCCATGCTAGAGCACTGCCTTTAGTCGAACAAATCGACCCTAGACTTATTCTATCGGTCTCTTTTGCCGAACCGCTAAGTTACAGGGACGTAAAGCCACCAGCATCAGTTGTCAAGCGATGGTGGGGGGGGGGGCAAACACACACACAAATATTTATGTATATATATATATATATATATATATATATGACGGGCTTCTTTCAGTTTCCGTCTACCAAATCCACTCACAAGGCTTTGGTCAGCTCGAGGCTATAGTAGAAGACACTTGTTCAAGGTGCCACGCAGTGGGACTGAACCCGGAACCATGTGGTTGGGAAGTAAGCTTCTTACCACACAACCACTCCTGCGCCTATATATATGTATATTTAAAATATCCACATTAGTGGTAATGTTACTTTATATCTTACAATTTATATCTTACATTTGTTCGGTTTTACTTCTACTTGTCGAAAATATAGCCGTCTATTTTTCCTATAGAATGATGATAATCAGTTTGGTAAAGAATAACTGACAGAAAGAAGGCAATTGTAATCTTAAACGTAACGTTTGGGCAATCTTAATTGTAAGACATACTACTACTACTACTACTACTGCCGCTGCTGCTGCTGCTACTGCTGCTGCTACTGTTGCTGCTGTTGCTGCTACTACCACGGCCCAGCAATCATCAACTACCAGCAGCATGTGGATTTTGTAAGAAAAACGGGACCTTCGATAACTGACATCATGAAACATTAATTTATTTCAATGTTTGCATGACTAAATCGTCTCTTAAAACGATTGCAGCTGGTAATCCGGTTTTAGAATAATAACCACACACACATACAAACGCGCGCACGCGCACACGCACACGCAAACACTCTGAAGAGGTAAAAAAGTTTCACAGCAGTAAATTTATATTAAAAAACAAGAAGAAAATGCTTTGAGAACTTTATCATAGATAGGAGTTACGAAAAATATTGACAATATGCTACCAGTTCCAATCGTTTTAAAAAAACGATTAAAAGAGAGATAACATAGGTCAAACTGGCTATCATTAAGATAATACATAACTCTGCGTAGATAAACTAAAATACGGTAATATAAACAAATAAGTCTCAATGAACATATAGACATATGTGTAGGTAAAAATCAACCATTTTTTACGATATTTCCCTTATACTAATTTAGTGACTGCACAAAACAAGAACACATCGACAAAGAAACGACTTTCGCAACCAAATATCGACCACCTCTAAATAACAATGAGAGAGAAAGTGAAACAACTACTAAAACTACCGCAGATGGTGCTGCTACTACCCCTGCTGGAAGGACCACAATCACCACCGCTGTTACAACTATTGCTGAAGCTGCCACCTCTGCTTCTACTAGCTAGACTGATACAGCCAATACCCCGTTCATAGCACCTTGGCTCCGGGCCAACCAAAGCCTTGTGAGTAGATTTGGTGGACGGAAATTGAAAGAAGCTCGTAGTATATATATATATATATATATAT
>NC_068999.1:29155369-29159191 GCF_001194135.2 Octopus bimaculoides | reverse complement strand
TATATTGGCGCAGAAGTGGTTGCGTGATTACAACCTTGCTTCCCAGCCACATGGTTCCGGGTTCAGTCCCCTTGCGTAGCACCTTGGGCAAGTGTCTTCTACTATAACCAAAGTCTTATGAGTGGATTTGGTAGAAGGAAAATGAAAGAAACCCATCGTGTGTGTGTGTGTGTGTGTGTGTGTGTGTGTCTGTCTGTCTGTCCCTCCACCACCGCTTGACACTCAGTGTGTTTACGTCCCCATAACGTAACATTTCGGTAAAAAGACCGATAGAATAAGTAACAGGCTTAAAAATAAAAAAAAAACACTGGGAGCGATTCATTCGACTAAAATTCTTCAAGGTGGTGCCCCAACATGGCTGCGGTCTAATGACTGAAACAAGTATAAGAATAAAATAATATGTGTCTTTGTTTGTGTGTGTGTGTGTGTTTGAGTTTGTCCACCACCACCGCTTGACAAACGGTGTTGGTTTATTTATATCCCCCGTAACTTAGCGTTTCAACAAAAGACACCGATACAACAAGTGCCAAGTTTATATCCTTGTATTCTTCTCTTCCCTTTATCCCTTGCCTTTCCAAAAGAATGTGTAGCCAGACCTAGTTTCTTCAAGTCCTTCAGGGTTGCGATATCCACGTTGAGCCTAGCCGGTTCGTTTGAGGCTAGAGCTGTGCGTCTTTCTGGTCTGTCGGCGCTGTCAATGTTGACAAGAATTCTAACATTCCATGTTTCAAAGATCATATTGGTAGTCTTAAGTTTCTTGTTTCGACCGCATGATGGATGGCCTGTTAGGTGCGGTTTCCCAGCCGAGCAGTGGTAGCGATTTTCGGTGCTTAGTCCACTTTTTGTAGGACCTTCCTCGATTGAGGCGGGTAGCGATACTCCTAAAAGACCTGCCCAGACACAAATGCAGGACCGGACTCCTAAGTAGTGACTGGATCTTCGGAGGGTGACCATCACACATTCGCCGCCAACATGACCAGAAACTTCCAGTTTTACCAAAACCTGCTCCCGTCATCCATTCCCTGTCACCGTTGGGCTTTGCAAGAGTTGTTTGGAAGTAAAAGACAGTCAGAATAGAAGAAAGTGCCAATAGCATGGATCTGTTTACGGTGGACCTCAACTTGCCCGTAAGTTTCATGACCTTGCTCTGCGGCACATATAAAGTGAAACATGCAGGATCCAGTTATGAAAATGTAACGGACAGCCGCCGACCCGGTCATGGTTTTGAGTAGTGCTTTCGCCAGCATGTCCGTCATGCGTAGCCCTCTCCATTCGCTGGTTCAGGCGTTGAGATTTGTTGTTGTCATCATTTGCTTGTTCCACCGTTGGGGGTCTTTGGTGGCTGGTCGCTCTTAGTCTGGGTCCTCATCCTCGCAGCCAAGGATGAGGACCCTATCAGAAGTTTAGAACTCCTGACGGCATCGCTCTCAGAGCCATTGGTCCACGCAAGCCCCTCCACCACGACAAGGAGTGACCATCAGAGAAGTGAGAGTACTGGAACAACCTGAAATGAAATGTTTTATTCAAGGACACAACTCACCACCCGGTCCAAGGATCGAGGCCACGATTTTGCGATTGTGTGTGCAACATCCTAACCCCTACGCTACGTGCCTTCACGCGCGCGCACACACACACACAACACACACATATTTGTGTATTTATATATGTATATATGTGTTTATATGTATTCATACACACGTGTGTGTGTGTGTGTGTGTGTTATTCGCAAACATCTTGCAGCTACAAGTGCTACCAGTTGAAAGCTCCACGTACTGGACTCTAGCAGGCTTATAAGTTCACTGGGAAAGAATACGCGTCGTCTTGGGGCCTTTCTCTCGGCGGCATTATTACGCACCACCTCTCACTGAGATGAGGCTCTGCTTGCTAGATCAATTGACTACTAGGCTTCACTCAATATTTTTCTAGCCATTGCTCATCGTCTCTTTTTAACTATATCCAGTAGTTTGCATTTTCCGTTGTAGCCTGGTTATCACTTATGATAGGATTTGCTTTACGTTGAGTTAGGCCTAGCGACAACATCCATCGCTTCATTCTGTTTCCAATGAATCCTCTACGTTGGACTGGATAATGTTCGGCTTTCCTGTCTGCTGCTTCACAATATTTGAAGGCTTATTTATAACGGTCGATCTTCTTTTACCAATCTATCCTCGTCTGAAGAGTGAATGCTGGAACCGTTGCGTTATGGTACCAGCACCAGTAATTCAAGCATCCAATTCAGCCTCTTGCTTCCCATCACCTGTGAATACAGCCCTGAGAGCGCAATGGGACGAATTTCTTGAGAGAATCAATGTCTCAGCCTTCGCAAACTAATTCTCATTTCTGCCTTGTTCGATATAACAAATACTTATGATGTATAAAACAAAATTCATTAGCGATATAGGAAATAACGCAATGATTACGTAGATAATATATGAAAATGTATGTGTATAAACCGGAAACTATATATGAAAAAACGTAAGAAACAAGTTGCTACGTATTATAATTAAATATGTACGTGTGTGCGCGCGGCCTGGAGAATATATATGATAAATACACATTTTAAATGTAGTGGAATGAATCCGCCATATTATCATTAGAATAAAATATACTACTTTTGCTAATCAATTTAACTTACTATAAGTTGTTATATGATAATGTGTTATCCCACCTGTGTCGGCTTCTTATTATAAGCTCATCAAACTTATTATCATTGCAGTTCTTAATCTTTATTATCTCGAAATAGCACAACCCACATCTATTATCTCCACCCATATATGGAATGGCTCTTCTTAAAATAGACCAAAAGAATAATTTTTACTGTGACGTTTCAATTCACAAGTTTCACCTGAGATGTGCTACAAGACTTATTTTCGGATTTAAAACTCTGGGGATACATATACAACTGGGCATTGAACATCGGTGCCGTTGTATCTATAAACGTTTAAACAGATCTGTTAGCAGTTACAACACATTTATAAACTACTAGCGGGACCCGTAGAAATCCCAGTGTCAGTTAATATAAGGTTATTACATTGAACCCATCTATCTATCTATGAATGTATCTCATGTATGTATGTATGTATGTATGTATGTATGTATGTATGTATCTATCTATCTATCTATCTATCTATCTGTCTGTCTGTCTGTCTGTCTGTCTGTCTATCTACCTACCTGTGTGCCTGTTTACTTGTCTGTCTGTCTATGTATGTCTGTCTATGTATATCTGTCTATGTATGTATGTATGTATGTATGTATGTATGCATGTATGTATGCATGCATGCATGTATGTATGTATGTATGAATGTGTGTGTGTGTGTGTATGTATGTATGTATGTATGTATGTATCTATCTATCTATATATCTATCTATCTATCTTAACTAGCAATGGGCCGAGAGGAAACTGTCCCTAAAGGGTCGGGCGGAGGTAGCGAACGTGTTCATCGCGTCCGTCATCAACTACCGCCTGACCGTCGTACCTTGTCCCGACCCTACCATCACCAAGCTGGAGCACCTCCTCTTCCGCTTCTTCTGGAAAGGAAGCGTTCCGATGGTCAGGCGATCCGTTTGCTGTCAACACCCGCTGAAAGGAGGGCTGGGCATGCCGTGGTTGATGATGCGCAGACACGCGCTGAGACTGCGACATCTCCGGCTCTACGTAGACGACGGTGAGCAGGTGTGGTCGCCGTTTGTGCGACGCGCTTTCCCGCAGCTCGTCTCCATGACCGAGCTGCAGTCGTGGATCAAGAAGAGACCTAGGCTAGGCGAATGGCACCGCGAGTGTCGCGTTGCTCTCCAGCAGCTCTGCCGTCCCGGGTCGACCTT
>NC_068999.1:29153553-29154621 GCF_001194135.2 Octopus bimaculoides | reverse complement strand
GAGGTTACCGTGGTCTTTTCCGTAGGTTTTTCTTTCCACGGATAACCTCCCCATTTATTGGGAAATTTTTGTAATATTTTCATTTTTTTTTTGTACATACCCCAAACGTTTTCTCGATGCCTTTTCATCGTTATCCCCATTTTAATTTTTTTTACTTTATTTTCGTCCCCATCGAAAAGAAAAAAACTCTACATTGTATTTGTCGCATCTATGTTGAGCCCTGTGTGGCTAATAAAAGAAACCTATTTTAACTAGCTAATTAACTATCATATCTACATTCAATTGTGTATCTGTCTACTCCAATAATACCTATAAGCATTTAAACCAGCTAACAAAATAAATAAATGAATTAATAATGGTAGTGCCTCAGCGTTGTCACAGCCTTTGGTCTAGACTAAAACACATAAAAGATGTGTTACATCCACAACTATTTGCTAAGGTTACTTCACTTTAATTGAACTGTCTATCGATATATCTTTTGATTTATAGGTCTTCATGACATCGTTTCACTATGTTAAACATTTTGACTGTACCTGTGATTTGAACACGCAAATGCAGAATATAGACCTTCTCTTACTCCTCTCTTTTTCTTCCTCCCTCGTTCTCTCTCTTAGTCTCCCCGTCTCCTTCCCCCCTCTCTCTATTTTTTCATTCAAGTTATTACCTCTCTTGACATAATCGTAACACACATGAAATAGACAGGAACGCAGGAATGCGTAGATTAATATTATAGACGAGCTGATCCCGTGCCGTCAAAAATGACGGCTAATTGTAATATTCTATATATAAATAAGGACAAAAGATAGAATATGGGTAGTAATTCAAATTAATACACTTGTCATTGTTATCTAGTGGTTGTCTTTTGAGATGTGACATCGATCATTGTGCGTTACTGAAAGAATGCTGGTTCATACATACAAGCATTCACATACTTCCCTTGTACACACACACACACATACACACATATACGCACACAGGGTTGAGACGCAGTTTCGTTTTTCTTTTCAGCGTTGAATGTTCACCGTCCCACTTCCATTGCACACACACACACACACTCACCCCCCCCCC
>NC_068999.1:29149255-29153525 GCF_001194135.2 Octopus bimaculoides | reverse complement strand
ACACACACACACAAGCACACACACACATTCACATACCTCCTTTTACATACACACACATATCCTCACACAGAGTTGAAATGCTGTTTGTTTTTTTTTTCACCGTAGAATTTCCATCATCCCACTACCAAATTCGCCATCACCGCATCCTTCCTTATTCATCTATCACCCCTTCCTTTCTCATTCATATGTTGTGACGGAGAAAACACAACAGTATTATTATAGAAGCTATTATTAATAGTTAAATGTATGTATATGTGTGTATGTGTGTGGATGTACATGTGGACATGTGTGTGTGTGTGTGTGTGTGTGTGTGTGTGTGTGTGTGTGTGTGTGTGTGTGTGTCTTGGTATGTAAACCCTTGTATATCAGTGAGTGCTAATAAACACAAATGGGGGATATCTACTAACATCAAACCTGTGAATGTATTAGTATCATTATACTGCTCTACAAAATTAAATGCATTACACTCATTATGAATGCAAACCAACTTTTTTAGACTAATTTTTCATGCTGATTTTAAAATTTTGCTCCATTTGTATGCAGCATGTATCAGTTTTTCAGTAGATGCATGCAAATATTTACATATTTGTATATATGAAAACATTAACGCAATAAATAAGGACATATTATTTTTAGAAAGTAAATGAATTTATTGAATTAAAAATCATCACTATCATTCTACAAAGAGTGAATACACAAAAAAATGGGTCAGACAAAACAGACAAAACAGACAAAGTTAGAACAACAGAGTTAGAAACATTGTGATTTGGATTTCCTGCAGTGTTCCTGCTCTGGTTGATACGGTAAAGTGTCCAGCAGTAGTCAGCCACCATACTGTCACTCCAGAAGCCTTGGTACCGTTTCTCCATAGCACTAATGTTCTGGTGAAATCTTTCACCATGTTCATCAGACACTGTGCCAAGGTTATCTGTGAAGAAATCCAGATGGGAGTCCAAGAAATGAACTTTCAGTGACATGCGACAACCTATTGCTATGTAACATTTCAGAATCTTCTTCATACCATCATTGTAGTCCATTGCCTTCTTGTTGCCCAAGAAATTCTCACAGATCCAATTGAAAGCATTCCAAGCAGGCAGTTCCAGCTCATCCAGTGTTGTCTTGAAGTTGATATCTTTGAGTACTTCTCTAATTTGGGGTCCGACAAAGATACTCTCTTTCAACTTTGCCTGTGTGATTTTGGGAGACTTTTCTACAATATACTCAAACCCTCTGGCATTTCTCTACCCTAATACCTTTACAAACTGTTTCATTAATCCAAGTTTTATGTGCAAACGAGGCAAAAGGATATTTCTTGGATCTACAAGAGGTGTATTCTTGGCGCTGGACTGTCCTGGCTAGTATGATGTTTTTGTCTGCCAGTTTGATTCCGAATAATGTCTGCCAGTTGCCCAACTATCTCATAGACACAAAAAACAACAGTATTTTGTGAAGCCTGACTGCATTCCCATTAACATTCCAATGACTTTTAAATCTCCACATATTTTCCACGAGTATCTTTCACAAGCAATAGCTGAAGTATAAGTTCCATATTCTCATATGATTTATGAAGATGAACGGAGTGTGCAATAGGAATGGAGGGCTTCAAATTACCATTATGGAGAAATACAGCTTTTAAACTTCGTTTTGGAGAGTCAGTAAACAAACGCCACTCTGCAGGCCTGCTTTGCTTTTGCAGTGCAAAAACAAAGCGGGCCTTCAACAGAAAAATACGTTTGTAGAGCCATATTTCTCTGCCGAAAATAAGTTATACGAATACCGTGCTCTAGCAGATACTTCTTCAGATTTGAATCCAACAGTTCTGCTTTATCTTTTGAGAGGGATCGGTCTCTGATAAAGTCATTCAGTTCAGCTTGGGAAAATTTCTGAGGCTCAAAGCTATCGTCATCAGCTACATAATCTTCATCAGCAGCACTATCATGACAGTCAGCATCATCATCTGATGTTTCAATATCATCATCTGGTGGAACTGGAATTAGCAAACTGTCATTCTGAGGCACAGGTCTCATTGCAGAATTCAAATTGGGATACACAATTTTGTGTTTATTCTTCATAGAAAATCCTGTGACATTTACTTTGTAAAAATAAACAGCCATTAAAATGATCTTTCGGTTCCCTCTATATCATTGGAATGGCAAAAGGTATGGACTTCTTCTTATTGAATAAGTCACGTAAGCCATTTGAGCAAGCTGAGCAGATAAAATGTGGTGCCCATAACTTGTCCTAATCTTCAAAAAGACAGTCAAAGTAAAGCTTATAAATCTTCTTGATCTCTAATGTTATTGTGCGTTTTTGAGCTTTCACAATAAATTCTCCACAGACATAACAAAACACATCAGGACAACTTCTACACTGTCTTGACGTTGTTAACATTATAAAACAAGTAAGGAAATGGATACAAACGGTTATACTTATATTGAATTTGAGATGATGAAATATTTCATCAGACCAATTATGACTGGACAATTGAGACAAAACTTGATTGGTTAATTTAAGATGATGAAATATTGCATCTGAACTATGCAGCAATGAATAATGTAGTTTATTTCAAAGGTATATTTCCATGATATAAATGAAATACATGCATACACGTCATTAATAGGAATTTCTATATAATGCCTAAGCTAAAACTAAAAGTACATTAAGTACACCTTGACATATGGGCTAGTTATTAATTACTTTAAAATATTTCTTCTGACACTAAAGCAGTACTAGCAAAAATGTTTTGCTGCTTGTTATTAAATATCAATGAGTAAAATTGTGGATTGGTTGTCAATCCCCAAAGGGTTTGTCTCACTGATTTTTGTGCGATATTTGATATGAGTTTAAAGATATTTTAAACATTCTGTACTGTTAGTGTTGAGACAATACTACTAGTCTAAGTGTACTTTAGAACAGTGTTTCTCATACATTTTGTTCCATGACCCATTTCAATTTTCCGACAGAAGAAAAAACGCGCCCCCCCCCCAAAAAAAAACAGACAATTTTAGCTTAAATATGTGTGTATGCATATTTATGTATAAGTGTGTATGTATATATATATATATATTTTTTAATTTATTGTTCATTGTTTCATTCCGGAATGAAATTGAAAGAAAATGCAAAGAAAAGGACTTTATTAAGAAATTCAAACCCACTCTTAACAAACAATGATTAAATCCATCTTACTTGGGGTTTAAAAATCTTATCCCTGTAACCAAAACACAAAAAATCTCTCAGATATCATCATTTCTATAAATAAATTTGGCATCATTTCTAAGAACAGCCAAACACCTACTGGGGTTTAAAAATATTATCCCTACAACCCACACAAAACAATAAATTAAAATATCATCATTTCTAAAAATAGATTTGACATCAATTCTAAAAATAGCCAAACACCTACTGCTGCCGTCCAAAGGAATTGGTATAAAAGACAGAAAACCAGCCAACTTATATACGGCAGCAGCACCATCGCCAGCGACGATAGTGTCCCTAACAGAAATAACAGCAGAAGCATCACCAATGACATCTATAACTGCAATGACAGCGCTTCCATCAATGACGATGGCCATTATAAGAACGACGCCACCTTTACCAACACAGGCAGTAGCGACACAACAGAATCGCCACCTCCAATAATGCCAACACCAACAGCGCCAGTTCCAGCAACAGTGGTGGCAGCAATGTCAACACCAAGAGATACAACACCGCCAATACTCGACCACGGAGATACATTGGCTGTTCCAGGAACTCGTTCAAACAACGCCACTCCAACCTTATTCAGGATACCAAAAAGCTAAACCCTTAAGGTAATCCCATAAACCGGCCTTATCTAACTTTAATATATATATATATATATTTTTTAATTCTTTTATTTATTCCAGTCAATTGACTGCAGCCATGTTGCAGCACCGCCTTTAGTCGAACAAATTGACCCCAGGACTTATTCTTTGTAAGCCTAGTACTTATCATATCGGGTGTCTTTTGCCGATCCGCTAGGTTACTGGAATGTAAACACACCAACATCTGTTGTCAAGCGATGGTGGGGGTACAAAAACAGACACAGATACACACACACACACATACGACGGGCTTCTTTCAGTTTCCGTCGACCAGATTCACTCACACTTGCCCAAAATGCCACACTGTGGAACTGAACCTGGAACAATGTCGTTAGTAAACAAGCTACTTACCACACAGCCACTCCTCAACCTATATATATATATATATATATATATATGTATATATATATATATGTATATATATATAT
>NC_068999.1:29145471-29146707 GCF_001194135.2 Octopus bimaculoides | reverse complement strand
TGTCATCCTTGATCTCAGGGGGTTGGGTGTTCTTGGGGTGGGTGTGAATTTTAAGCCTCTGGCTAGGATGTTAATTTGGGTTTGTGTAAGGGTTTTATTAGAGAGGTTTATTATTTTAGTTTTTTTAGTTTTCTTTTGATGGGCCTGTATTAGCGGTAGTGCCTGTTTTTCTCCCCTCTGTCTAAAAAATGGCTGTTGAAGTCGGGGGTGTAGTGATTGTTAGAGTTGTGGTAGAAGGGGTAGGGGTATTGTTGGGTGGATAGGCTGGAAGGGATAGATGTATCTGTAGGCACTCCTGGTGTATTACCTCAGTATGTATGGTCCTCGTTATAAGGTATACGGTAGTAGGTAATTTACAGGTAAAACCGTGGCTTAATATATAGAGACGATACGAAATGGAGCAATAATTAACAATAAGAAGTGGATCATCGGTGTTTTAAAGTCATTGTTGAATTAAATTAAAAGTATGTTTACAGCTGTTTCTATTTATCAAAATGGGATAAATTTGCATTTACCTCGTTACAATTGATAAACATCTTCAGAACGATTATATGCCAAAAATGAAATAGAAGGGAAAAAAGGAAAAGTGTTCGTTAAAGCACCGAATGTAGGAACCTACGGACACGTGGAAATATGAAAGTCACTAGCTGCAAGACTATGGATTTTATCGAACTCTCTTCTCTTTTATCCTCCTACTGACTCGTGGAAATGTGTATGTCCCTAAAATGTAATACTATTGCTTTAACGAACACTTTTCCTTTTTTCCTTCTATTTTATCTTTGCCATATAATCATTCTGAAGATGTTTATCAATTGTAACGAGGTAAATGCAAATTTTATCCCATTTTCATAAATAGAAACAGCTGTAAACATACTCCTAATTTAATTAAACAATGACTTTAAAACACCAATGATCCCCTTCTCATTGTTAATTATTGCTCCATTTCGTATCGTCTCTATATATTAAGCCACGGTTTTACCTGTAAATTACCTACTACCGTATACCTTATAACGAGGACCATACATACTGAGGTAATACACCAGGAGTGCCTACAGATACATCTATCCCTTAGATGGTTGCATAACCTCTAACTTATGTCTTAAATATGTGTGTGTGTATGGTTGAAATTTACAGAAAAACAAGACGAAGATAAGTGTTTGAACAATAAGCAGGTGTATTAGTTTGACGTTTGGAAAAGTGAGATGGAGATGTGAGTGTGGGGGTAGGGTGGATAGG
>NC_068999.1:29144106-29144860 GCF_001194135.2 Octopus bimaculoides | reverse complement strand
GGGGAGGAGATGTGCGAGGTGGAGCGGTTGGACTGGAGTCGCCGGAAGGCTGGGAGAATGGTGTAGGAGTGGAAGGTGAGGGGAAACGGTCCACGGAAGTCCATGGCAAGGGCTGTGTGGACAGTAGTAAGTGGATATCCACGAAGGATGAAGTGGCGAGGCATGAGTTGAGACTGAGTCTCAAAGTCATGGTTGTCACTGCAGAGCCTGCGCAGACGGAGGAATTGGAAGTAGGGATGGAGAACTTGGTGTGGGTAGGGTAGAGCAGGAATGAATCGTGAGAATATTTGGGCCTCAACATAGCTAACGAACAGATTCGCTTAGTTGGGACCCATTCTCGTTCCTATGGCCACTCTCGAGTACTGTTGGTAAAAATCCCCCGCGAGCAGTTGAGGGAGAGAACAAGTTCGGCTAGACGAAGAAGTGTTGTGGTGTCAGGTTGGGGGTTGAGAAGTTTAGAGGGGCCAGGAGGGAAGGAAAAAGAGTTGAAGAGACGGAGAGCATGGTTAGTGTCATGGATGTGTGAGGGAGGGAAGCCACTGGGGGAAAGGACACGGTCGAGGTATTTTGAGATCAATTCCGTGGGACAGTTACAGGCAGAGACGATGGGCTGCCAGGGTTGTTGGGCTTGTGGATTTTGGGAAGGAAGTAAATGGTGGGGGTGCGTTGAGTGCAGACAATGAGGTTGGAGGTGGTGGGAGAGAGACGGGAGGAGGATATGAGATTATAGATAGTGGAAGACACAGTCTATTGG
>NC_068999.1:29137993-29143505 GCF_001194135.2 Octopus bimaculoides | reverse complement strand
GAATATCAGCACAAGTCTGAAATTCGTTACTGGGTGGATTGAGGGGGATGACGCGTAGACCTTTACTAAGAAGAGAGCGCTCTGTCTCAGAGAGGAGAAAGAGAGGGTCAGAAGGAATGGTAACAACAGAGTGAAGTGGGGAGAGGGTTGATGAGTTAGATGTGGGAGGGGCGGTGGGATAGTGGAAAGCGGGGAAGAGAGAGAGGAATAAGTGCGTGAGGGTTGGAGTAACGGAAGGGTTGGGGTGAAGATGAGGGGGGAGGGGGGATGAGTGGGTGTAGGGGAATCGGCTGTGACAGAATGAAGGAGTGAGTGGAGTTTATGGCGTTTAGTGCGAGCGAAGAACTCTTGGAAAAGATGATTCAAATGGATTATGAAGCGTAGAGTGGAATGTGCAAAGGAAGGTGAAAAAGAGGAGAAAACGGTGGAATAAACGAGAGGGAAAAGGCAGTAGAGGGTGTGTATTTTGGAGAAATTAGAACGAATGGTGGCACGCATAATGCGGTAGGAAGTAGTACGGAGTCTGGACAGGATGGCAGAAGTAGAGTGGAAATTGGGGTAGAAATGGAGGCAGAAACCTTTGGGGATGAGATGGTGGTGAGGGCAGTGACTGAGAAAGGAACGTGACTAGAGAACCGCGTTTTTTTTAAATCAGTAGGGAAAGATTAATAGAAGGTTGAAAGCAGTGGAAAGGAAGCGTGGAAAGGAAGCGTGAAAAGGTGTTTCTTTACGCGATGGTGAAGGTGGAAGAGGAAAGATTTGTAATCGGGCATGCTAAAAAAAAGGAGAAAAAAGAAAGAAAGAAAATAGAAGAAAAGGAGAGAGAAAGGCAAAGTAATGACGTACAGAGTATAAAAGTTCAAAAAATTCAAGAGTCGTGAAGAGAAGAAAAAAAGGAAGAAAAGGAGAAAGAAATGCAAAGTAACAACGTACGGAGTATGAAAAAACAAAAAGTTCAAAAGTTCAGACGTCGTGGTACATTGGAGCGATTTTTCTTCAACGGAAGAGTCCAGTGAAATCTGTAAGTATATCCAGTGGTAATCCGGGTGGAGTGCTGGTAAGTAGATGAGGATAGGTGCAGAAAGTTCAGGCAGTAGTTGAGATGTGTAAGTTCAAAGAGTAAGAGGTTAGAGTTGGATAAAACGGGTGATCACGTGAACGTTTAATGTATAGCTGAAATTTACAAACAAAAGACGAAGAAAGGTGTATGAACAAGCAGGTGTATTAGTTTGACACTCAAAAGGGAGAAAGGCTTTTTACGTTTCGAACCTACGCTCTTCAACAGAAAGGAATAAGAGAAAATAAAGAGAGAAAATAAAAAAATTGTGGATTTAGCGATCAGACATGGCGACTGGTTAAGAAAAAAATAGGTTTGACAAGAGAAGTACAAAGAAGGGGAGATAATAAAGTATTGGTGATCCCAAAATGAAGGTGCGCGTGCGTGTGTGTGTACGTGAGAATATATGTGTGTGTGTTGATAGGGGCTAGTGACTTTGACGTGTGTGGATGTGTGCGTGTGTAAGTATGTGCGTCTGTAATGTGTGGGTATGTGGATGATGGTGTGTAAGCGTGCAGATGATGATGTCTGGTGTGGGTGCTGGGAAGTGGTCAGTGCTGGTGTGAGTGGAATGATGTGGGTGGTGTGATGTAGTGTGGTAACGGGTAGGGGTGTTGGGTGGTCTGGAGAGGTGTTGGTAGGGGTGGGGTATGTGAGAATGGGATGTATTGGTGTGGGGTGTGGGTGGAGGGGTATCAATGAAGAGAAAGAGTGCGTAGGAGTGAAGAGAGAAAGTAGGTGTCAGAGGAAGAGAGGAGAGGTGTGTAAGAGTGAAGAGAGGAAGAAGATGTCATATGAAGAGAAGAGAGGAGGGGAGTTGAGCCCATGTGGTGCAAAGGAGCGAAGAGAGAAGATTAATTCTTGTTCACGGCGAAGGCGGGAGTCTGGATGGCCCCTGTGCAAAGACAGGTGTTGTAGTGAATGACCAGCAGAGCGGAAATGGCGCGAAACTGGTGTCATTGCCGAGTCTGAGGTCTCGGAGGTGCTCTGTGAACCGGTCAGCTAAGTGGCGTCCTGTTTGACAGATGTACAGAGAAGGGCAGAAATAGCAGGAGATGCAGTAAATGACGTTGCTAGAAGTCCAGGTAAGAGTCGGACTTCTAGCAACCTCCCATCTTCTTGACAAAAGCATATGAAGGAACCGCGCAATATGCATTTGACCATATCAACGACTTCGCTTTACCATCAATCTCTCCAAAGAAAAACAGTAGAATAGTATTCTTATCTATTATGCATGACACTAAAAGGAAAGACGAAGTTACTGGGAAAGAAATAAATGTTCTATAACCATGAAGAAGGAGGTGTCGATTGTCACGATCAAATGTATACCCTATATACAACACCAAAACAGACAAATCGTTGGCTAATGAGGATTTTCTATGGGATGCTTGACAGCTCTGCACTAAATGCATTTGTCATTTTCACTCACAATGTACCTACCTTTGGAGGAAAGAAGAAACACAAGTGACAGAAATTTTTGAAAGAACTCCCGATTTCGTTAACCACTCTGCACATTCAGCACAGATTGGGGGGACACCTGAAACACTGCTGTAGAGTTTTACCAGAAGCACCTTCTGCTGTTCAAAGCACCATCCAGCATCATTTATCACAACGCGAGAGATGTTTCAATTGCCCAAGATCAGAGGTCAAGAAGATCAGGTTCACTTGCAGTGGAGGCAATAACTTCGGATGTGAAGAGCATAGCAAGATGGTCAACAATCAGTGCCAGGATAAAAGTTTTTACACACGAAATACTGCACGACATTATTCAGACAATAAACATTGTTTGATAAAAAAAACCCTAGAATTTTTTCCAGTATCTAAATGCATTTTTAACGATGGTGGTCAAACTGACGTAATTTTTTCATAGTACCATGCAGGGTTAAAGAAGTATGAAGAGTATCTCATTGGTTCATTGGGAGACATAAGTACCAAGATTATACGTTACTTCTTAGTGGATGATTTGGGGCTATACATCAGAAATATACATATGAGAAAGAACCTTGGCCTGGTTGCAATATTCTCAAAGGATATAAGGTTGGAGTTTGGGCAGGATAAATGTTCCAGCATTTCAACATACGACTTAACTGCTTATTAAATATCCGATTAGAAATGCTACAGGTATCTAGAGATAGATGAAAGTATATCTTAGGTTGAAAGAATATAATAGCAAATGAGAAAAATATGGACCTCAGAACTCGCTGCATACAATAAAAAGGCGGCCTATAGTGTGCTTGCAGTGCCAGTACTCATACCAGCATTCAGGCTATTTGATTGATCGCTCGATGAAATCCTAGCTATGGCTACTAACATAGATAATTTTCACATCAGAAGGCCATGCATGATTATGTTATCAAAATCCCCAGCATGACAGCAACATTGATAACCATAGCAGCCTGCCTTGGACCAACAACCGGATCACTAACTTTCACTATGAAGCGTATGTCTTCGCAATTCAGGAACAAGAAATAGTTATCAAATTTCTGATGCATTAAAGGAAAAAATACCAAAACGTGATAAGCGATGCAGATTTTGTGGTGTTAAGATCAAAGATATCAGCATATTATAAGCAGTTTTCCGAAAATGCATTACTTTATTATCTATTGATGAGAGATGATATTGTGGCCAAGACACTGTTCAAGGAGATCTGTTGGAAGGATAATCCTGAAATCAAACAAATAAAAAGCCACAGTGTGGTAGAGACCATAACCACTGATAATATTAAAGAGTACTGGTGGAATGATATTGCGAAAACTTCAATAAAATGCAAATGTAATAGACCAGACACATTATGTATGTGCATGTAATACACATACATACATACATACATACATACATACATACATATATGCATGCATACATACATACATTCATGCATACATACATACAGATACACATACATACATATTCCAAGGAGACAGCCTCTCTGTGATGCTGTTCATACTGTCGGTAAACCCATTATCATACATGCTGAAGAAGTCTGAAGGGCATCTAATTGGAGCGCAGGCAAACAGAAACACCAAAATTACGCACTGCTTCTTTGTAGATGATTTGAAATTGTATGCCAAGAACATGGATGATATGAAAAAAGCCTCGACCTGGTCACAACATTTTCTGGTGATGTAGGACTAGAGTTTGGCCAAGATAAATGTTCCTATATGGTTGTGGAGCGAGGAAAGGCTAAAAATAAAACCACCCTAATAACATCTCCATCAATGGCCTATCTGTTTCTCCAATATCTGATGAGGAATCCTACAGATCCATAGGAGTAGATGAAAACGTATCATACGAAGGTACTTGTAACAAGGAACGTGTTACTAAGGAATATAGAAATCGGGTTAGGAAAATATGAACCTCGGAACTCTGCATTCAATAATGTGCTTGCAGTACCAGTACTCGTACCGACATTCGGGATACTTGACTGGACGATCGATGAAATCCGAGCCCTTGATGTGAAGACCCGGGAAATACTAACGAGCACGGACAACTTTCACATCAATAGCGATGTGGACCGCCTATACCTAAAACGAAATAAAGGAGGGAGGGGCCTAACATCAATTCAGACTGCCTTTGAATGCCGTGTCATATCTCTTCGACATCATCTCATAACCACCAAGTGTTGAAGTGCAACCCTTGATGAAGTCTGCAGACATGAGGTAAATACCACCTTGAGATTGGGAAGGCAACTACTTGACAAGCATTCCTTATTCGACAACCCTGAACTCTTACCCAAAGAAATTGCAAGACTCTACCGTAACATAACATCAGAGGAGAGGATGAATGCATTCCAGCAGAAGACCATGCATGGATACGTTAACAGAAAGCTCCAGGGTGATAACAACATTGACAACCAGAGCAATCTATCGTGGACAAACAATCGGGTCACCAACTCTCACTTTGAAGGGTATGCCTTTGCTATTCAAGGACAAGAAATAGCAACCAAATTCCTAATAAACAAACGAGACAGAGAGGCGGTCAAAGCGCCACAATGTAATAACCGATGCAGACTCTGTGGAATCAGTATCGAAGATATCACCCACATCATCAGCAGCTGTCTAAAATGTCATCACGGTATTATCTACTTATGAGACATGATGTTGTAGCCAAGACACTGTACAATGAAATTCGCTGACAGGATAACCCCGGGGCTAAGGAGATGAAAACCCATAATGCGGTAGAGGCCATTACCACTCACAATATGAAAGAGTATTGGTGGAATGTCCCAATAAAAACCTCAATAAAATGCAGACATAATAGACCGGATATAATAATCTGGGACAGAGAAGAGAAACTGTGTACAGTAGTAGAAATCAGCTGTCCTGCGGATGTCAACATCACACTAAAGCTTAGAGAAAAAGAGAACAACTACGCCGATCTACTGAGAAATTTGCAGATACTCCACCCAGACTACAAGTTCAGATTCATACCCGTGATTGTTGGGGCATTGGGATATGT
>NC_068999.1:29127808-29137771 GCF_001194135.2 Octopus bimaculoides | reverse complement strand
AATATATACATAAAAACGCATCCATAAAACAAACATACAAATCTGCGCATAAATACATATGCATACGCCTAGACATGAAAATATATACATAAAAACGCATCCATAAAACAAACATACAAATCTGCGCATACACTAACACCAAATACTGCACACACACACACACATATGCACAAATACCTAGATGATGTTGATAAAAGTTCCAATGAAGGAGCCTTGAATCTATGTTAGAGTCCGGCTCTTTCTCTATTGACAAGAAATACAGAAATGAAACTGATTGATAACCTACATACATCGTCGTCGGCGTTAACTCGTATCCGAGTAGTAGATCGGTAGCGAATGATTGAGCCTCTTCAGCTTGATGTGTACGAAGGGTGCGGTGCCTGAGATGGTTGTTCAGACCAAGGGTGGTACAGAAGGGTCGGGGACATTTATCGCATGGGAGAATTTATGATGAACGAAGAAGTGCGAGTCGCTCTTTGCATCTTCGACGTATGATCTCTGAGACTCTTGGCGTCTGTTATTTTCCATCAGGTCTCTTCCTTTGTTTCCCAGGTATTTGGGTCAATAGAGCGGCGGAAGAGAGCGTCCTTCAGCTGGTCTCAAAAACGGAATTTGGGTGCTCTGCGTTGTCTGATGTCTGAAGCTAACTCCGCAAAGAGGAGTTGATGGGGGAGGTGCTTTTGAGGCATACGTATAATGTGTGCAGACCAGCGGAGTCGATGTTGTGCCACATTAGCTTCATTGCTAGGTAATCCAACCCAGAGAAGAACCTCTTCATTGGTAGTATAGTCCTTACATCGAGTCTTCATGATTGTGCGAGGATGCCCTTAGAAAAAGTGGGGTAAACATCGAACACCACTCTATTTGGCTTATTGAAGCCATCGGTGACCCACTACAGCGGTAGCAAGAACAAGAAAAAGAAAACTCCCCTTACTCTGGGAACGTGGAATGTGTGCACTCTCCTGACCTGGATGACCTGGAGAGACTCCACAGGAAGGACCGCCTAGTGAGCAGGGAGCTAAATTGTTACAATGTGGACATTGCAGCCCTATTTGAAACAAGATACACGAGCGAGGGGAGTCTTTGTAAAGGAGTGAATTACACTTTTCTCTAGAAAGAAAAAGATCATACAGAGCAGCTAATACACGGTATTGGCTTCGTGGTGAAAACTTCCCGAGTGAACAGATACAATCTGGCCCACACTTCTATCAGTGAGCGGCTCATGTTCCTCCGCCTTCCCTTTCTCAATAACTATCACCTTACGCCGGTCTCAGCCTATGCTATTCCGATCGCAATTACGTCTTGACCAGCTCCTGTGTCAGGAGCGACGTAAATGTGACCTTCCACTTCCCCGGTGCAAATGACTGTCGGTTGGATCATCGACTACTCATTTCCCGGTGCAGGCTGCAAAAACCTTCCCTACCACAATAAATCTGCAAAGAGAGCACGGCACTTTAATGTTTCTAAATTGAAGAACTACACAGTCGAGCGGGATTTTTCGTCTCGCCTCTCGGAACTATTACAAGATGTACACCCATCACTGCAGATGAACACTGTGGCAACATATTGGTCGATCACCAAAGCTACTGAGAAATTAACTAGTGTCACAACGAGGGCTAAAGTCTACTACCTAAGTAGACCATGGCATGATTTGAATTCAGAACGCAAAGGTATCCGCTCTGACGTTCTTACAGTCCTACTAGTACACCGCCTTGATATTTTTTATCTTCCTTGAAAGTATGAAAAGCAAAGTATGTTGGTTTCGGTGTTATTTGAACTCAGAGTGGAGAATGTAGCGATACCGCGAAACATTCTATCTGGTGCTTAAATTTGTAGCTAATTGCCATTTTTCTTTCTGTATCTCTCCCTCTCTTTTTCCCTCCCTCTCTTTCTTTCTCCCCTCTCTCTTTTTTCTCCTCCTCTCTCTTTCTTTCTCTGATACTCCTCATTCTCTATTCGTTCTCCAATTCCTGTTTCTATGGAACACTACCAAATATACTTCCCTCCATATTGTGCTTTCATTTTACACAACACCAATCTTATTTTCAAAACCCATTGTTTCAAAATGAATGCAGCAATCTATTGCCACCACCTTACAACGCCAACGTTAAGCAAACGTGACTCTCTGAACATGTCCCACCTCCATCGCTTCCGCTGTGGACACCACCTGAGGGCGTACAGAATTTATCTGAATAGAGTACAACATTAATCAATATAATTTTCATATACATCTATTCCTGGGAAAAAGAAGTCTACATTTGATGATGGTGTTATAATATCTCGGTTCATACTGAACTGAATGCGTAACACGTTAGTATTGTATGTGTTATGTGCCAGGAGAATGTAGAGAAAGTGTTTCCTTAAAAGCGAAATGATGATTTGGTGCTGTCGATGTAGACTATGATTTTAGACCCACACTAAAGGATGGTTTTTGTAGTTTAACTTCAAGGCAGCCCAGATTGACCAACATGATCAATTGTTTTAAGGTAATGAAAAAATATCATCAAAACAGATCATTTTGTTGGGTTTGAATTTTCGGTGAAGTTTTCGCAGTAGGAGGTAACAAAGAGAGTTAAGAAGGACAGTTTAAGGGTGGTGTTCCTAAGTGTACACTGACTAGTTGGAAACAAAATAAGTAGTAAATATGTTGGGTTTATTTGCTGGAGAGCTACCTGGAAAGTTAGTTTAGTTGATGCATGATGAGAAGTAAGATTCAACAAAATTAGTGGTAAGTTAATCAACTTAGCTTAGCAAGAATCCAGAGTGCACTGTGAACTTAAGGTGAGAGATCGATCAGTGCTTACCGACAGAAACATCAATGTATTATTGTTGAAGAGTAGATTATGGTGATAGTAATATTATATACTTCTTGATCGATAGAGACATAGATCGATAGATGAATAGATAGAGAGAGAGATATATGTAGCAAGACCAATTTGTATTATGGCATATTGGAGTCAACTAGTCTTTTATAGGCTCCATACGTTAATCTGTAGTGATAGGTCTTCTGGCCTATCATTTCAGTTTGGAACATTGGTTGAGCCCTGTACTTTGATCGGTCAAGTATTGCGCAGGATTGGATCGCGGATCCAGTCACGTTGTGCGTAATACATTCTCAAACAACTAATCTGAATCTGTGCTGGAGCCTACCTCTGCATATATATTGCGTTAACAAAACTTCTATGAAAGAGGGGTGAGCGATTTTCATGAAGGCGAGTGATGTTATTTCCCTGCCGTTATAACGAAGCACATATAACCAACTACGGCTAGAGATGAATTATCTAAACGATGGATGAATTATACAACCACCAGAATCCGTGATGTGTTTATTTTGTCCACTGTATTGTTTAGCAGAGGAATAAAGTCTCACTGTTATTTTAAAGTTTGTTTCTTGTATTATTTCGACATGTGAACACGCAACACATGTTATATAATGGTATACAAGATTCCATAGTAAAAGGAAGACTTTATACTTATACAGCTAAAGAGAGATAGATAGATTGATTAATAGAATCATTCATTCAATCTTGTTACTGCATATATCACCTTAATCTACAAGACACTACCAAATCAGACATCATAGGTATATCATAAGAATAGGTATTTTATCAATGTCTGGTATTTTGGATAAAGTTCAGCTAGAAATGACGCCAAGAAGAAACTTAACCGATTCATTCATTCATTCCTCCCCTCCTCCTCCATCTCCTTCTCCTTCCTGGAACAAACTGGCTGCAGTTATCTTGTGACTTGTTGTGACTTTCAGTTATAGAAGAGCTTCCACAATATGAAAACTGGCCAAGAATGCAACACCGAAATATATATACTGTCTCAGTTCATATTTTACTAATAGTATCTGTAATATCCTAATGAGTTAACATTTCAATGACTTTCAAAGTAACAAACAGATATCCTTAAAAGAATTGTCTAAAAATATATTTATTTTCAAAATTCCATGTCAGCTGATGACAATCACATCATAAGTGTCCTGATTGTGACGACACTTGTCAAAAGTTTACTACCATTCATGCTCACTAGTTTCACTCTTCCAATTTTTTTTCTACTTTCACAAACACCACTCTTAGACACCCAAATTCATTGCTGCCCTGATGATTTAAAAAATATTTGAAATAGACAAAACAATAAAAATGCTAATCTATTATATATTTTCTTGTGTGGAAAAGACCGTTTCACCAACCAGTTAAAAGTACTCTAACATACAACTACAAACACTGATTTCATCAAACACAGACAGGTGAATTATTTTTGAAGAACAATGATCACGCCTTATGTATTCTGAAGTAAAATAGATTATTTTCTGGTAGGAAGCCAGCTTTTCTTGTACTAAATGACACTATTTTAAGTCATACAAACGTGAGAATTTTCATTATATAGGTTTTATATTGTCCTCTACAGCATATATTTTTTTAATAACCCATTCTTCTTTAGATTCTTGTAAGGTGTCTTAAAACAAACTAAAATAGAATAAGTTACAAAACAGGTTTGAAGTTTATTTTGTTTTATTTTTGTTATGGCTTCAAACTCGAATGTTGGCGAATTGTAAACATGTATTTTAATCGCCACTCAGTCATGAAATACATTTCAGTAGAAACAACAATATCAACATGATGTGTTATCTAGAGAAATATTCATCTTTGTCCCCACTCTCATTTTGTCTGCCTCTCTCTCTCTCTCTCTCTCTCTCTCTCTTTCTCTCTCTCTCTCCCATCTACTTTATTTTTTTTTGCATAAACTCTCTTTTCTCTCATTTTAGTTTTTCCATAATGTTTTCACCTCGTTTTCTCTCTACGTTCTTTAATTCTTTCATTGTTCTTGTTCGTTAACTATTCTCCCTCAACTCACGTTTCCAATTTCTCTTCCTTTTTACTATTAATCCTTCTCTTTCGATTTCTTCCTATCCGATTCACATATCAACATTCTTCTGTCTATAAGTCTATTTTTCCATTTTTAATTCACTCGCACCCTTATTATGTTTCCCTCTCTTTCTCATGTCCTACTTTCATATTTCATTTTCCATTTAAAACTCCTCTAATTTCGGATCTAGTTTTTTTTTTCATTCGCAAAATATGCATTTTTTAAAAGACAGTAAAAAATCTGAAAAATCAGCTATAATGATAAAGTTTTCCAGTCTAATTGCTATGAAGGTATGATGTGTTGGAGAAAAAAAAATTGGAGGAAAAAGTTACAGAGGTTTAAAAATCGAAAAATCGTGTATTTTTAGCCAATAGCGAGACAGAAATTTCCTGCGTTTAGCGGAGCGATGTCAACTTTAAGGTTGTAACCTGTGAAATTTGTAGTTTCTCTTCATTGTAGGTTTCTAAATAAACAGAAATGCCTAATTTCATTGTAGGTTTCTAAACAAACTTCTGTTTATACCTAATAAAATCAACATGTATCATCTTACTGTTTCTTTTATCTCTTCATTGATTGTATGTTTTTATTATTTTTAAAATTTGTTATATTAATATATTTGTCGGCATGTGTTTACTTTTTGCGTATTTCAGTATTGTGTATACCTGTCATGTATTTGTGTACACCATTAATATGTAAGTGCATGTGTGTGCGTGTGTGCGTGTGTGTGTGTGTGTGAAAAGGGGGCGGGGCGTCTGTCTCCAAAACTTCAAAGTTGAGTAACGTTTTCATGTTTGGATTTGTAAACTATGATAAGAATAACATTGGTCAACAAAGAATTTGTCCTACGGAAAAGAATACCTGTATCTTATATGTTTTTGTATGTAGAATTAAAAAATAAGTTCACATATTCCATTCACCTTAATGCCAAGAAACTGTATAAACATCGCAAACAACTTGTGTTATATATGAAAAATATGTAAAATATTAAGACGATTGACGAAAAATATCTATAATAAAATTCAAATTGATAAATATAAATTCTTATTAAAACAAAACACGCAGGTTAAGTAAATCTCGTGTGAAGAATCAACACATATGGGTAAAACAGAACACAATGTTCAGTTGTCATGGTAACAAGCTGATAATGCCTCGCTGTCTGTACCCAAATTTCCTAACTTTAATTCCAAATAACATCAGGTTCTTTAATTTACGAGATAAAGTAATTGGTTGGTCGTAATCAAAATTCAGAGTTGTATTGATACACCGAAATTGAAATCAACCTGAGCAAAATTAAAGGGGGCTCATTTTGCGAATGAGAAATACTAGATTCCTAATTTTATCTCATTTCTTAAAAGAGGAATTTAACTGCCCAATTAATCATTATAATAAAATAATATTCTGAGGTAAAACTTGTTGCATCTGTCAAACTTTGTGTGTGTGTGTGTGTGTGTGTGTGTGTGTGTGTGCGTGTGTGTGTGCGTTTGTGCGTTTGTGTGTGTGTATGTGTGCGTGCATACATATACATACATGTATGCATATATAGATATTATCGCGCGCACACAGACAAACACACATACGCGCAGAGAAAATTAAAACATTTTTATATGTACATTATATGTGTTTGTTAAAAATGTAATAAATAGAAAGAGTGGAAGATTCATGATGGCTGGGAGTGGCGTATGTAGAGTATGTGCTAGCCAGGATATTCCTTGAGTTTCCCCCCACTCCTCTCCTATCACTTTTAATTTCAATACAGTCTTCACAAACTCAAAAGTGCCTCTGCCATAAATTTATCGACCCGGACAAACCACCACCATCACCCCTCTACCTTCGCTGGCTGGCTAGCAGGCTGGTTGGCTTGATAGACACCTAGCTAGCTAGCTAGCTAGCTAGCTAGATAGATAGATAGATAGAGAGAGAGAGAGAGAGAGAGAGAGAGAGAGAGAGAGAGAGAGAGAGAGAATGTAGTGAAGTCGAAAAATAACATGAAAGAATTCTTAGCTGCATTTCGTCTGTCCTGAGTTCGACTTTGCGTTTCATCTTTTCAGGGTGGATAAAATATAAACCCGTTGAGCCTCTTAAATTTGCTGGCCTTGAGCTAGAATAAGAAAGGATTGTTATTAGTGTGGTTTACGAAGGCGGCGAGCTGGCATAATTCTTACCGCGTCGGTATTTCTTCCGTCTCTTTACATTCAAGCTCCGCTGAGTCCGCGTTACTTCTTATTCTTTTGGGGGTGGATAAAATAAATACCAGTTGGACCCTGGAGTCGATGTAATCGGCTTATCCTTTCACCTTAAATTATTGGCCATTATTAGTGTGGTTTGTTGTTATTTAGCTCAAGTCATTCTGCTTATTTTGAGGCACTGTCTACCCTGAGCAACGCTATCCAATGTGTCCTTTCATCTTTGTGAAGATGGAGATTTGGTTGCCATTTCTTGTAAGGAGAGCAAATACATAGAAGGTCCATCTTTAGCCTCTTAGATTAATGTGCACACACATTAAATAAAAGTCTTTTCGCTTAAGTTCAAGCTCACTGTAACAGTTAATAACATGTAAGGGCAATGTTAATGTTGAATATACGGACATAGAAGATAAATATGTCATCTCTAGTTTATTTATTAACCAAGAATGAAGAGTGCTACATGATTCGAGAGAAATATATCACTTTATGATGCAGAAAATTAAATCACTGATGTCGGCAGAGATCTGCATAATGAAATGCCAGTAAAATAATCTTCGGTAATAATCTAAGTTTTTCTTAGAAAATAAAGTTTATTTCGAAATTGCTTATAGAATAAATGGTGAGTTTAGCTGTTGCGGTGTGGCGTTTATTTTTTGTTATACTTGATATTATTTCGATTGTTGTGCTCGGAGTTGATTAGTTTGCGGGCTTTTCGATGTTTCATCTGCTTATTCATTCATTTATTTATTTATTGTGGTGGGGCTGTGGTAACTTATTTTCTTTCTCTTATTCTTCTCCCTCTGATGACAGCTTTTAATGCTTAGGTTTGCTTCTCTTTCTCCCTATCGTTTCACAAGAAATCGGAAAGAGATGATGAATACCAGTTGATGTATATGTGTGTTTCTGTCACTTGTTTAGGGTGTAATATTGGTTTTAGGAAAGGACTCTTTTGTGAGGCTTCCTGTTTCGAAGATGCCTTGGTTGTGGTTTGGATTTTTTCTGGTAGTACTGTTCTTTCTGCTGCTATCGGTGCCGATGTCGACGCTACTGTTGCTGCTGTTTTTGTTGTTACAGTTGGTGCTTCGTTATTGTAGTGTTGACAGTAAAATGATTTTGTCTGAGAACAGAAAGCCCTCGGGTAGTTGGTGCTACCTTACCTTAAGTATAACATCGGATCTTTTCTGCTTGGCTGCCACTTTTCAATTTCTTCAATTTTGTTCCGAGTTCAAATTTGGTTGTATTGATGTAGTTTTGTATACTCATTTTTGATATGAAATTCATTTTCGCCATAAATCAATAAATAATCAGTTAATAATGTTTAAACTTTGCAAATTTTGGCCAGTCGAAAGGCACAGACATATAGATGCCTATTTCCATAGTAACAAGCCAAGCGTTGGAATTCTTGTTTAGTAAAGACCACGTGTGCTTACAAACTGATAGTTTACACTGTGTTTTCCTGCTGGTACACATTTGTTGCTGCTTTTGGATATTTTACGCTGTATTTTTGATACCCACTTAAAACTATAAAATATGTGTTGGTTGCTCTTTTTTTTTTTTTTTTTGGCCATTTTCACTTATTAGATGCTTAAAACACGTGCTGTCGTCGCAATGTTGACATTATTGCTTGTTGTCTTGCGACTGCAGTCACGTACAAAATGGCAGCTTCGAAATCCTGTTTTCTGACCGGGTAAAAATGATCAAACTTTAAACATCTGTAACTTAAAAAAAAAAACTTTTCTGGAACAAGCGTGAAAGATTAGAGTGTGAAAAATTACATCAATACACCAATTTGAAAATTTTCACTTAATTTTAAAATTTCAGAAAGTGCAGCCAAACAGAAACGATCCATAACATCTTGCATTCGTTCCCTCCACTAGAACTGGTATTCTTCACTCTCCATGTAGATAAGGTCAGCTATCTTTTGAAGGTTTTCCGGTGTGATTAGCATTCTCATCTTTATTTTGATCTCAGCCCAGTTCTTGCGAGATGGGAGCAATGATTTTCCCCATACTCCTCTATGATCGTGATAAAATATTTTATGTACACCGTTTACGTTAATTGGAGTTGTGTCCTCATCTTGATTCTACCTTTCACTACATTTCATCTGTGTACGTTCCAGCTTTCTTCAGTTGTCTTGTGATTCACCTTAGTGCTTCGTCTAAGATCAAACTCAGACCCTTTAAGTGACTGCACTGAATTAACCAATGCTTTAATCCACTAAGCTATGTGGTGGCATTGTGCTAATTAACTTTCTTTCTCTCACTCTTCCTACTCTGATGACAGTTTTCCATGCTTAGAGTTACTCCTCTTTCTCCTTAATATTTGACGAAAAATCTGAAAGAGATGATGAAGACTAGCCGATGCATGTGTATGTTTCTCTTATTTCAGGCCCGATATTAGTTTTAGGAAAGGACTCATGCGTGCGGTTTCCTGTTTTGAAGATACCTTGAAACGTAGTGAAAGTAACAATCAAGAAGAAAACACCATTATAACTAAAGTAAATAGATGAGTAAAATATAAATGGGTAGCAAAGATGTATAAGTTTCAATTCAGTACGGCCGTTTCGAGCGACTTCTTTAATTAATCAATGAGAGCATTACTTCAACACAAAGAAAATAATTGGCGGTACATATTCTAAAATTGGAACGATACAGAGATTAGCATGGCCCCTGCGCAAGGATGACACGCAAATTCGTGAAGCGTTCCTCCTTTTATTTAGGCGTAGGAGTGGCTGTGTGATAAGTAGCTTGCTAACGAACCACATGGTTCCGGGTTCAGTCCCACTGCATGGCACCTTGGTCAAGTGTCTTCTACTATAGCCTCGGGCCGGCCAAAACCTTGTGAGTGGATTTGGTAGACGGAAACTGAAAGAAACCCGTCGCATATATGTATATATATATATATATAT
>NC_068999.1:29118323-29126963 GCF_001194135.2 Octopus bimaculoides | reverse complement strand
GTATGTGTGTATATATATATATATATATATATATGTATGTGTGTGTATATGTTTGTGTGTCTGTGTTTGTTCCCCCAACATCGCTTGACAGCCGATGCTGGTGTCTTTACGTTCCCGTAACTTAGCGGTTCGGCAAAAGAGACCGATAGAATAAGTACTAGGCTTACAAAAAATAAGTCTTGGAGTCGATTTTCTCCACTAAAGGTGGTGCTCCAGCATGGACACAGTCAAATGACTGAAACAAGTAAAAGAGTAAAAGAGATGACTGCATAGACTTCAAACATAAAGGACAAGTTAGCTATTTAAACATATTCATATCATCAATTGAGAGAAAATATATACAATGATTCTGCTGCTAAATTTTTGGGCAGAATGAAAAAAAGGACAAACCAGAAATTATGACAGACAAACCAGAAATTAGCATAGGCTAGAGTGGGGAGGAAGGATAAAAGAGAATAGTGACCCCGTTATCTACACATCGAAGACAATAGGGAGAATGTAGTCTTCAAAACATCTAAAAGTAGATCTTTGAGGAGTTATAAATTAATTAGTATCATGACTGACCGTTCTACTATCTAAGAGATAAAATAGAATTAAAATTAGAAATAGGTTAAGAAAATATATCTAAAATACAACGAAAAACAAGGATTGATGTATGATAGTAACAGATCATAGAGAGAATATTTTATAATTAGGGGAGATTTGAAAATTAAGGACTCGTTAGGAAAAAGTAGTATATCTATATTAACCGTGATAGAATAGATTCACCCCTGGGACAGGGAAGGTATATATTATGATTATTAAGGTTTAATAGATCAAAGAGGGTTTAAAGAAAACAAATTTTAGTCACCAAAAAAATATATGATTTACTAAATAATTATCAGCTTCTAAAGTATTTAAAGGTGCAGGTAATCTTATGAACATATGACAGTCTAATATCAAGTCTATTATTAATTGTTCTTATCTCTATGTTTATAAATTTCATATAATTCCATACAATAAGGTCTACATCCATATCGGCTATTTGTGTATGGTTGAGTTCTACGCACTAAATCCCATTTAAGACTGAAACCAATATTATTGTCTCTATTCCATAGATAATGAGGTACTATTAGCTTTATGCCTTAGTCTAAATGATAAAAAATTATTATTCAATCCTTTTTTCATAGATTATACATAAGTACTCGTGATACGGAACTATTTATGACTTTAAAGTACTTAAAGGTATCAGCAAATTTAAAATGGAAGATTAAAAATAAACTTTTCTGAACCTCTTGTTTCCGCTGGGACAGCGGAGATATTAAACAGAATTGTTTCGTATCACTATAAAGTTGTTAATTTCACGGTTTTCCAAATCAATTTTTACAGATATGCTAATCGATTAAATATACAGTGTATACATCATCTGACATCTGGCTCCCAACAGTCACACTAAGTTACCTCACCAAAATCTTTAGACGAAGGCTAATAATCTGGATTATTTATAGTTTTATGTGTCCTTCAACAAGCAGCAGGTTCTCTTTTATCAGGAAGTGCATTAAAAATACCTCTACGAAGCCTTGTGAATAAGTTGTGAATGATAGTATAAATGGAAGTGAGAGCTTACATAATGTAGTAAAATTATACATCCAGCAATCAAATGACTGAAACAGGTAAAAGAATCTCTGAAGAGGTCTATAAATCTAAACGTTCTGGAGTTTTCCCGCTACATTTACCAAAGATCGCATCCAATTCCCATTACATTCCCCTCCTTCAATTATATATATATTTTTTTTTTTTGAAAATTACCATGCGTATTCCACGATGCTATTTGAGAAGTTCCTGTTTCGTATCCTTAGGGATACCTGTTACGAAAACTGTTATATCGTTACTTGGCGATTACAAGTATTTCCTATACTACAAAATATTTGACTTAATAATGTTAATGTAAAAAAAAAAAAAAATTGTGGAGGCGCAATGGCCCAGTGGTTAGGTCAGCGGACTCGTGGTAGGAGGATCGCGGCTTCATTTCCCAGACCGGGCGCTGTGTGTGTTTATTGAGCGAAAGCACCTAAAGCTCCACGAGTTACTAAAATTACAGTTACTAAGTAAATAAAAGATAGTTTGTTGCCGCTACACTACCCTTGTTCCTGAGCTGTTTATTACTAATTACTGTAATACAGAAGCGTCATCTATTGAGAAATTGCGGACGGTTGGTTTTTCGTCTCAATGAACTGGGCTTTTTTGTTTATTTGCACGCGTCTATAATTTTGTTTATTTGCTACCAGGCTTTTACTGCAGATTAGTCCTGCAAATTAATCCTGCCCCTATCTGTGGCAAGAATATCATGGAGACATAACTGTAATATCGCGTTTTAACTTGAGGCAGAGCAATATTCAGAAGCACATAGAAACAGGGAAGCAGAAACTTCCTATTGACAAGATGATTCACCAGTGGAGGAAACAGAAGGAGGCAGTGTTGATGGGCAGAGTGCGTATTTAAAAGAAGCGAATAAAAGGGAACATAATCTTCGCATACTACCAGCAACACGGCCGTACTTAGAAGAAAACTTAAAATATGGATATTAGACCAAAGAAATTTGCGATACGTAGTTGATCAATGTAGAAACAAGGTTGGCAGCAAACAAAGGAGTGAATAATTTCAAAGGGACTGCTGGTATTTTCGTTTCATGAAACAAGATGTCTTAAGTTTGGGAACAAGAACAAAATTTACTTAGAAAATGCTTGCAAAATAGGAAGAGAAAACGTTTGAGTACCATAAATTTATTATTAATGTAAGAACAGTTTAAGCATATGGGTGAAGTCCTTTTGACCTTTGATGTTCAGTCAAACAAAAGTGTAAATGTAAACGAGATGAAATCAGTGTATGTTAAAACCATTGGAACTGGCAGATTTGGTACAACCACTATAATGTGACGCATGAACAATCGCAGGACAGTTAAAGCATAATGTTATGTACTGCAAACCACCTGCAGATGGTCATTATCTGATGACTTCACTCAGCATCGGACACGAGCACTCTGCTGGTTTGCTCGCTAATTTTGTCTGGTAATAGGCATTCAGTGAGTGTCTACCCGGCACTGTCTGATCATGTGGGCGGGACTTTGGTAAGCATATAAACTTTTTTCCTCGATTTACCTTTTCAAAATCAGGGTGCATTTTCAACGATGCAGCGTCTGCCATGCCACAAAATACGGCAATTCAGATTTCATAATTGAGTCCTTTGTTTTTCTTACCCACAATTAATTACACAAAATATTATTTTCTCTTCCTTTTGGCTGCAATTTTAATGAATAAATAGTGTTAAGTTAGTCTACCCACACCTACTTAACTAGGTGTTTTCCAAACAAAAGGAGTCCTTTGATATCTCTCTCGTTTGTTCTTTGAAATTATAGTGTTGAGAAGATTCACTCAATTTCCGGATATGTCAAATTCTTATATTTTCAAATTCTTATATTTTCCTGCATACAAAAATAAAATAACGATTCACTCCATATTACTGATGGCTGCATTGTAGGTGGTAGATAGCCACACCAGAGTTTATAGTGTTAAAACATTCAGTGTATTTTGTTGGTAGCTACTGTGTACACTATCCATTGTCTCATTGTATATATTTGAAAATCACAGTACAGACGCAGCTGTAGGACCGGATTCCTGAGTAGTCAGAAGTTCCGAAAAGGTGATCGTCACACATCTGCTGTCAACGTGCAGGTTCGAATTTGGAGTTCCCAGTTGCATCAAAGCACGCTCCTGTTATCCTTGTCCCGTCGCTGCTGAACTTTCTAAAAGATGAAAGATGAGAAACTGTCAGTGCAGAAATGTAAGTGGCGTGGTTTTGTTTAGGGTGAATTCCGACACGTCAGTGAGTAATCCATGCATTGTGGTCTCGAAGACATCCTCTGCTACACATATGAAAATGCGACATGTAGGATCCAGTCATACAGTCTGACTGGAAACGAAGATGGAAGATGAACGTAAGATAATATCCTTGAATTGATAACTGTTTTATATATACAGAACCGATTTGTCGACGTCCCAAAATCTGTGTTCATTACATTATTGTGGTGTTAAGTGTAGGCATGGAACATAAAATTTGACATAGAGGTGAGGATCTAAATAGTAAATCAAATGAAAAGTACTATGTAATGGTTGTATGATTAGAGGATTAATGATGAAAATATGGGCGGGGGGGGGGTCTCTGTATAGTTTTGGAGTAGGCAGAAGATGAGTGAAAATATACGTTATACATGAAACAACGATTTTACATTAGTAATACGTCTTCGTGGTCTTTATGAAGATCTACCTGATAGAACAAAACCTTCCAAGAAATATTTGCAAGTGAAAATTGCTTGAAATAGTAACGGCTGCACTATTTTAAGTTTCACACAAATCAATAACAGGAAATAGCCTATCAACTTAATCAGCAGTGAGAGCTAATTGTGCTGGTGTTGGAGAATAGCAGCAGCTGTTACCATCCATTGTTGATAATTATTTGAAAACTAGTTTTTGCAACTATACTATTAAGGTAGCAACTCATTGATAATACTGTTTAGTTAAGAATAAATTCAAGTAGATTTATGAGGTCGGTGAATGTGTGGGGAGCGTGTGATAATGGCTTGCTAAAGTTTAGCTATTTAAAAGTTCGAATTCAAATAGAGATTGTTTCCGATACCCTTCATATGTGAGTAGCTGACAAACCAGCTATGCACATGTCTGCTAGCTTTACATATTTCACAACGTATGGTCATCCACGATGGTCATCTTGGATGTCATGGACATGATGGGTAAAAGGTTCCTCAGAATATTGTGGAATTTCAGTTCGTATTCAGTTTTGTAGAAATATTTGAGACTGATAGTTACTATTGGAAGTTAAATTATGAAGCATATATTTAGAAGCTATAAGGTATTTTGTTTTTATATCTGTCTGAATAAGACTTTAATCCATAATTAGAAAACTGACTTTCATGTACAGCGATGCAATGGTCATCGCATCTGGGAAGAAACAGACCCAATTTGTACCGCTGCTGCTGCAACTCCTCCTCCTCCTCCTCCTCCTCCTTCTTCTTCTTCGTCTTCTTCTTCTTCTTCTTCTTCTTCTTCTTCTTCAGTAGTCTTACTTTTTTCACGTGCTTTCACTGCGGTACCGAACGCAGCTCTGTGTGCTATGGATATATGCTGTGATTTGCTGTGGTGCTCTTATTTTCACTGTATTGAAAGTATTTTACGCACGACGTGTGCGGTGCCTAGCAGTGCTATTTTCTGTACGTTATGTATACTTGTTAGTCTTGGTATTTTTGTTATGTATTTGTCTGAATTTTTTTTATATCATACCTAATGTGCCTACTATAATAGCAATTGTTTGTTTTTAGGCTCCACATCCGAGTTACGTCTATTTCTAGATCTTTGTATTTTGAAAGTTTTTCCGGTTCTTTCAGAGAAACGTTGCCATCTGTTGGTATTGATAGATCGATTAGAAAGCAATTTTTTCTTGGTGATCTCTGACAACTATATCCGGCCTATTAGTCTTGATTTTACTATCTCTGTGCATTGGCATATCCCAGATTATGGTTGCTTTCTCTTTTACTGTGACCTTTTCTGGGGTGTATTCATGCCATCTTTTTTCTGTCGTTATTCCATAGTGTTGGCACAGCTTTCAGTGTATATAGGTCCCAACTTTGTCGTGTCTGTGAATATATTCCTTCTTAGCCAGGACTGGGCAGCCAAAGATAATATGATTTATTCTTTCTTCTCTATCACCACATATTTTCTTCTCTAGGCACATGGCCCGAAATTTTTGGGGAGGGGACCAGTCGATTAGATCGACCCAAGTATGCAACTGGTACTTAATTTATCGACTCCGAAAGGATGAAAGCCAAAGTCGACCTCGGTGGAATTTGAACTCAGAACTTAAAGACAGACGAAATACCGCTAAGCATTTCGCCCGGCGTGCTAACGCTTCTGCCAGCTTGCCGCCTTATCTACCACCACATATTCTGCAGTCACTTGTATTTCTTTTCATTACATGTTTTTGGTGATTTCTGGTGGGAATGCTTTGATCTTGTGTTGCAATTAAAAATCCTTCAGTCTCTGCTTTGAGTCCTGCGCTTCTCAGTCATTGTTGGGCTTTTGCTATGTCTATTTCTTTTCTGTTTAGCTTTTCTGTTTAGCTTAACATTGCCATCGTTTTATCTTGATACGTTGCTGTTCTAGTTTTAGTTTGGATTTCAGTTGTTTTACAGCTTTTGTTGCTTCTTTTTTTTCTTCATAGTTGTTAGGTACTATGACTTCTTTTTTGTATTTGACAGCTTCCTTAAAGACTGAAAACAGTTTTTTTCTTTGTTCCTGTTTTGTGATTATTTGTATCCGTTTTCCTTGCTTCTGAAGTAGGTATTTCCGTAATCCTATGATGGTTATTTTGCAATAGTTTTCTAGTTGTACAAGACCTCTGCTACCTACGATACGTTGTATATATAACCTTTCTATTTCAGATTTTGGGTGGTGTATCCTAGATCCAGTCATTATTTTTCTTGTTTTCTTGCTTATTTTGATTAGTTCATTTAGAGTCCAGTTAAGAATATTGTAGTTGATACCTATTATCTTGTTTTTCGCATTGAACTTTGTTTTCAGTATTAACCTAGCTCGTCTATAGTATTCCTTTCTTATCTTCTCTTTCATCTGTCTATGCTGTGTTGTATCTAGTTCGTTGATTCCTAAGTATGTCTGGTTTTGGCTTATTTCTCTTATTTCATTTGCTTTATCTAGCGTGATGTTGTTACTCTTAACTAGTTTTCCTCTTTTGAAGATTGCTTTGGCACATTTTTCTTAGCCAAATTTCATGTTTATTTCTTTGTTAAATCCATGTACTGTCTGAAGTAATGTTTCTAGCTCTTTATCATTTGTAGCGTACAGTTTTAGCTCATCCATATATAAGAGAAGGTTCATTGTATTGCCGTAACATTTGTATATCCACATCTAATTTTGTTTAGCAAGTCAGATAAAGGTGTCAGTGCCAAGCAGAAAAGGAGTGGAGAGAGCGTGTCTCTCTGGAATATTCCTCTTCTAATGGGGATGACTTTGGTTTTTATCAGTCCTTCTTTTCTCTGGAGATGTAGCACTGTTTGCCATGCATTCATGGAATGTTTTGTATATTTTGTGATTATTGGTGCTACCTTGTTTCTAGGATCCATGTGTGAGGAATACTGTCAAAAGCTTCTTCCTTCTTCGGCTATCTTCAGTTATGGCTTTATTGAACATTAGCTAATCTTTACAGTCATATGAGCCGTTGCAGCATCCCTTCTGCTCTTCTGGAAATAGGTTGTTTTCTCACAGATGTTTGCCCATTTTCTGCGATGTTATTGCAGTAAAAGCTTTGTAAATTGTAGGGAGACAAGTTATCGGTCTGTAATTTTGTGGGTTTGCCGATTCAGTGGATTTGAGAATTAGGATAGTTTTTCCCTTCCGTGAGCCATTCAATTATTGTCTCTGACTCTGTTAGTATTTAGTTAAATTTCTCAGCTAGGGTTTTATGTATTCTTGTTAGATATTTTAACCAGAAGTAGGGGATCTTGTGCCCGGTTGCCTTCCAGCTGCTTAGTTTTTACAGTGCCCAGGTGACCTCTTCAGTTGTTATAGAAGTCCGGAGTTGTTCAGGTGCTGTGTTTGTTATTTAGATAGATCTTTTCTGAGATTGTTCCTTCGCCGATCATATTTCTTTCCAAAATTCTTCCACTACTTCTGCTGTTGGTGCTGCATTGATTTCTGTTTTATTTTTGCCAAGTTCTTGGTAGAATCCTTTGGAGTTGAAGTTGAACTATTTGTTTTGTTCAAAGAAATGTTGGCGTTTCTTACACCGTCGGATTCTTTGTGCTTTGGCGAGGATATCTTGTTTTAGCTTTTCTTTTACCTCAGGTGTACTTTGTTCTGTATTGTGTTAACGTAATATTTTTCTTCTCTTCTTGTTGCTTAGTAGTGTTGACTGTCTACTAGTTTCATTGAGGATTGACAAATCGTTTCTTTTATTTTCTTATTTTCTTTTTCTGGATATTATTTATCCACAGAATTTGTTTGTGGGGGTTGATAATTCAGTTTGGATGGGTTCGTGGGGATATCCAGCTTCTTTTGTGGACACAGAGGCAGCTGCATATATTATATCATTTAACCTGGTCATATTGACGTTTGTTTCTGTGGCTTTTAGTTCTGTGACGGCGAGGTTCATGTTATTTATTATTGATGTTGTTTTATTATCAATTTTAATTTTTGTGAGTTATTATTATTCAGTAGTTTTATTTTTATAACGTGCTTTCACTTCACTGCCGAGCGCAGCTCTGTGTGCCTTGGGTATGTGCTGTGGTTTGCTGTCATGCTCTTATGGTTACTGTATTGAAAGTGTTTTGCGTAAGATGTATGCAGTGCCCAGTAGTGCAATTTTCTGTATGTTATATATATTTGTAAGTCCTGGTGTTTTTGTTATGTATTTGTCTGAATATTTTTTTTATTATACCTAAGGCACCTACTATGATAGGAATTGTTTCTGTTTTTAGATTCCACATTCGAGTTACATCTATTTCCAGGTCTTTGTATTTTGAAAGTTTCTCCATTTCTTTTAGGGAAACGCTGTCATCTGCTGGTATTGATACATCAA
>NC_068999.1:29103059-29112708 GCF_001194135.2 Octopus bimaculoides | reverse complement strand
ATACCTATTATCTTGTTTTTAGCATTGAGCTCTGTTTTTAGTATTGATCTAACTCGTCTATAGTACTCTTTCTTTATTTTTTCTTTCATTTGTGTGTATTGTATCCTATCTAGTTCATTGACTCCTATATATTTGTATGGTTGGCTTTCGTCTAGTTCTCTTATTTCATTGGCTTTATCTAGTGTGATGTTGCTACTTTTAACTAATTTTCCTCTTTTCAGGGTTGCTTTGGCACATTTTTCTAATCCGAATTTCATATCTATTTCTTTGGTAAAGCCATGTACTGTCTGTAGTAGTGTTTCCAGCTATTTGTCATTTCTGGCGTATAATTTTAGGTCATCCATATATAAAAGGTGGCTGACTGTTTTTCCGTAACATCTGTATCCGCATCCAGTTCTATTTAGCAATTCACTTAAAGGTGTGAGTGCCAGGCAGAACACGAGTGGAGAGAGCGTGTCTCCGTGGATTATTATTATTATTATTATTATTATTATTATTATTATTATTATTATTATTATTATTATTATTATTATTATTCAGTAATTTTATTTTTATAGCGTGCATTCACTTCACTACCGAGCGCAACTCTGTGTGCCTTGGGTATGTGCTGTGGTTTGCTGTGGTGCTCTTATGTTTACTGTATTGAAAGTTTTTTGCAGAGCATGTGTACGTGCCCAGTAGTGCAATTTTCTGTATGTTATATATATTTGTAAGCCCTGGTATTTTTGTTATGTATTTGTCTGAATATTTCTTTATTATACCTAAGGCGCCTACTATGATAGGAATTGTTTCTGTTTTTAGATTCCACATCCGAGTTACTTCTATTTCCAGGTCTTTGTATTTTGAAAGTTTCTTTATTATTATTATTATTATTATTATTATTATTATTATTATTATTATTATTATTAAGGCAGCAAGCTGACAGAATCGTTAGCATGTCGGGCAAAATGCTTAGCGGCATTTCGTCCGTCTTTACGTTCTGAGTTCAGATTCCGCCGAGATAGACTTTGTCTTTCATCCTTTCGGGGTCGATAAAATAAATACCAGTGACACACTGGGGTCCCCTCCTACCAAATTTCAGGCCTTGTCCCTATAGCAGAAAGGATCATCATCATCATCATCATCATCATCATCATTATTTCCTCCGTGGCGCCTATCTGAAGTGATAAGAGTTCTAAACTAAATGGTTTGAAAAGATTAGTTGTTTCCGTTTACATTCTGCCTACAGACTGCGCCATCTTCAGGTACTGAGAGGCCTTACCCCACCCCTCTCGAAATATTCCTTTATGCCTCTTTTCCCAAGGGGATCGTGAGCCCCGGTAATGCAGCACCCATAGCATCTACTTTAAGATGACACTGCATACCGATCCTTAATCTTAATACTTCGTTATCTGTATTTGATACTTTAGTTATTGCCATAACATTATCAAGGAGTTATAGCTGTCTGTCGCTGCTTGTACATTCTATGACTGTATAGTAGCCTATTTATTCATATATTTTGCTACTTTATATTATATTACATCAGTTTGCTTTCTTTCTTTGCCTCCCTACATCCATCTGCTTCCCGTAACCACTTTCTCCAATCTTCCATCTAAACCAGCACTCCCCAACCACATGTTGCTTCTATCACTGTTTGCTGCACCAACAAGTGTTCTGTTTCTTATACACTTACATTTTTTGAAGTTGCCTATTTTGTTAGAAAAAAAAGGTTGCACATATAACGACATAAGTGATAGTACAGGAAGAAAAGAAAGAAGGGAAGAAAGCATCAAGGTCAGACATAAAGTAAGCCACACCTCTAAAAAAACAGAAATTGTCACAAAACTTCAGCTCCGAGCAATGAGGTATCTCTCATATGTTGCTTATTTTCCTTGCAAATGGAGAAAAGAACATTCTTCTTCTTCTTCTTCTGCTGCTGCTCCTCCTCCCCCGCCTCCTGCCTCATTCCCTTTTGTCTTCTCTCTCTCTCTCTCTCTCTCTCTCTCTCTCTCTTTCTTTCTCTCTTTCTCTCTCTCTTTTTCTCTCTCTCTCTCTCTCTCCCTCTCTCTCTCTCTCTCTCTCTCTCGCTCTCTCTCCCTCCTTCCTCTTCCAATCGGTTCTCAGTGCTGCTGAAATCATTCATACGATGACAAGGTCATTTAACATCTCTCCACAAAAATGTGTAAGCGTTTTCCAGTACTTTCTATATTTGGTAAAACCTTGAAATCTTAGCTATGGTAGTGTCAACTTGACGCCGCTACTCTCAAAAATCCTCTCCCACCCGTACTTAATCGACTGCCAGCCATGTCAACTAACAGTCCAATCAAACAGCCTGTATTAGTAGACAGAAGCCCGCTCCTCAATTTAATGCCGCAGCATCAGCAGCAGCTAAACCAACAGTCGTAAATCTGCCATCATTTGTTGTCTAAAGAAATCAAGGGAGACAGTATTATGACTCGTCGGCCTTATAGTAATCATATAATTATAATAATAATTGTGAACCTATAATAGTTAACTAGGAAACAATAGGATAGGGATTATATTAGTAATATTGAAATTTGAATAGTGAACAAGCATTACCCAGTGGCGCTGTGAAACTGTGGAGTCGTCGGCGACTAAACCGGCAACCCCACTAAGCTTGCTTAGTGAGGAGGTTGGATTTTCGACATCCTGCGGGATTAAAAACAAAACCCGGCAAAGAGTAGAGGAACTTAAAAAAATCAATGGCCATTCCGAAAATGGGTAGACAGAACTCGTAAGCCTTGGTTGACAGTCTGTCTAGGATAAAGAACACTCTGATTTAAAAAAACTGGGGTAGATAGGACTCCTTAGTCACAGTGGTGACAACCTGTCAGTGTCCAATGGCTCCATGCCTGGGATGAAGACAAATGAACCGCGAATCGAGACTTAACTTTGGAGCAAAATTTGGATGAAGATACAGGACCAACTGACGCTCATCTATCTCCTTGTGAGAATCAGGATTATCGTCCCCAACATACGGAAATGCGAAGGGAACAGGCCCAAGTTATGGGTAGTAAGACCCCTGCAGTCTTGGTTGACTCCTTTGTCAAATCAATAGAAGTGGGAGAAAAGGCGAGTATCTGGCGCCTTCAAATAACCAGTACCCCTGGTAGGCTGTACTCGTTAACCTTGGGTGACAAGCAGCCTAGGAGAAGGAACACTCTGAGTTCAAAACCAGGGGAGCAAGGACTCTGCCGCCTTGGCGGACTATATTGATAGAGATGGTGTCTCGATAAAAATAATGGTTGGTAGTAACCTAAAAACACACCTCATTTGTGAGAGAAAATGCCAAGCAAAATAAATGACGATAAAGATGTGAACGGCACTGGAACCAATGGTGAAGGTGCTGCACCCGGCATGTGCCGCACCCGGTAGGTGCCCCACTGTGTATCAGAGTGTGCCCGGTCATAATCTAGAAACTGCTACCATGCTACAAGTCATAGGTGGAGTAAAGAAGTAAACATGATGGTTATGGAGTGTTACTACCGGAGCACCTCAGTGGATGCGAATGGTGTGCCTATCAGAGAGTACAGAAAACGAATGCACAGTGAATAGAAGGCAATGGAACTGTTCGAAATTACTGAACTGAGATTATATGACCAAGAAAGAGCAAAACGAAAGAATGGATGGTTAACAGAATTGGAGCTAGAAGCTATTAAAAGAAGGATGTCGAGTGAGGTCGGGCATGCGAGAAATGAAAGTGGTATAGTGGAAGATAGTTGAAGATATTTGCAAGAATATAATACAGTGAATTGTGAAAGAATTGAGATCAGTGACTGCTCAAATAATGAAGATCGATTAATAACAAACAGAATTTTGGATCTATTAAATATAGAAGGGACAGAATTTATGTGCGACTTTAAGAAGGCTAACCAATGGAAACTAAATCAATAGACGTATAAAGTTAATATTGTACTGAGACACATTCAAACAAAGAACATCACACAAACTAATAATCTTATCAAAGCTGCAAGCAGGATTGTGGCGGAAAGGACTGGATTGAGAACTACTGAGAATAGAACAGCGACGGATAGAAGAGGAAATAAACAACCGTGGTGGAAGAGAACTTCTGAAGCAGGAAAAGAAATGGAGAACTTAAGAATGAATGGAAATTCGAAAAAGTTTGGAAGATGTATGGCCTGAAGAGGCCTGAATGTTGTAATTGAAGAACTGAAGCAGCGCATACATACAAAGCAAAGCTAACTAGGTTTGAACAACGGATTAAGCAATACCAGTAAAACAAATTGTTTAGAACCAACCAAAAAAGATTTTATCAAGGGATTAATGACGACAAAAAAAACGTGAAAGATTAGTCCCTGATGCTGATAAAAGTCGACTTTTGCGGGTTAAGATATGGAGTAAGCAAGAACAACATAATACTACAGCTGAATGGCTCTGTAGCCTGAAGCAAACAGCTTCTTATCCCCAACAAGAAGCTATCCATTTCACAGCTTATGATATGATTCCACATTCGTGAATCATCGAGTGCTTCGATCTGTTTGGAATTGCTAGGAATGTAACGTGTTTCCTGAAGAGAAGTATGGTGGGATGAAAAACTGAACTGACATTTTACAGGAAAAGCTTGGGCATCCTGGGTATCAGAAGAGGGATTTTCCAGGGTGACGGCCTATCTCCTTTTCGTTCTCTGCATGATACCCCTGACCTTCGTACTCAAGAAAATGAACCTGGGTTACCAACTAAAGGAAAAATCCCAAACAATCAACCTCCTCTTCTTCATGAATGATTTGAAACTGTATGACAAAGATGAGCCAGAAGTAAGTTCCTTGGTGAGCACAGTCCACTGTTTTAGTACTGCTAATAGAATAGAATTTGGACTCAAGAAGTGAGGAGTAATCTACCTAAAAAGAGGCAAGATACAGTCCCTAGCAAGGATAGAATTACCGAATAGAGACTTCATTAAGCTAATTGAAACGGAAGGCTACAAATACTTTGGTGTACTAGATAATGGAAAAGGAAATGTAAGGGCAACTGAAGATGGAGTATTTCCGAAGACTGAGGTTGGTGTTGCTCTCAAAATTGACCGGATGGAATAAAATCCAAGCAGTTAATACATGGACGATAGCTTCACTTCAGTATGGGACGGGAATTATAAAATGGCAAAGGAGAGAAATGAAGAAAATGGATACCAAGACCAGAAAAATGTTGGCAGTACACGAAGCCTTCCACCCTAAGAGTGACACCGATAGGCTGTATTTTTCCAGAAGAAAGGGTGGGAGAGGTTTGATGAGTTTCCATGACTGTATCGAAGCAGAGGAAAACAGCCTAAGATGATATATAAAAAATGCCGTAGAGTCACTGTTGAAACACACGAAGAAGGCCGGCGTCATCAAAACTGAAAATTGTGTAATGAAAGGAAAATTTAAACAAGAAATGAAAAAAAAAAAAAAAGGAAAAGCATGGAACGAAAAAATGTACAGTCAGTTAGCAAGAGATGTCAACGCCAAGACAGATATAGGGGACCGGTGGCTATGGACGAGGAGGAGTGACCTGAGATAGAGACAGAAGCACTCATATGTGCAGCAAAAGAACAAGCGTTAAGGACCAATTATATGAAGTGCCGAATTGACAACACTACCGATAGCGACAAATGCATAATAATGTGTGGTGAGAGGGGTGAAAGGTAAGGACATGGTTAGCGAATGCCCGAAATTGGCATAACGTAAATACAAACGACGCCATGACAATGTGGCAAGAACGATCCGTTGGGGGCTCTGTGGAAATCACGGCCTACAAAGAGCAAAGACGTGGTATGAGCAAACACTAGAAGGAGACACCGAAAATGAGAACTGCAAAATCCTCTGGGATGTAATGATCCAGTGCGATCACCTGACAAGACCAAGGAAATCGGACATTGTTGTGGTGAATAAAAAAGAAAGAACATGTATGATAATCGAAATAGCATGCCTCTGTGACAACAAGATCAATGTGAAAGAAGAAGAAAAAAGAAACAACTATGATGATTTAAAGTGGGAAATACAAAGGCTGTGGGAAGTATCAGCACTCAACTGCCAACATGGCTGAAAAAGATCGGTGCAAGTGTGAAGGTAGAACACCTACAAAAATCAACATTGCTTGGAACTGCAAGAATTCTTCGCAGGATTCTTGAAGCCTGACTGGTAAACAAATGTCACCTTAGTCTGCTGGTTGTGGCCAGCTGACACTTTCCTTCACACCCAGCAAAAGAAGTTGTTAGTTTTCATATAATAGTAATAATAATAATAATAATAATAATAATAATGATTCTTCTTCTTCTTCTTCTTATTATTATTATTATTATTATTATTATTATTATTAATAATATTACTATATAACAGATATATGTATATCCCTCCCCGCGGCATTAAACAAATATATACCCCCCCCACAGAAAAATAGGGGTGGATATTAGTTTTTTGTTTGTTATTTGTCTCGTTTGATTATATTTATTTGTTTATAATTATAGAAGCGGTGCTTTATCAAATTGTCTACTTTAACAGATAAAACCCGGAGCCTGGTATTAACACGAAAATGCTAATGACAATTAGCCAAAACTCATGCCCTGTTTAAAGGAAATATTAACAATGACAAATAGTAAAAAATTTAAAAAATTATATCAGTGATGATAATAATAATAATGAAAGGGAGCAGTTGAAATCACTCCATGTCCTGATCGATGATACATCTAGTGATGGTGTCACAATAAAAACACTGATAATTGTGCAACCTGATAATCGCTATCTCATATGAGTAACAATGAAAAAACAAAATATTGTACCAAGAAAAAGAGGGGGAAGAGGACTTATTGGATGCGAACACAGCATTAGAGCAGAAGAAAACAACATAGCGTTGTATGTAAAAAAAAAAAATGCCACAGAACCGTTATTATTAGAAGTAAGTAGCTCAGGCTTGTGTAGGATGAAAGATTGCAAAGATAAGCACTGTACAAGCAATTCAAAACGAATGAAACTGAAAATAGGTGGGTAAAGAAAAGAATGCATGAACAATTTCATAGAGATGTTGTAGATAAGACAGACAGAGAAAAAAGATGGCTATGCATAACTAAAAGTGATTTAAAACCGGAAACGGAAGCTCTAATATCTGCTGCCCAAGAGCAAGCATTAAGAACCAATTACATCAAATACAGAATAGACAACACATCAGAAAGCGACAAGTGCAGAATTTGTGGACAAAATGGTGAATCCGTATGGTATATTACCAGTCAATGCATGCCACTAGCCCAGAAAGAATCTAAGAGACATCAGGACAACATAGCAAGGCTTGTCCATTGGACATTTTGCAACAACTATGGTCTTGACAGAGCAAAAAAAGTGGTACGAACATAAATCCGAAGGCATCATCGAAAATGATAATGCAAAGATCCTATGGGATTTTATGATCCAGTGATTCAGTGCGACCATGAAATAGAGAATAAGAAACCAGACATAGTCTTAATTGAGAAAGAAAGCACACGATGCTGGATCATAGATATAGCATGCCCAGCTGACAACAAGGTATGCGATAAGGAAGAAAGAAAAATCGAGAGATATGACAGGTTAGCTTGGGAGGTTAAGCAGTTGTGATCGATGAAAAAGGTGGTAGTAGTACTAATAATTGTCACTCTGATGGCATGCACTGCTCTCTCACTCAATAATAATAATAATAATAATAATAATAATAAATAATAATAATAATAATAATAATAATAATAATAATAATAATAATAATAATAATAATAATAATAATAATTATTATTATTATTATTAATAGAGCTGATAGAATGGAATTTGGACTCAAGAAGTGCGGAATAATCTATCTATGACGAAGCAAGGTACAGTCACTAGCAAGGATAGAATTACCGAAAAGAGACTTGATTAAACAAATTGAAACGGAAGGAAGTGAAATAGCAACTGAGGAAGGAATTTTTCCGAAGACTAAGATTGGTGCTGCGCTCAAAATTTACCGGATGGAATAAAATTCAAATAGTTAATATGTAGGCGATAGCATCACTTCGGTATAGAGCGGGAATTATAAAATGACAGAAAAGAGAAGTGATGAAAATGGATACCAAGATCAGAAAAATGTTGACAGTACATGAAGCCTTCCACCCGATAGGCTGTACTTGTTCAGAAGAAAGGGTGAGAGAGGTTTGATCAGTTTCCAGAACTGTATCGAAGCAGAGGAAAGCAACCTAGGGTGATATATAAAAAATGCCGTAAAGTCACTGTTCAAACACACGAAGAAGGCCGGCGTCATCAAAACTGAAAATTGTGTAATAAGGACAAATATCCGTCAAATATAAATAATGTAAATAATGCACATAATTCCTCATCTCTTAAATATAGAACTGTAAGCAAAGAATTGAGAATGTCATTTTGGAATGGCCTAAACTTAATGACGCCACGGAAGCGAAAAATGTTTCGTCTCTAAGCAATGTCAAAATTTTCGGTGTCGACAACGAGAACAACAACAGCAGCAGCAGTGACAGCAACAACAATAACAACAGCAACAACAATGCGAAAGAATTAAACATAAAAACGCGGCGAGAAATATGGAAAGTTTCCACATAGATGAAGAAGAATTAAAATTAGCAAGAAAAAATTGTAAAAAGAGATGGGAGAAGGGTAGCTCTAAACCCTTCATCCGACGTGATAGAAAATATTGCAAGATGCACGGTCACATACCGTTGCATCAGAGTCAAATCTCGGCGGGTGGAAAATGCTCCCGAGAGCGAAGTACAAAGCTGGGTGCGTGTGGGAACAAAAGACTCACATCACCCACGGAAAGAAGTTTGGAACTATTCATGTGAGATTTGGGATAGAAGAAGTAGTTAGATGTAATTCTGCAACCACTTTGAGGAATGACTTTTTCTTAATCCCCAGCTATCGCGGCCAATGTCTTGCCAAGATTAGGGTGGTGAATGCGCCGCCAGAAATATCCACTACCTGGTCACTGGCGGCCGTCTTGGCAGGTTTAGAAGAAGACGAAGTCACAATACTGGAGGTCAAGAAACTACCTAAGCAAAACTGGTTAGGTATAGGTATGGAACTGACCTTGCAATGCAAGCAGGACCATATCGACCAGCTACCCGATCTAATTGATCTCCCAGATGGCACTCACCTGTCAGTGTTCGTGGAGGGTAGAAAGCCAAGATGCCACAAATTTGGATCTCTAAAACACTTAAAGGTTTCCTGCCCTGAAACAATGGAAAATAAAGTTTCACTGCTGGCAACATTACAAATACCACAAGGGCAAAATCATAAACAAGTGCTCCTACACCTTCTCCCACACCCACACTCACACCAATTCCCAAACCAAGACAAGGAAGGAGTCTATCCCCGGTTGCCACGGAAAAGGAAGTTTCTCCTGAATGCTCTTCCTCCCAAACCAACATCAACCGTAATGACATGGAGAAGGAAGAGCTGAACGATCGATGGATCCCAGTGACAAAAGGAGGTAGGCGAAAGAGGAGGAGAGTACATAGCCCTACTCCAAGAAATCAACAAAAACTTATTCTAAAACCACAGCTGCTACACAATTCACAATCACTCCAACAAAAACAGCAAGAACAAAATCAACAACTTCAAAAACAGCAACATCATCAACAACAGCATGAAATTAAAGAAACTGAGAAACAACCAATTCCAGAACT
>NC_068999.1:29100685-29103049 GCF_001194135.2 Octopus bimaculoides | reverse complement strand
TATTCATCAGACTGTAGACAAACTGTATCCATCAATTTCCCTGTCGTGAACAAATGTAACAGTGAATTGATGGATTTTGTTAATCAAAATAAAAATTGTATAGAGACAGAGGGAAAGAATTAGAGAATTTCATCCTCAAAACACCCAAGGACAGACTTTTAAATAAAACGTCGTCAAACTTTTATAAAACTATGATAAGAAAAATTCCCAGGAACTGTGGGGATTAAAAAAAAATCTATTGATAAAAGGCTGTTGGAACGACAAAGTAAATGGCCACCTATCGGAATCGTTTTGTATCGCACGTTCGGTCCGTCAGGGCTACTCGCTGTGACTTCTTCTGTATGTACTGGCTCTCGAGCCACTGCTGCGAAAGTTGGAACAGTTAAGAGGCCTCCCTTTCGAAATTAGACTCGGGAGGGCAGTGTCTGCATACACGGACGACGTCACCGTCATGGTGTTGGACGCCTCCGAAATGGAAACGGTCGGTCTATTGTAAAGGAATATAAGTCAGTTGCAAGAACTAAAGTCAATGCTGACAAGTCGGTGAGATTGCGTCTGGGTATCTGGAGAGGTAGATCAATGCCGTTGGACGGCATCATCGGTTGCTGGACTGACGGACCAGTTAAACTGTTCGGGGTCTGGTTTGGTACCGACCTCCAGGTGGATAAGAATTGGGAAGAGGTGACGAACAGGGTGGCCTCTCTTACCCAGAGATGGGCAGAGAGTAAGCTGTCTTTGAAAGGACGGGCAGAGGTGGCGAATGCCTACATCGCCTCTGTGATTATTTATCGTATGACCGTTGTGCCTTGCTCCAGTTACTGCTTGATTAGATTGGAGGGTATCCTGTTGCTTTTCTTGTGGAAGGGGCGCATTCCAATTGTCAGGTGGTCGGTCTGCTGCCCATATCTTCTGTGTGGAGGCTTAGGCATGCCATGGCTTTTAATGCGCAGACACGTACTCAGGTTGCTCCACCTGCAGCGTTTGCTATAAGGTGAACGTGTGTGGGTTCCGTTTGTGAGATACGCCTTTATGCAGCTCGTCTCCTTGCCGGAGATAGACCGAGACTGGGCGTCTGGCACTTAGAATGTCGTCAAGCGCTCACTGTCCACTACAAGCCGGGCAATAGGATCGCTGGATGTTCCACTTTAGAGTTTCACATAAGATTAGTAGCGGAGAAGTGCGACGACGTCCTCGGGGAGACCCTAAGCGTCAACGAAGACGAACTGGCAAGTCTATTCCGGGGGAGTTTCCGGATAGGGACTGTTATGGATAATTTCCATATGTCTTTGGCCTGGCAGTGCTACGGGAGGGGGCGCTACCGATTCGGGATAAACTCTCTACGCACGGATGTGCAGTCAGACGGGCTGGTCTGAGGTGCTCGCAGAGCGACGAAACTGTTCTGCATGCACTCGTTCAGTATTCGAACATTACTGATTTGTGGAGTTATGTCGAACAGCTGCTATCGCGTGTGGGACAGATTCGTCTGTCGTCCGAGTCCATAATGACGATTGCCCTGCCGCCCTCCTTTAATCAGGCTGGCAAGGCAGTTTTCCTTTGTCCGGTGTCTGTGGCGAAAGAGGTTATCTGGTGGCTGAGGCTGAAAGGAATGAGGACAGAAACTTTCCTCTTTGGTAAAGCCCTCATCGACCTTTTCAAGTTTCACTTGAAAAGGAAAGTGAGGGTGGAGAGGGAGGTGCTGTCCTCGAGTGAATTTATGAAAAGGTGGGTGAAAGTTGCGAAAATGGCAAGAGTGGAGGGTACCACTCTCAGTGTAGAGCTGTGAGTCAGAAGAAAGAAGTTGGAGAGGGCTCTCGTCCTTGGTATTCAGGGTGATCTTGGATGGTGGGTTCCTTGATTATCCCTAAAGGTCCTCCTGAATCAGGAGATCCCATCACAATCACTTTTTTCCTCTTTTTCTAGTGTCATATACTATGTATATTTCCCTTCTAATATATACCGAGTATGCTTTTACATTATATGTAAACCCTCACATTTTATGTCTGTCTTTGTATTGTCTTCCTCATCCTTTGCCCCGGTGGCGAATAAAAGAAATCATCATCATCATCATCATCATCATTATTATTATTATTATTATATTTATTATTATTATTATTATTATTATTCAGTAGTTTTATTTTTATAACGTGCTTTCACTTCACTACCGAGCGCAGCTCTGTGTGCCTTGGGTATGTGCTGTGGTTTGCTGTGATGCTCTTATGGTTACTGTATTGAAAGTGTTTTGCGTAGGATGTGTGCAGTGCCCAGAAGTGCAATTTTCTGTATGTTATATATATTTGTAAGTCCTGGTGTTTTTGTTATGTATTTGTCTGAATATTTTTTTATTATACCTAAGGCACCTACTAT
>NC_068999.1:29098859-29099814 GCF_001194135.2 Octopus bimaculoides | reverse complement strand
CCAGTTAAGGATATTGTAGCTGTAACTTATAACTGGGACAGCTAAAGTGTTAATACCTATTATCTTGTTTTTAGCATTGAGCTCTGTTTTTAGTATTGATCTAACTCGTCTATAGTACTCTTTCTTTATTTCATTTGTGTGTGTTGTATCCTATCTAGTTCTTTGATTTCTAAATATTTGTATGGCTGGCTTTCGTCTAGTTCTCTTATTTCATTGGCTTTATCTAGTGTGATGTTGCTACTTTTAACTAATTTTCCTCCTTTCAGTGTTGCTTTGGCACATTTTTCTAATCCGAATTTCATATCTATTTTCTTGGTAAAGCCATGTACTGTCTGTAGTAGTGTTTCTAGATCTTTGTCATTTCTGGCGTATAATTTTAGGTCATCCATATATAAAAGGTGCCTGACTGTTTTTCTGTAACATTTGTATCCGCATCCAGTTCTATTTAGCAATTCAGTTAAAGGTGTGAGTGCCAAGCAGAACAGGAGTGGAGAGTGCGTGTCTCCCTGGAATATTACCCTTCTAATGGGGATGGCTTTCGTTTTCACAAGTCCCTCCTTTGTTTCGAGCTGTAGCACTGTCTGCCATTTATTCATGGAGTGCTTTATGTATTTTATAATAATTGGTGCTACCTTGTTTATAGCTAGTGTATCGAGAATCCACGTGTGGGGAACACTGTCGAAAGCCTTTTGGTAGTCCACCCAGGCCATACTGAGGCCTTTCTTCTTTCTGCGGCTGTCTTCAGTTATGGCTTTATTGATCAATAATTGATCTTTACAGCCGTATGAGCCCTTACAGCATCCCTTCTACTCTTCTGGAAGCAGTTTGTTATTTTCCGGGTGCTTACTCAATCTCTGCGATATTATTGCAGTAAAGGCTTTGTAGATCGTAGGGAGACAGGTTATAGGTCTATAGTTTTGTGGTTTCTCCGTTTCCGTGGATTTGGGGATTAAGA
>NC_068999.1:29096652-29098107 GCF_001194135.2 Octopus bimaculoides | reverse complement strand
GTGGATGCAGTGGCTGCCGCATATATTGTGTCATTTAGCTCAGTGATATTGCCAGTTGTTTCTGTGGTTGTTAGTTCCGTGACGGCCAGGTTTATGCTATTTATTATTGATGTTGTTTTATTGTCTATTTTGATTTTTGGGAGATATAATCTGTGGTCCATTCTAAGATCTGTGGTTTTCAGTTCTTTGATTATTCTCATTTTCATAGTATCATAATTATTAGGTTTCCCTTCGTTATTCCCAGGTTTTAGATTTGTTTTGCCTTCCTTTTCATTCATATGTTTATCCGTGGTGTTCTGGATTGGTGCTTTTTGTACATTATTATACATCTCTACGGTCTGGGTTTGTTGTTTTTTGTTTACTTCGTTTTTGCTGGAGAAGTTACGTTTATTCTCGTGTTTTACTCTCAGTGTTTATATTATTATTTGGCATTTTTGTGTGACTACTATCTAGATTTTCCTGATGTATTTTTCCTTTCAATTGTTCTATTTCTATTTCTGATATTTTTTTGCTTTGAGAATGTATCTTCTTATGTTAGCTAGTTTGTTAGGGTTCATTGTTTTATCGAGGTCTTTATTTAGATTATTTTTCTTCCATATTTTATATGTATGTGTTGTTGCGTTTCCGTTTTTTTGGGTAGAGCACTGCCGTAAAATAGGCGTATAGGATCGAAATGTATTCCTCACGTGTCCATTTATGCCGTTTTGGTTTTGTTTGCGGGACATGAGGAACAACGTCCGGCCCTTTATTTTGACGGTCGTCGTTTTCGTAGGGTATCGGTCCGTTTATTTCTGTTGTCAGATTGTTTTGCACGTTCAGATCTTCGTACTTTTTGCGTAACAAGCTTACAGTACGCAATTCTCGGTTGTTACTCTTGGGTGGAATAATACCGGTATTATTTAATCTGTTTGTAATTTTTTTGTACATGGTGTTTATTGTTATCATTATTATCATTATTATTCCACATCTTGTAGTTTCAGGCACATTTTTACAGCATCACCTGCTACACTTCCGTATTGCTGGGGTGTGTGCAGCATTGTATGTTCCTTTTTGTTGTTGGGAGTGCGCAAACTCTTCCCGGTATTGTATTGCGTCAGTTTCTCTTTTATTATGGGGTGTGGTGCAGTTTTTTTGTTGTATTAGTGTTTGTATTGTGTGTTTTGTATGTAATGCGTTGAGTTTCCAGCCGGCTGGTGGTAGTTTATTTCAATGGATATTTGCTATCCATTGATGTTTTTCGGATTGTTTTGTTTAAGTTGTATTATTGAATTGATAATGCCTTGCGTAGGATGTAGGCTGTTCCTAGCAGTGCTATATTTTGGATAGTGTGTAGTATTGAGGGTTCAGGTATAACTTCTACTTTTTTGTTCATATATTTTTTATCATGCCCAATGCTCCAATTATTATTATTATTATTATTATTATTATTATTATTATTATTATTATTATTATTAT
>NC_068999.1:29091388-29096272 GCF_001194135.2 Octopus bimaculoides | reverse complement strand
GATATGGGCAGTTCCCATGAGCACTATCTTTTGAACTTCAGCCATTTTGGGGTTTCCTGGTATCTGAGCTAGGTAGTAATCAACCCGTTATTATTATTATTATTATTATTATTATTATTATTATTATTATTATTATTATTATTATTATTATTATTAAAAGGAAAGAGAGATCTGATGTTATGGAGAACGAACTAAGTTGAATGTCAGAAGAAATTTGATCATCTCGCCAATCGTCACGGCGAAATCATATAGTCTTGTATAAATGGTAGAATATTGATCACTGGTTCTTTTTCTGAGAAAGAGAAATAGTCATTGTAGTAGCAGTAGAAAAACAGGATGGAGCGACTGTTTGTCCGTAGTGGTTGAAGTGTTTTGTCAATCAGTAGGATGGGTTTGTCCAGGATGTGTAAGTAAGTGTAGCGTATCAGATGTAGAATAACATTGGAGAGGGTCAACGAATGTTAGGTGCTACAGTATTTTCTAACAAAGAAGGTTGAACTTTTGGTTGTAGTCGCTGGTAACCTAACAGAGATCCTTAGAGTGAAATCGATTCACATTGACTTAACTGCAATGGCATAACGTAGGGTGTGCGGACTGTGGTGGAAGGAAGATGATGTTATGTTGGCGAGTAAGAAGAAAAGTCTCCTTCATTTTCATGCTATTTGCGACAGAGGCGAGACGTGGCGATAGAGAGGTCGTGACAACACGTATTAAGAATTGAGCAATCTGCCGGCGGTACCCGATTGCAAGTCGAGGTAAGAATGACTTTATTTACGTGCCTTCAAACCACAAGCTATTTCGGCACGTTGTTACCAGCCGTGAGGATACGTCCGAGAATTGTTTTTTTTTACATTTTCTGTCGCTCTTGTTATTGGTTTTTTTTGTTTTGTTTTTTTGTAATGGTCAGAAAAATCAGAGTCGGTGGTGATGTGTTGAGACCGTTCATTGGGGAAGGAGATATGATGGCCTGAATAAAGCCAATGGTGATGTGTTTCTGATGCAGCCACCTTGGGCCCATAGCGAATAACTGCAAGAAGGGAAACGAACAAAGGGGTACTACTGCACCGCTAGTTCCCTCCACGACAAATTGAACGTTGCCTGGAGTGTGGCTTATGGTCGGGGCGAGGGAAGCACGATCCCTTGTGGATACGGGTTGCACAACAACCCTGGTGACCGCAAGAATGGTCGACAGCTGGAGAGGAAACACCAGGCTCAGAGCGGTAGATGGTAGGGAAGTCAAATGTAGGGGCATCAGCGACGTGGAAATGGCGATGCAGGGGTCAAATATAGGGGTGTCAGCGACATGGAAATGGAGATACAGGGGTCCGTGTTGAGGCTGCAGGTGATTGTAGTTGATGAGATGGTGGACGGCGTCGACGTAGTGGTTGGAATAGACATGATCATTCGATTAGGAGGTGTGACGGTTGATAGGACAGGGGTGAGTGGAGGCGAATGAGGGTGGCGACTACGATCTTCAACCTCAAGTCGACCTATCTGCAGCTCTATGTATCAGAGAAGTTGTGGAAGTACCAACTAGTGCGGTACAGGGGCAGAACGAACTGCTTGGCTTGACTGGGTTTCGGCGCCGAAGATCATGGTGAAAGTCCTCAAAGCGGTTTTGGGCGAAGAGGCCAAAGTGAAGCAGGCTATCAGCTCATATATCGTTGATATCTTGGTAGATGAGAATGTAGAAGAGGAAATCGTGGACCATCTTAGGAGGTTCGAGCTAACTACAAAACCAACAGAGGCTATAGCAGGAGGTACTGCGCTAGGACTCCGGCTCGAAAGAGACAAAGTGGGTAAGCTTGTATTTCACAGAGGAAACGAGATCCCGGACCTAAATCAGAATATGAATAGGTGAGAGCTGTTCTCAAAGTGTGGGAAGTTGGTGGGTAACTATCCTGTCGCAGGATGGCTCCGGACAGCATGTAGCTATGTCAAAACGCAAGCAGAAGGAGTGAACTGGGGTGATAAAGTGGGAGAGAAGAGGATGGTGATGATGCGAGTGGTCTTGGAGAAAGTACGAGCGGGACACCCAGTGAAGGGTAGCTGGTACGTGCCTGATACAAAGAAAGGGACCGTGTGGTGCGACACAAGCAGCATAGCATTGGGAGTAATCGTCGAGAGCCGGACTGATTCTGCCACAGTGCGAGAGTGGGAAGAGTTAGTGATCAATAACCGGAAGAGGATCTGCACGAAAGGGACCGCGGAAATGGTGATTAAACGTTGCCTGAGAATCCTGAGGGAGCTAACTGTCGAGTTTGTCCTGGAGCTGCATGTGGTGTTCATGCCCTCAGACAAGAATAAGGCGGACGTTCTAAACAGAGTGAAAAGGCATTGGTTGGAAACAGAGGATTTCCGAGTGGGGTTGCAGCGATATGTCGGCTGGAGGGCACAGAGCTAAAGAGACTGCACAAAATGCACCACGTGGAAGTCGACAGGACGTTTGTTTTGGCGAGGAATGTCGACCCCGATGTCACCAGGGAGAGCGTTTGAAAGACAGTGGGGAATTGCAACAGGTACCAATCGATCGATCATGCCCCGAACGCACACGAACCAGGAAAGATTCAGGTAGAGGAAGACTAGAAGTGACTAGCCATTGACGCGACGCACTATCGGGGGAAAGATATACTTTCAGTGGTCGACTGTGGACAGGAGCGAATGGCTATATGGAGAAAAATCAGGGTGGAGACTGCTGCCGAAATCGCAGAATGTGTTCTTGGAAAGGGGGCCTGTAGACGAGCTGTTGATGGATAACAGTGCAGTTTTTTCGCTCAGAGCAGCTGAGAGAGATGCTCGAAAGGTGGAGCACAAGATGTTTCTTGTGCATACGGGCCAGGTGGAAATAGTGAATTTTGGTCAAATGCAAATCATAGATACTCCTATCGATGCACTCTGTTGAGATAGGGATATCAGGTCCCATAAACGAAAGACAGCTGGAATTCACAGGCGCACGACATAATCAGGGAATTCTCACACCAGATACGGTTGATATTATTGTTGTTTCCCCAAAGTCAGCCATTTGCATAGACCTATGATCAAAAGGGGTGTTTACTGGGGAGGGAATTGGAGTAATGGTTTGGAAAAAATGATTAACCGTTTCCACTATATTGCTGCTGGAAGTAAAATCGATACGTCACTAATTGCAGGATCTTAGATGTTAAATTCCTTTGAAGCAGAACTTGCAATTGTGTTACATGTATTACATATAGATATCGACCCCCACTGTTACACTGAACTGTTTTTTAAATGTAATTTACGTGTTAAATAAAGGCAGCGAGTAGTCTCTTTGCTAGAGGTAACTTTTTTCTTCGATACATGTAACTGTTGAATCTGTCAGATTTGTCCTCTTTGTCTTGTATTCTCGTTTGCCTCTCTTACATGTTCTTGTTGTTTCTTTATTATATGCCACTGTTGTGAGGTTTCAGATCAGCCTTGCTCGAACACGTCACTAACAGAGACAACAGCAACATGTAACACAGAAGCAACATCAGGTGGTTACAGGTAAGTTTTTGTCTGTTACGCGTCAGTTGTATAATATACAGCATTCACTGTTGTTGCTGAGTTGTTGCAGCTGTTGTTTCTGAATTACATGTATTATATGCCTGTATTACATGTATCAGGGCCAGACCCAAGGGAGGGGGGACTGAGGGGCACGTGCACCCCTCAAGAAAAAAGTGCGCCCTTCTAACTAATGTTATTACGCCTTTTTCTTCTGGAATTGTATTCCCTTCCGACCGTGTGCCCTCCCTTCGAAAAATTCCTGGGACCGCGCCTGTGTATTGTTTTTAATAACATGTAAGTCTGTTACATGTAGGTGTTCATTTTACTGTCTCTTGATTTCAATAAAATTTTTCTATCGCCTGTCTGTTGTCAGAATGTAGAGTTTGGTAATAACATGCTGCAGCAGCAATATGCATGTAGGTGTTAATAACATGTTGTGTAGCTATTTGCATGACTGATATAATGATTTGTAGTGTGTGTGTGTGTGTGTGTGTGTGTGTGTGTGTGTGTGTGTGTGTGTGTGTGTGTGTGTGTGTGTGTGTGTGTTGAAATAATTCGAAGCTACTGTAATATATGGCTGTTGTTTTTTGTACAGTAATTAAATGTTGGTGTTAATATGCTGTCCTATATAACTATAGTAACAACAATATGTCAGTTACAAAATACTGGGGAAGGTGCACTCTATGTGATAATTACATGGCAATAACTGTGTAATTATTGTGTATTTCTTTGTGTTATATATTTTTGCGTGTTTTAATAAGTTATGTTCTAGTGGCTCTCAGTGATTGATAATCAGGGACGCGGTCTCTAGGTTGCAATTTTTTTTCCCGCTGTGATCATCCCGTCGTTTTCTAGAGTTTTGTACATACTGTTCGATGTAACCCTCCTTAAGACGATTAAGAGTTGTAGTGGCGCCTAATATCAATCACCATTTATGGAGAGTTTATCCACGCATGCGCAGGGACTAGTTCCGGAAGGAATACAGGAAGAGTCTCAGGCGCATGCGTAGTCATCCATATCCAAGCGTTCCCGCGCATTTTCGATCTCTTTGCTCGCTGACCTTCGTGGAAGCTAAACGTCACAGTAGCAGCTCTCCGACAACTATACACTGGAGTTACACAGATAACCAGAGAGGAGAAAAATGACTTCTAACCATGCAACTTCATTAACGGCGTCTCATCTAACCAAAGGGCGACATGCTACCGAATTCCCTCCTAGTGTGAGCAGAATTCTACTGTAATAAAAATATTGTTGTGTTGTTAGTTTAGAGCCTGCGTTCCGTTTTCTTCCTTAAGAAATTTAATGTACGGAATTGGAATACACCTAATGGTGTATAACCACTTCCCTACAACTGGTGACCCCGAATCAAGAACAGATGTA
>NC_068999.1:29088581-29089259 GCF_001194135.2 Octopus bimaculoides | reverse complement strand
TGTCCCCAACGTCAACACGACTCTACGTACACAAGCTACCAAACAGCAACCGCAGCTTCTCTCAATACTGTTGTGAAATATCTTCACCAAGGTTAACAGAATTCGACACCTGCGAGAAACCATCTGTATCAAGAATCCGGCCCGGCATAGAAGCCTCAACTGCACGACAAGTGACTTAGCTCTGCCTCAACCTTAACCTCTTATATTACAGACTTTCAAATCTACTGTGTACCTTAACAAAACTGGTATCTTATTATCCTGTGTTACAGACTCTTTCTATGCTTTGTATCTCTTGCATTCACATACATATATTTGTATACACATTCTTTGTTTACATGACGGCCTGTCTTATATTGTGTTTCATTGGACAATTTCAGTGCTTTCTTACTGAATATTTTCTTTCCTTTCAAAAAAGAAAAAAAAAAATCAGACTTTTACATCGCGTGATTCCAGTTTTCCTGCACAGTCGTCATCACGGTTGTTTTGTCATTGTCTATTTTAGTTTTCACTAGGTGGCACTTACTGCCCATTTACTTGCATGTTTTCTTTCCTCAATTCTTTTGTACATTGCATGCATGTATCTCACCATTGTACATCATTTCTTTGATTTTTCTTTATATATATTTGTGCCACATCTTGTGGGTGGTTTCGGTGGCCATCTTGCCTCAGGCGCCACTT
>NC_068999.1:29083719-29088096 GCF_001194135.2 Octopus bimaculoides | reverse complement strand
TCAAATCTACTGTGTACCTTAACAAAACTGGTATCTTATTATCCTGTGTTACAGACTCTTTCTATGCTTTGTATCTCTTGCATTCACATACATATATTTGTATACACATTCTTTGTTTACATGACGGCCTGTCTTATATTGTGTTTCATTGGACAATTTCAGTGCTTTCTTACTGAATATTTTCTTTCCTTTCAAAAAAGAAAAAAAAAAATCAGACTTTTACATCGCGTGATTCCAGTTTTCCTGCACAGTCGTCATCACGGTTGTTTTGTCATTGTCTATTTTAGTTTTCACTAGGTGGCACTTACTGCCCATTTACTTGCATGTTTTCTTTCCTCAATTCTTTTGTACATTGCATGCATGTATCTCACCATTGTACATCATTTCTTTGATTTTTCTTTATATATATTTGTGCCACATCTTGTGGGTGGTTTCGGTGGCCATCTTGCCTCAGGCGCCACTTCAATTTTTCCATTTTCGTGCTTCTGCACTCGAGGGGGAGCCATGTAGTGGCGCCTAATATCAATCGCCATTTATGGAGAGTTTATCCACGCATGCGCAGGGACTAGTTCCGGAAGGAATACAGGAAGAGTCTCAGGCGCATGCGTAGTCATCCATATCCAAGCGTTCCCGCGCATTTTCGATCTCTTTGCTCGCTGACCTTCGTGGAAGCTAGACGTCACAGTAGCAGCTCTCCGACAGCTCAACACTGGAGCTACACAGATAACCAGAGAAGAGCAAAATGACTTCTAACCACGCAACTTCATTAACGGCGTCTCATCTAACCAAAGGGCGACATGCTACCGAATTCCCTCCTAGTCTGAACAGAATTCTCCTGTAATAAAAATATTGTTGTGTTGTTAGTTTAGAGCCTGCGTTCCGTTTTCTTCCTTAAGAAATTTAATGTACGGAATCGGAATACACCTAATGGTGTATAACCACTTCCCTACAGAGTGATTTCTTGGAAAATGTCATTTTTAGTTGGTTGAGCTACTGCTTAGAAATTCTTTGAAATAAGGTAGGCCATATCCACCCAAACTAAAACTATAAATTTATTTATCAATGAATTGGTAGAATTGTTACAACATAAGACAAAATGGCTCGCGACATTTGCTTCCGGCTCATTGAGGTATTAATTCTCGTATGGTAAACTTAATCGATCGCCCGGTTTAAGACCAACACCTGGTCCTTCCGTGCTTCTAGTGGAGTTCATTGCATTGCAAGTATTTGGACCATGCAAGTCTCCCGTTTGAAAATAACTTCCTACCTATTTCGGAGGCTTTGAAAAGCAAAAGGTCATGGACATTGCGTTCTTTCCTTAACGAAATGGTTGAAGAGATCAAATGTACAAAAGGTAAAAGAGTTCCAATTCATTATAAAAGTTATAATTCTATGCATAAAATTCAATGTTAACATGTTAAGCTTTTAATCCGATAATCTTCCATCTTTAATTCAATCCGTCATCATTAAACCATCATTAAATAATTATAATTATAATTCCGTGGGACGAAACTAAATACTCATTCTAACATTTCCACCTGCCCTTCACCATAAAACGAATCTGGTGGAGCCATGAGGAAATCGGAACTATGTCAACTGCTTAGACAACAACCCTGCTGCCCATTACCCTGTTCTATACCCGAGAAAAATTATTTCTAACTTTGATACTGCTTATAGGAGAAGGTATCAAATCTTTTCCCGTAACCGACCAATGCATATTTTTTCCGATGCCAGGAGGAAAGTCAAAACTCGAACTTCAGAAGATTTGAACTTAGGATATATTGAGACATAGCTACTTTCCCACGAAACCAAAATAATATTGGGACATAGTTACCTTCCCACAAAACAAATAATAATAATTATGTCTAACTTGGGTTCAAGGCTAGCACTTTTGAGGAGTGGGGGTTAATCGATTAGATCGACCAAGTACTTAACTTCACTTCATCAATCCCGGAGAGATAAAGGGGAAGTTGATCTCGGCAGGATTTGAACGAGAAGAAATCTGGCAACGATTTTTTCTCGACGATCTAATTATTCTACAAATAATTGTTTCTAATTTAGGCATAAAGTCAACAATTTTGAGGGGAGGGGTTTGGCGATAACATTGATCCTGATCAACTTGACTGGTACTTTATTTCTTCGACCCCGAAAGGAAGAAATGACAAAGTTGACCTCGGCAGGATAAGGACCACTAAAAATTTCGCGTGTCATTTTATTGTTTTTGCTATTGGAGTTGCCTCTGCTATTGACACGTAATTGGTTTTAATTAAACTGCAAAACCGTTTACTTAGATTTATTTCGATAAAATTACAAGATGTTATTTATAAATCTCGCAGATTGTGCTGCTACATCATATTAATACTCATTTTAGTGACTGTTTGATACTTCTTTTGTTTGCATCGTAAAGTCATAAACACTTGAATTTAGAGAGAAAGTAAAATGGTAATGTTTTCACGTACATGCCTTCGCAGAAACAGAATAAATTGACTCTCACTTGGAATCGGAACAGTGAAGCGACCTCATCTCACCAGTAGCTTATTTCTTGATTATCAACATTTGAACGTTGATAATTGAAAGTTTAAAAACTACACATAGAACTTGATCTGATTTCATTTCTGTTAAAATATTTTCAAATATTTTATCTGAATAAACTCTTAAAGTTTATCATAATAAGATCACGAGAAAATATTACACATGGATTTCGCCAGTAAACATATGTTAGTAAATAGCCTATTAAGAATAACTATATTTTATTTTATTTTACTTATTTCCAGTCGTACAGTTGTAAATGTTCAATGACAGAAATATTCAGGGAGATATTTTCGCTTTATTTTAGTAGTGTTACTTCGTGATGAAACAGCCAGGAACCCGGCGTCAGCGCAACAGTTGGCTCTTCAGCCATTAAATTAATTTATTCAGGCTAAGAGTTTCTCATTGGACTACACAGCTGACTTCTTTCAAACGCTAACTGTCCTGATCACCTTACTTGAATATTCATTCGCCAACACGCAAGCATTTTTATACTACATGAAAACTTATACAATCATCTTAAGATGGAATAAAAGGTATAGAAAAATACTTTTGAGTAAAACAATAATCAATTCTTTTTCATAATTTTAAGATTATTCAAAAAGTCAGATGAAATGTTTAAAGTAATGACTGAAAGAGAACTAATTTTTCTCGACGACTGTCTCTAGGAAAGTGAGAGAGCGTGAGACCAGCTGCTAGCTGCCCCGCCCACTCAATCTTAAACAGCATTCACATATCAGACAGGACCGACGAAGTTTCGGGGTTTCTTCTTCCGCCAAGTGGTTTTTTGCGGTTAACGACTCATCCCTTGAGGTATTTTCCACTTTCTAGGATACCTCTCGGGACTTATGACCATGGACTCCCTCTACGGATCTGATCGAAAGTTGAGTGACTTGGACGATAGCGGTGTGAGCGAATTTCTCCTCGATCAAGATATTTTTCCTGCTTCATCTAACATGGTAGGCCAGTTTATCTTAACCTTACGTCTCATTCCTCTCTAAGTCATTCCACACACACATGCGTGTATGATTGTGTGTGTACACACGCACGCACACACACACCCATATATATATACATAGAATTTGTAAAATTAGGAACACATAAATAGATTAGTCAGCTTTCAACATACACGGATTTTCACTTTTATTTTGTATTCTCGCAATTTGACAATATTACATAATTTTATATATTTGTATATACACATGTATGTATATACATATATTTATATACGTATATACATATATGTAAATACGTAAGTGTTTTTATATACGCATGTGCGTGTGGATATACATACGTATGGATATACATCTAAGTTTAATGTATATCCATATGTATATGTATTTGTATATCTTCAATTTACCTTTTACTTCTTTCAGTCACTAGATTACAGTTACCTTGCAGCAGTGCCTTGAAGGGTTTCGTTGGACAAACTGACACCAGTGCATATTTTTTTAAGTTTGGTACTTATTCCATCGGTTTCTTTTGCCGAGGACTTACGTTACGAGGATGTAACGAAACCAACACCGGTTGTCAAGAGATGGTGGGGAAAGAATATAACACACACACTCGCAAACACATCCAACTGGATTCTTTTATTTTCCATATAACAAATCCGTTCAAAAGTATTAGGTCGATCCAGGGCTTTCTAATAAAACATTTGTCCAAGACTACACGGTTGTGAAGCAAGCTTTTGAAACACATGGCCATATGGGTGTGTGTGTGTACATATCTATCTATCTATATGTATATATATATACACGCATATATATATGTATGTGTGTGGGTGGGTGTCTGTATATATGTGTGTACATATGTGTATATATGTGTGTATATATATATATATATATA
>NC_068999.1:29083596-29083709 GCF_001194135.2 Octopus bimaculoides | reverse complement strand
ATATATATATATATATATATATATATATGTATATAATGTATAGGAGTATGTATGTATGTATACATATGTATGTGTGTATATATATATATATATATGTATGTATGTATATGTAT
>NC_068999.1:29083230-29083496 GCF_001194135.2 Octopus bimaculoides | reverse complement strand
GGCTGACATCAGTGCGAGTCCCGAATTCGTCACAATGGGGCGTGAGAGGCATGCACACATATATATATACACACATATATATATATACACACACACATATTCACACACACATATACACACACACATATACACATAAATATATACACACACACACATATATATATACATTCACACATACACACACACATATATCTGTATGTATATACATATATTTATGTAAATAAGTAACAAGGATGTACAGGTGCCAGTATATTATGGCCATTTCA
>NC_068999.1:29079645-29083220 GCF_001194135.2 Octopus bimaculoides | reverse complement strand
TACAGGTGCCAGTATATTATGGCCATTTCAAGCGGCTCCATTTAATTGATCAATGAAAACATTACATCAATTTGAAAGAAACTGCTCTCTTCAGACGCAGAAGACCATATAGATTTCATACATAAAGGATAAACCATTTTTAACAAATTTACATCAATAATAGAAGGCAGTTTTCATTGATCAATTAAATGGAGCTGTTTGTAATGGCTGTAATGTATTGACACCTGTACATCCTTGTTACTTATTTACATTCTGTTCACCTAACTTGGAGCTGTGCAGACTATAATGAACTGGCAAGGTGCCTCAATTTAAGTACCTAATTCAAGTGAATCTAAATTATATTTCATATATGTATGTATATGTAGGTCAGTTTCTGCTATAGGTAACATACAACCCAGTAGAACCTGTCACATAGTTGGACAGTTGGTGATTAAACTGGCAAAACAACCAAGCTTGCTTGGCAAGGAGGGTTGTTTACAGTGGACACACAGAAGAATTAAAAACAAAACCTGTGAAAGAGTGGATGAACTTAGTAGTGTCAATAACTATATAAGTGGGAGTGGATACACTCAGTCTTTGTTTAGACATATCATTTCTAAGAGAAGGAAAACTCTGATGTAAGATCTGTGACTTCAATTGCACCCAATGATGTAGACTACTTCTTCATTTTGAGTAAATGAATATATTATTTAGAAAATAGGATTGACCCTATTGAGAGACAAAGGCATTTTCTCACTTAAAAAGTTGCAGTTGCATCACTTGATTTTTTAACATCTTTATTATGTTGCAAACATGGTTGGCCATAGTTGGCAAAACACTCAATGAAATATTTCAGGATGTAAGGAAGGCGTGTGTCAGTGTGCAGGTGCTGAACATGTTGAACACCTGTGACAAGAGGCACCCATCGTTACCAATCTGTACAAAAGAATGTAGGTTTCCAAAATAACAAAAGAGTCACATCCACACTGGTTCAAGGCAACAATAAAGTGATGGCATGGCTTGAAATCAAGTTGCAGACATTGTGTGCGCGTGTACATGTGCATACGCTGAATATATGTATGTAAATGTATATATAAATATATATGCATATAATATAGGCATGTAGATAACATATATGTGCATGTACATTATATATATAAGCATGTAGATTATATATGTGTGTGTGTGTGTGTGTGTGTGTGTGTGTGTGTGTGTGTGTTAATGATTATGTTACCTCACAGAAGCAAGAGTATATATAGCTCAGATGCTCAAACTGTAACTCTTCTCCCACCCACTGTTCTGCTAATGCCAGTGTTGTTTTTACAATTTAGAAACATCTCATTTCTGCTAGACAATTTCTGTCCCCCAAGGCCAACTGAAGAGACTAACTTCTGCATGCTTATCAGAAGCATCAGCAAGGTAAACTGAAAACATTCCAGAAATGTCAGTGTATTGGACAATTTCATTGTAGACTTGATAATAAACAGGAACAGATGATGAAACAATTCTTGTAAAAAAATAAAAAAACGGTTTGCTTCAAATTAGACCCCAAGTGGAAATGTTTCCAGACTGCTACCACTGATATTACCATCACCACCACAATCACTACAAGTTATCAAATGAGTATGAAGCAACAGAACAACCTAAGAAAAAATGAATATTGAATCTCTCCAGTATATTTAAAGATACAATGACAATTATAAGTTCTTATTCTTAGATGGATACACACACACAGAGTTTCTGCTTCATGTACATTTATTTCATTGCATATGTGCACTTGATTGGTGTGTGTGTGTGTGTGTGTGTGTGTGTGTGTGTGTGTGTGTGTGTGTGTGTGTGTGTGTGTGTGTGTGTGTGTGTGTGTGTGTGTGTGTGTGTGTGTGTGTGTGCGTGCGTGTGTGCATAGGCGGGTGTTGTCCTTGAATTGGATTTAAGGTAAATCTGGGCTGCAATTTGATTGTAATTCCTCTCAATATAAACAAGCCAGATGATCCATTTCTGTTTGATCCTAATAAATAGCCATGTCATGATGATAAGACATGACATACTGTATAACACATAGATTAGTGCTTAGCTTCTCTGCTGGATCAAACAGATTAAAACATCAAAACAATAAGCTAGCAGGCTGATGACAGATTTGTATCAATTGCCTATTTCAGAGTTAGATTACATGCTTCAATAAACTGAATGTAGGTATTAACAGAAAAATAAAATTACTTATTATCACTATTATTATGCTCTATATTTCAGTCTCATGTAAACTTTGTAGTCTAGTTCTCAAGTGGCCCTAATCATTTTGATAAACATTCCATCAAGATATTCATATTCACAGAAAATAGCTACACTGAGTAAAAAATAAAATGCTATTATATAAAACTGAGCCTCCTCTCTCTCTCTCTCTCATACACACACACATAAAGAGGTACATGTACATGCACTTGAAAAGACAGGTTGAAATCTTAAGACATTGATCTGTTTCAAAAGAATGGCTTGATTATAAAAACACTTTACTCAAGGATGTGAAAATTATTACAATCCCAATCTGATTAGCTGGAATATTTATCTCAAGATTGATAAGTATTCTAGAGTATCAGCTTGTAAACAGAACAATCCAAAATGAAATTTTATGGGAACCAGTCATTAAAATGAATGTTTTACAAAATCTCAGCTGTCTACTAATCACCAGTCATCAGTTACTTAGTTTTCTAATACAATTATTCTAATTAACAAACAACAATTTTTAATTGATCTAACCCAGAATATGTACAATTATTGCTAACATTTGCAATATGAGAGACAGAGAGAGAGGAGGGGAGAGAGAGAGTAAGCGGGGTGGGGGAGAGAACATAGGTTTAAAAGTTGGCTCAACAATTTTAGTGTATGTGTTCTGATACACATCACAATTTTTTAACATTATACAGTTTTGATGCACATAACAATTTTTTTTACATTATCCATTTGTGAACAATAAGAATAACAAGAAACTATATATGCAACTTAAGTGAAGTAAATACCATAACATGTTATTTGCAGTATCTTGTTAGCATATATATATATATATATTATTTTTAAGAAGTTAAAAATTATGGCCAGTCATAGAGTGACCATTGGTTTTGCACCCATTAGCTGTATAGGAAGCTCGTTAGACTCAGATTTGAGTCTCACAAGTTGCCTAAGCTGCTAAATGCTTTATAGGTGTGAAGCCAATGATCAGTCAATGACTGGTCATACATATTTTGTTTATGAATTCTGCAAAATGCAAGCTCTCTTTTCAGGTACATGACGCGGTCGTTCCCCGCCCCAGGGTCCCACGGGCCCATACCTCCCACACCCTCAGGGTAGGCACTCTCAATGTCGGCACACTGAAAGGTAGGTCTGGTGAGATTGTTGAGATGCTTGAATGGAGATGTGTCGATATCTGCTGCCTCCAAGAAGTAAGGTGGAGAGGAGGTTCCTCACAGGCAAAGAACACAGGTACAAGATTTTCTGGGCAGGGAACACAGATGGGGTCGGGGGTGGGGGTATACTTCTTGCAGAGAAATGGGTGGATAAGGTAATCGAGGTAGATAGAGTATCCGATAGAATACTTAAGATTA
>NC_068999.1:29077941-29079419 GCF_001194135.2 Octopus bimaculoides | reverse complement strand
TCACCTAGTCACCTACCGTTCTGGCAGACACTCTAGCCAAATTGACTACATCCTCACCAAAAAAAGGGAAAGATGGCTGCTTATAAATTACAAAACCTTCCCTGGCGAAGAATGCACTCTACAAAATAGACTAGTAGTTAGTGACTTCAGGATTAGGGCTAAGTGGTTGCCCAGGAGACGACCAGCTTGGAAGAGAAGGGTCTGAAAGCTCAAAGATCCTGTGAATGGACAGAGATTTAGAGACTTATTACTTGAGGCCTTTGACGAAATAGAAGGGGAAGTAGCTTCACACGATGTAGAAGACAACTGGAGGTTTCTATGGGACAACCTGCTGAGGGCCACTGACCAGATCTGTGGATGGTGCAAAGTCCCCTCTCGACCCAAAATAACATGGTGGTGGAACAAGGTTGTTGACAGGGCTATTAGACAAAAGAAACAGGCTTGGAAGGACTGGAAGAACGGTGGTAGCAGGGAATTGTATCAGACTGCCAGAACGGAAGCTAAGCGACAGGTTTATTTAGCCAGAGGGGAAGCAGATTAGAAAAAATTTGCCAATGTTCTGCGCTGTGAGGACCAAAGACTCGAGGTATTTTGTGTTGCAAGACAGTGTGTGAGAGAGAATCATGATGTTGTGGGAGAGAAATGTGTTCGCATGGATGATGATATGCTTGCACTAAATGAGGCTGCAAAGAAAGAGGTATGGAGACGCCACTACGAGAGGTTGCTCAATAAAGAGAATGAATGGGAGGAAGAGAGTCTGCCGAATGTCGACCCAACTGAGGGACCAGCTACCTGAGTTGACAGTACGTCACCTGTATTGTTAACCAGGTGATACACGAAGGAGTCATACCCAATGACTGGTGTAGCAGCACCATAGTCAACTGCTACAAAGGTAAAGGTGACACTTTAGATACAAATAATTACAGGGGTATCAAGCTGTTAGATCAGGTAATGAAAGTCACGGAGAGGGTCATAGCCCACCTACTTAGGGAGCGAGTCAGTTTAGATGCGATGCAGTTTGGGTTTGTGCCTGGGAAAAGCACCACTGATGCTATATTTCTGGTAGGACAGTTTCAGGAGAAATACCTAGCCAAGGATAAACCTCTGTACCTGGCTTTCGTTGACATGGAGAAAGCCTTTGACAGGGTCCCCCGATCCCTCATCTGGTGGTCAATGAGGAAACTAGGGATAGAAGAATGGTTAGTGAGAGCTGTGCGAGCCATGTACAGAGACGCTGTTAGTAAGGTGAGGGCTGGCAATGAGTACAGTGAAGAACTCCAGGTAGAGGTAGGGGTCCACCAAGGTTCTGTCTTCAGCCCCCTTCTTTTTATCATAGTCCTCCAGGCTATAACAGAGGAATTCAAGACAGGATGCCCCTGGGAGCTCCTCTATGCTGATGACCTTGCACTAATTGCTGAGTCACTATCAGAACTAGAAGTTTCATGTGTGGAAGCAAGGACTAGAATCGAAGGGCCTTA
>NC_068999.1:29077165-29077931 GCF_001194135.2 Octopus bimaculoides | reverse complement strand
CCTTCAGGTAGATGGCCCTGCTCGATCTATAGAAAAGGCATAGGTAGAAACTCTATAAGATGCACCCAGTGCAAGCTATGGACACATAAGAGGTGCAGCAATATCAAAGGAAGGTTAACTAGGAAGTTAGTTTTTGTATGTGGCAGATGTTCAGGAGCTATAAACATTGTAAATGTGCAGAAAACAACTTCCGCCACATTCCAGGGAGAAAAACTAGAAGTGGTTGATAGCTTCCGATATCTAGGTGACCAAGTTAGTAGTGGGGGAGGGTGCGCTGAAAGTGTAGCTGCTAGAATAAGAATAGCCTGGGCAAAGTTCAGAGAGCTCTTACCTCTGCTGGTGACAAAGGGCCTCTCGCTCAGAGTAAAAGGCAGACTGTATGATGCATGTGTACAAACAGCCATGCTTCATGGCAGTGAAACATGGGCTCTGACTGCCGAAGACCGAAGACATGCATAGGCTCACAAGAAATGAAGCCAGTATTCTCCGATGGATGTGTAACGTCAGTGTGCATACTAGACAGAGTGTAAGTACCTTGATAGAAAAGCTGAACCTAAGAAGCCTCAGTTGTGTTGTGCAAGAGAGACGATTGCGTTGGTATGGTCATGTGGCGAGAATAGCTGTGTGAAAACGTGCCACACCCTAGCAGTGGAAGGAATCTGTGGAAGAGGTAGGCCCAGGAAGACCTGGGATGAGGTGGTGAGGCAAGACCTTCAAACATTGGGCCTCACCGAGGTGATGACTTCTGACTGAGACCTTTGGAAAT
>NC_068999.1:29076696-29077155 GCF_001194135.2 Octopus bimaculoides | reverse complement strand
CCAGGAAGACCTGGGATGAGGTGGTGAGGCAAGACCTTCAAACATTGGGCCTCACCGAGGTGATGACTTCTGACTGAGACCTTTGGAAATATGCTGTGCGTGAGAAGACTCGGTAGGCCAAGTGAGACCTAAATCCAAGACCTGTGCCAGGGGTGTAGCCAGCCCACTTATGTGTACCTTCCCTTCATTGGACACTAAACTCCGCTTGCGAAGACCTGTTGAGGCAAGTGAAATCGAAATCGAACTAAATTCGACAACTGGCACCCATACCAACGTCGTCTCCTTCATTGGACACAAAACTCAGCTTGCGAAGACATATTGGGGCAAGCGAAAGCGAAATCGGGATTGCACCTTTGCCCAATGTCGCCTTTCTGGCACTTGTACCCGCAGCATGTGTAAGGACTTTCGAGCGAGATCGTTGCCAGTGCCTCTGGACTGGCCTTCATGCGGGTGACACGT
>NC_068999.1:29074900-29076025 GCF_001194135.2 Octopus bimaculoides | reverse complement strand
ATAAGATTTAGTTTCTGTGTTTCTTATATAAACACGTGCACGCATTGCTATCTTATAACTGTCTTCCGTTCTCTCTTCATTGCTACCATCTCTATTCCTTTCTTCCCCTCTCTCTCCCTCTTCTCTCTCACAAAACATTCACTACAATATAACTCATGTTCGTCAATGTTTGGTAAATATACCACGATTTTCACTAGAGTGTTAGTGTTAGGGTTTATGTATCACTTTCTCTCTCTCTCTCTCCCTCTTTTACTCTTACTCTCTATATTATATGTTGAGCGCGTAATTACTGCACTGGAAAGTTCACATCGAAAAAATTCCATTGATGTAAAAATCGTTAAATTCCGTTTACTTTGTGTGATTTAAAGGAGATTTGGCTGTTGTTTCTAGCAACTTTCATATTTCTTCCCTTCTACCTGTACACACAATCATTGACTACAATATAACTCATGTTCTTCAATATTTGGTAAATATACCACGATTTTCACTAGGGTGTTAGCGTTAGGGTTTTAGGGTCAGGGTTAGGGTTTCAGGGTTACGGTTAGGGCTAGGGTTTTAAGGTTAGGGTTAGGGTTTTGGGTTAGTGTTAGGGTTAGTTTTAGTGTTTTAGGTTAGGGCTGGGTAATCGTGCAGGTGTTAATCTGAAAAATTACAGAAATATGAAAATTACCAACCCTGCCATCTGTTATAACTTTTGTTGTTCTGTTTAATATATACATAGATTATGCCTCCAAAAAAGAGAGTTTGCAGGGGAAAGAAAGCAACTGGTTTAAAATGACAGCAACAGACTGCAGCAATTCACCACATTCCAGAAGCTACTTTGAACATAATGCAAAATGGTGCATCAACATCTTCTGCCTAATCTGATAGAATTCTGGCAAAACTGTGTAGCAACAGATCGCCAGCAATTGCTTCATCAGAAATTGCCGTCCTAGCTCCTGCGAAAAGGGATTACCCTGCTATGTATAATCAGGGCAGTGCAAAAAGTTGTTTTACACAAGCATTTCTATAGCCAATTAGACGGATGAAATTTACGTACGCTTAATAATTTTTCGCAAAACAGCCTTCAGACTTTCCCTATTAATTTCATCGTCTTTTGAATTATGAACATATTTACATCATAAG
>NC_068999.1:29073713-29074890 GCF_001194135.2 Octopus bimaculoides | reverse complement strand
AAGGCTTTCTGTTTTAGTTGATTTTCACCTAGCAAGACTTATCGTAGATGGCGTAATAAGTCACACCCGGACAAGGTCGGGTTATACTGCTAGTATATACATATATATACACATATATATACATATATATAAACACACACACACACACATATATATATATATATATATATACATACACAGACACATATATATATATATATATACATACACACACACACATATATATATTTACACATATATATATACACACATATATATATATATATACACACATATATATATATACACACATATATATATATACACACATATATATATATATACACACATATAATATATATATATATATATATATGTGTGTATATATATATAGATATGTATACATATATATACATATGTACACACACACAAAAGACCCATCAAGTCAAGTGAAATCACAGTTGTGGCTGATGCCAGCATCACGTAACTGGCACTTGTGTCAGTGGCATGTAAAAAGCACTCTTTGAACGTTGAGCCTCATGGAAGCAGTAACAAGTGACTGAGATCTTTGGCAATATACCATATCAAGTAAAGTGAGATTGTAGTTGTGGCCGATGCTGGTATTTCATAACTGGAACCCATGCTGATCACATGTAAAAAACACCCACTACACTCTTAGAGTGGTTGGTATTAGGAAGGGCATCAAGCCATAGAAACCATGCTAAATCAGAATGGAACCTAGTGGAGCTCCCTAGCTTACTAGTTTTCAGTCAAACTGTCCAACCCATACCAGCATGGAAAGCAAATGTTACATCATGATGATGATGTATATATATGCAGCACATAATTCCAAAGTTCTTAAGACAGGCATGAATGGAATGAATAGGGATGAGGACCCTCACTTAGGTAATAATATTATAGGTTCTAAAATTGAGGTAACTGAGATTAATCCCAGGAGGTTAAAGTTTGAGGGTCCGAACGTGAGATTAAGGAATATAGTGTATCAGTGTAAGGTTAAGAGTGATACAAATGTTAGTGTTTATGTGAGTTGTTCTTCGGATAAGATTTGTAGGAGAATTTCTTGTCACTTTAATACGTTTAGAGATAGGAGTAAAATAGCTAGTACTAGTCTTAGTAAGTTTATTTGGGGGTTAAAAGAACAAAATAAGAACTTTTCATTAGAATGGTCTGTTATAGG
>NC_068999.1:29069582-29070957 GCF_001194135.2 Octopus bimaculoides | reverse complement strand
ATAGTGTATGTGTAACGTAAGTTTATAAAAAAACCATTGGTTTCATATCTAGCATGAACAAGACATCTTTTCAATTTCTCTAAACAGTAACCGTTCTCTGCAAAGAATATTCTTTTAAAACACAAGAACACCGGTGATAGTTCAAGAAATAATCCTCTTTAAAAATTATGGCCAGGTAATTTGTCTTCCTTCGCTTGATAGCTAGGTTTTCCAATTTTGAAGTAAAAATTTCCAAAAATGTGGATAACTCCCCACGGCTTCTATCCTGGAGTTAAGGTAGCCTTCTGGCTCATGTTAGTTCATGACGATTATAAATCTTTCTGCCAAACACAATTTACACAGTCTTGTTCCATTACAATAGGGTCTACAAGTTTCCAAAAATTTTCACCTGATGTTAAAGGGCATATGATCGTCCTTTAGGTGTCATACATATGCTGCAAGTGTTGTTGTGTTGCATCTCTCCAGGACCCTGAAATAAGACCTGTGGTTGTTCAGGCGAATTTTAAATCTGGATTCACAAGATCCAGCATAAATTTTAGTGTGTGTTCCTGTGTTGGCATTGATGTTATTGATATTTATGCTGTTTCTGTTTGAGGCTACCTTTGCTTAGTAGACACTGTAGCCTCAGTGTCACATCGGCTGTCCACTGGGCATTCATTTTTAATCCTGCATGAACAACCTGCCCCTGTCCGTGGCTTAGGAGTGCTAAGTAATTTATTCTTAACATTGGGCGCATAACTGAAAGAGATTCTTACATTATGTCTGTTAAAGATCTTTCTATATTTCTGTGATCGCGTGAAATGCTTGTCAACCAACCTAAGAAAAATCTTACCTACACATGTCCAGACGTTTAGGGAGAAGTTGGGAGTGAACCATAAGGTCTTGTGGTGGCACTTCCTTTTATGGTTACTCAATCCAGGTACATATACATATCTAAATACAATGCTTAACTATATATATATTACAAGAATATTAATGTATTTAAAAGAAAAGTCTATACAATTGGCTACAAATAAAATATGAATGAGAAAATGGGAAGTAGTAATAAACAATCAGCAATTATATTACATATTTAAAGAAATAAAGTAATTGATACAACTTAGCTTCCTTGATATTGCATATATCAAGGAAGTGAATGTGCATGTGTTTGTGTATGTATCATAATCTTCATCATCCTCATTTAACATTTATATTCCACACACATACAAAAGACCCGTCACGGTAAGTGAAATCTTGTGTTTTAAAAAAACATTCGTTGCAGAGAACGGTTACTGTTTAGAGAAACTGAAGAGATGTCTAGTTCACGCTAGATATGAAACTAATGGTTTTTTTATAAACTTATGTTACACATACACAATATATATATATATATATA
>NC_068999.1:29062340-29069320 GCF_001194135.2 Octopus bimaculoides | reverse complement strand
ATATATACATACACATACATACACGACGGGCTTCTTTCAGTTTCCATCTACCAAATCCACTCACAAGGCTTTGGTCGGCCCGAGGCTATAGTAGAAGACACCTGCCAAGGTGCCACACAGTGGGACTGAACCTGGAACGATGAGGTTGGTAAACAAGCTACTTACCACACAGCCACTCCTGCGCCTATATATATATATATATATATATATATTGTGTATTAGGTTGGAAAGAAACTCCTATCACAATTCAAGATAGAGAAAAAAACAAATACTTCTTTGGTCTTAATTGCACTCTCTTAAACCTACCACCCAGCAGTCTTTGGTTCTCTACCCTATTTTCTCTAATTCCAAGTTTTTGTACTTTGAAGGTATGCCCTAACACCTCATCTCCACCATCCTATCTCCCTTTCCTCATGGGGTAGCCATGTATCTCCTCTACAACAGAACACCTATTCCTGTCTCGTTTTCCAACTTCGATTTCTCTACATCTGACATAAAACCACCCTCTTCAATACTACATCCTTAATTAGTGTACAAGTCTTGTCTTGCAAGTTATTTGGTGATCACACTCTGTACATTAATCAATATTAGGAAGGGCATCTAACCATAAAAATCTTACCAGAGCAAACACTGAAGACCATTGCAGCCCTTAGGTTAGTTGGATCCTGTTGAATCCTCCAGCCCATGCTTGCATGGAATATAAATGTTAAATGATGATGATGAAGATTATGATACATACACAAACACACACACATTCACTTCCTTGATATATGCAATATCAAGGAAGCTAAGTTGTATCAATTACTTTATTTCTTTAAATATGTAATATAATTGCTGATTGTTTATTACTACTTCCCATTTTTTCATTCATATTTTATTTGTAGCCAATTGTACAGACTTTTCTTTTAAATACATTAATATTCTTGTAATATATATATATATATAGTTAAGCATTGTATTTAAATAAAATTCTCAAGCATTGTATTCAAGTTCTAAGTATGATTTTTATTAATCTATTGAAGACTTCCTCTGCATTTCATTTTCTGCCTCTTCACCTACCTCTAATACCAACATCACTGTTAGAAGTATTCAATACCCTCTTGATATTTAATATCAAGCTTTGCTTTTCATTCATTTATTTGCCCTTGAATATTCGAGGTTCTGAGGAAAGGGTGGTTCAACTAAGTGATAACATTAGTGTATCTGATTATGTATAAGAGCTGTCTGCCTGCAGGTAAATATTCACAGAAATGTTCTTTTCAGATGTTAAAAGGTGTACCCAGCCTGCTACTCACTCATCCTATCAAGTTCCCAGAAACTTAGTAGCTATGATCAATGTGGGCACAATGAAAGGTAAGTTTGTTGAGATTGTTAAAATGCAAGAATGGAGTCACATAGACATGTTTCATGCAAGATGTAAGTTGGAAGGGAATCTCAAAAAGCCTCCCCAAAGACAAGGAACATAAGTATAAATTCTTCTAGGTAAGGTAACAGTGATGGTGTAGGGTATGTGGGCATACTTTTGGCAGAGAAATGGGTAGATAAGATGATCAAGGTAATCAGAGTGTGTGATAGGATAATTAAGCATAGACTAGTCTTGGAAAGTATGACAGCAACATCACTGGACCAGATCATGAAAATTACAGAAAGAGTTAAAACTCTATTAATTAGGAAGAGAGTTAGTCTAGATGAGAAGCAGCTTGTTTTTGTGGCAGGCAGAATTACTGCTGCTCTCTTTCTAGTACAGCAACTGCAGGGCAGGGGTTGAGCCAAAGGTAAACTGTTGTACATAGCATTCATCAACATAGACAGGATCTTTCAACAAGGTCCCTCACTGCCTGATCTGGTGGTCATTGCAGAAGCTATGAGTAGATGAAATGATGTTAGCATGCTCTGCTGGATGAGTGATGTCACTGTGCATAGACAACAAAGTCCAAATCTGCTGAGAGAAAAATAGGCATAAGAGGGAACAGATTTAGTGTACAAGAGAGAAGACTGTGTTTGTATGGTTATGTGATGCATATGAATGAAGTTAATGCATAAACAAATGCTGATTACTAAATGTGGATAAATGTCAACCATTTTGCATTCACATTGTCATCCCATATCACTTTATTTTCCACTGAACATCTCTTTCTCCTGAATACCCTTTCACATCCGCCATCATTGACACTGAAATTCAGAGACTTTCAGAAGAACAAACTGAAAACTGTAGCATGAGATGTGCTTCAACAGAAAACTGAAAGAGAGCAACTACTTGAGGAAAAATGCCATCATATTCTAATATGAGAAGCTGCAAAATATTACTTATTTTGGCATAAAGTAATGAGACATGCACTAGTATGTATAATAGATAAACATATAAAATATAGTAAGAGAGAAAGGAAATTCAGGAAATCAGCATTCCATGTGAAATCCTAGCTAACAGGACGCATGAGAGGAAAGAATATTTTTGAATTAACTGGACTTAATCCAAAAATATTCTTTACAAACTGAAAATCCAGGAAATGTATCAATTATAAGAATAATGCATTCATTGCAGAGTATAAAGTAATATGAACAATGGAATAAAGATAGTGATATCACATTTATTAATCAACAACAGTAATGGTTTAAAGTTTTGGCACAAGACCAGCCATTTTAAAGGAGGAGATAAGTTGATTACATGGACTCCAGTGCTTAACTGGTACTTAAAAGAATGAAAGGCAGAGTTAACCTCAGCAGAATTTGAAGTCCAAACATAAAAGAGTCAAAAGAGATGCTACTAAGCACTTTTTCCTGATGTGGGAATGATTCTGCCATCTCACAGCTTTACTGCTACAAATAATAATGATTTCTTTTACTTGCCATATGGGCATCAGATAAGGGGCACAATTCAAAGGCAGTTTACAATTTGTGTATGGGTTTACATAAAAGATGAGAATAAGAAAGAGAGGAAGAGGGTGAAATGAAATAACGGCATACATAGTAAACAAAATATGTGAACATATCTATGACGCAGTCCTTCTGATACAGGAGAACCTTCAATTAGAGCCAATTAAGGAGTTCCAAAGATCCAGAATCACCATGACCACCAAAGGTACAAGCTCTCACTCAAATGTTATCCTCCTATATACAGGCACAAGCTTAGAGTAGGTTCATTCGCCCTAACTATTTTTTGCTATGGTCATTCACCTTTCAAATTTGCTAAAAGAGGGCATGTCCCTCTCCACCTTCACTTTCCTTTTCAAGAGGAATTTAAAGTTGATGTGGGCTAGGCCAAAGAGGAAGGTGTCTGCCTTCAATCCTTTCAGCCTCATCTACCACACAACCATTTTTGCTATAGCCTCTAGAGAGAGAAACACCGCCTGCCTAGTCTTGTTAAAGGTGGGTGATAAGGTGGTCTTCACAATGGAGTCAGCCAATAAATGGATTTGTCGTGCATACTAAACAGCTGTTCTATATAACTCCACAAGTCAGTGATGGTCAGACATTGTAACGATGCATGCAGTAGGTTTTCATTGCTCTCTGTGCATCTCAGGCAGCACCATTTGATGCCACATCCATACTTGTAGAGTTTATCTTGAACTCGTAGTGCTCCTCAGTAGATATTGATGCGAGAAACATCTTAGCAATATCCCAAATGAACCATCTTCTCAGGAAATTTAAAAACTAGTAGTGACCAGTACTGTACACATCCTTAAAGTTATCCATGATAGTTCCCAGCCCAAAAGTCCTCCGATATTTCTACTGATCATAATGCTTGACTGGCAGAGTGTTGAGTGCCTGATGACATTTAAGGTACCAGGTGCCTAATCTTAGTCTTTTCTTATTGTAGTAGTAAGTAGTGGTGATTTCAAATTTTGCCACAAAGCCAGCAATTTCAGGGAAGGGGGTAAGTCGATTGCACCAACCCCAGTACTCAACTGGTACTTATTTTATCAACCCCAAAAGAATGAAAGGCAAAGTCAACCATGGCAGAATTTGAACTCAGAACACGAAGATAGACAAAATGCCTCTACGCATTTCACCTGGCATGCTAATGATTCTACCAGCTCGCTGAATAATAATAATAATAATAATAATAATAATAATAAAAAAAACAACAATAATAATATTAAAGAACAGCAGCTCCCCATTATGTCGTATATGCCAACAACAAAATGAGACCATCGATCATGTTGTCTCCATGTGCAGTTTGCTTGCGCCTACAGAGTATCTCAACAGGCATGACAGAGCTGCACAATATATTCACTGGGTAATTTGCAAAAACCTGGACTTGCCCCATAATAAAAACTGGTGGGAACACAAACTACCCCCAGTACTTGAAAATGATCTGTCAAGAACTACCAAAAACTGAGCAAAATAAAGATCTTGAAATAGAAATTAGCAAAATGTGGAATCTGAAGATGAAAACAATACCTATTGTCATAGGTGCCCTGGGAATGACAGCGAAACGGGCTGATTGCTACCTAGCTCAGATACCAGGAAACCCCAAAATGACTGAAGTTCAAAAGATAGTGCTCATGGGAACTGCCCATATCCTACGTAAAATACTGTCTATGTGATCTCAAATTTTAAAACAAACACATAAGTTTCTTATGGCTTCTTAAACATTCTCTAGAACAACACTGTACAAATCCAAATATATGGTACCCTAGGCATAACACCTACATGAACTTCTAACTTGTTGTCTCTTGAGGTTTCTGGGTGAGACTTGGATCCAACTTGTACAAATGCAAAGCAAAAGTCAAACATAAAATAATAATAATAATAATAATAATAATAATAATAATAATAATGAACTGAGTGCAAAATATACAATAAATACCATAAAAGTCCTAGCAGTCCCAGTTTTAATAGGAACATAAGCAAAATTACTAGATAGTTAGGAAAATCTAAAAAGCACTAATATGCAACAAACTGCACCAACTTGAAAGGATATAGCATCTTAAAACAAAAACAGTCTCACTCATCATAGAGCCTTCAGTATGATATTGATGCGAGAAACATCTTAGCAATATCCCAAATGAACCATCTTCTCAAGAAATTTAAAAACTAGTAGTGACCAGTACTGTACACATCCTACATGATCTTCTCAATCTAAATATGAACTACAGAGTACTAGTAAATGAATTCCTTTCTACTAAAGGCACAAGGCCTGAAAGTTTGGGGGAAGGGACTAGTCAATTACATAATAATAATAATTTGTAATAAAACTAAAAAAAACAAAAACTCCACGAGAAGTGTAATCTCTTTTGATCAACCTCCTAGTTATTTTACTTATTGATCCTAGTGGGTTCAATAAAGGCCAGCTGATATCAGAAGTATTTGAACTCAAATCATAAATTTGTGGCAAAATACCACAAAATATTTTATCTGTTACTTTTCCATTTTTACCACTCTATTGTTCCAAGAATGATGAAAGGATACATTGTTTCGTGAAGTAATAGTGTTGCAGTTGAACTGTTGAGGAAATTGATATAATCTTTCATTTATCAGTTGCCTGTAATTTCATGAGGTTAGTTTACCAATTTAATTAACATAAGGAAGTTTGTTTCACCATAAAGATGTCACCTTAAATCTCTTTTCTCAAGGTTTTAAACAGAGTATAACAATAATAAACTAAGAACATGTTAACCAAAAGAAAATGCTCCTGTTTGTCTGTGGACATTTATGAAAAATAACAAACATATCTATTTCAGAGAAGAGCTAACGAAGGTGGTGATTTCTGGACAAGCAATATTACCTTTCAGCTTTCTGTTTTATTAGGGTATTACTCTTTTCAAACAAAACAATAGGTGAGCTTAACCGTCTGGAAATGCAAGTCTGTGGTAAGAAGCTTACTTCTCAATCACATGGTTCCAGGTTCAGTCCCACTGTGTAGCACTTTGGGGAAGAGTCATCTACTATAGCTCAGGCCAAGCAAAGCCTTGTGAGTGAACTTGGTAGATGAAAATTAAAAAAGAAGCCCATTATATATGTGTGTGTGTGTGTGTGTGTGTGTGTGTGTGTGTGTGTGTGTGTGTGTGTTTGTCCCTCCACCACCATTGCTTGATAACCGATGCTGGTGTGTTTATATCCCCGTAACTTAATGGTTCAACAAAAAAGACCGATAGAATAAATACTAGGCTTACAAAAAAATAAGTCCTGGGGTCGATTTCTTCAACTAAAATAGTTTATGGTCGTGCTCCAGCATGGCTGCAGTCAAATGACTGAAACAAGTAAAAGACTAACCCCAGGAGTTAAAGAAAGAACATTATTTGCTGGCAATTAGCCAAAGCTTGCTTCTTCTCCAATCAGCTTGGAATGTCTTACAGATATTGATCTATAGTTGCGACATTGACCATATCAACCTCATCAGTCTAGAAAGGCCACCTCTCCTTCCTGTCCTCCTACTGCTTTTAGAAAAAAGTTGAGGGAAGTTGTTTAGAGTGATATGGCATATATTTCCATATTCTCTATATAGAACTGGGTAATTTGACCACAATTCTATTGACATAGACAACAGAGTCTATGTATAGGGTTTGAACAAAATAATGGAAACACCTTAAAATTTCAAACAAATTTATTTTAATATGGGGTAGGACTGCCTTTGGCAGTAATTACAGCTTGAATTCTATGAGGTATGGATTCATACAAAGTTTGAATTGTTTCCAAAGGAATTTTGTCCATTCTTCAGCTAAAACAGTCTCCAGTTCTTGTAGTGATGACGCTGGAGGATATCGACTCCTTACTTGTTTTTCTAAAATGCACCATAAATGTTCAATAATATAGAGATCTGGAAACTGTGGTGGCCAGATAAGATGTTCGACTTCACCAGAATGTTCCTCGTGCCATTCAGTAACAACTTTAGCTGTGTGAATTGGTGCATTATCATCCTGAAAGATTGCGTTGCCCTCCGGAAACAGTTCCACAACCATAGGATGAATGTGATCAGATAAAATGCTTAAATAGTCTTGACTATTAATTTTGCCATGAAGGGAATCCATTGGGCCGGT
>NC_068999.1:29054778-29061987 GCF_001194135.2 Octopus bimaculoides | reverse complement strand
TTTGTGATCCTTTCTAACAATTCGCGTAAGAGTCCGACGGTCCCTATCCGAAAGTTTTGGTTTTCTTCTGGAGTTTTGTTTCAATGAGGAGATTTTTCCCTCTTTTTCAAAGGCTGTCATTACTTTCAAGACAGTACTTCTTGATACACCAAATATTTTGGCTGTTTTTGTTACACTAGCACCTCCTATGGCAATATGACCTCTTTGAAAGTCCAATAGATCTGCCATTTTAATGAATTTTAATTACCTTTTTCTGATGGTATCTGAAAAGAAACAGCAATTTTAGCAAAACATACTAAGCAACACTAATAATAAATCAAAAAACATAAAAAATAAACAAACTTTTGACAGCTTTATAGATATTTCAAAATTATGATGCTATGATGCTAGGTGTTTCCATTATTTTGTCCAACCCCTGTATATGTGTGTATATGTGTATTCATGTAATGAGGGTTGAAGCAAAAAAAGTTTGGCAAGGATTCAGAATTTGGTCCAAGTAAATATTGGAAATTTAAGGAGAAAACATGAAACAGGTAGAAAATAAAGTTTGATAAACTTAATAACACTGAAATATATGGTTGTTACAGAGTCACTTCCAAAAGAACTGAACATTAACAAATGGTGTACTAGTCATTTTTTTTTTCATATGACAAACTAAAAACTTAATGGCCTAACCTACATTATTGTAAAAGACCAGCATCATAACTTAAAGCAAATTAGATGAAGATGGTCACAGTGTAGATGAAAAATAATTATTTATAGGGAATAATATATGTAATGAACAAAGTGAGGGAGTTTGGTATGACAATGCAGCAGCTAAATCTTCAACACACTAGCTTCCCTATGTAAATAAATATATTTTTGGATAACGTTAACAATGAAAGTGAGATGGTCACACTAAAAATAATGAAATGCATTGTTTGATCAACAAATCCAGTATATCAAGTATATTAAAGAGAAGCTGACTGAAGCTACCCAACATATAGGGAAAAATGCAAAAGAAGACAGACTGAAGATTTCCTTAAACAAGCATTGACAACAGCTTATGTAACAAGAAGAGCCAAGTAATAGATAAATTGACAGAGAAATAATAATGAGTTGTTGCTATTGACAGTAAAAGTTGTAATATGTCCAGAAAAAGAATATAACTAAAGAATATATTAAATTTTACTTTAAGAAATCAGAAAAAACAAAATTTAATGCATTTACCTTAAAACAGTTACTTTAAATAACTATGCAGAAAATATGTTACTCTTTTTAACTACTATGTTGCTTAGAGGTGTGAACAAGAGAATCATCAGTAATTAATCTTCGATAAAGGCAACTGATCTGGAAGATCAGTTACTCCAAAATATATCCCACAATGAAGAGCAGTTTTTAGTATGAGAATATAACTAACATGGTAACTAACTAATATACTAACATGGTAGATGTTGCTTAACTACAGGGTAACCCTGGTCAAATAACTCTATTCTATGATTAATGGTAGCCCAACCATGATTAATCTGTCTAGATTTTCAGATATAGTGATTCTAGGATCTCATTATCTAATATACCTTTCCTTTTAAGGTGGTAGGGTATGATTCAAGGGATCTTGGTTGCTACTTTTAACAGGTCAAACGACCACATAGAAGCTGCCTAAATATACATTTAGTCAATTTTATTGTAATTGCTATTTAGATAAAATTTCTAGCCAGAACATCCTTGTCATGAGAAGTTAGAGCAAAGACTGAGAAAGGGAACTTATTTATGATGAAAATGTCTCTCACATTGAACAGCCATACATTACATGAATAAATTATAATTTAATGTATCTATATAAAGACAGTATTTAAATTCATCATCAACACTTTATATCCACTTGTCCATGCTTCTTATCTGGAGTTATTGCCCTCCTAGAAGAGTCCAATACAAGTCTCATTTATATAATCCAAACATGTTAAAAATGGAGCATTCTAACATGGCACTGAATAATCAAAAACTGTTGGACCAGGTATCAACAAAATGTAAAGAATGTGAGAAGCTGAATCACTTTAATTAATTTCAAAACAACATTCTGGTCTTTTACTGAGTTGTTTTATATAATTTATCAATTTCATAGACCAGTATAAGAAACAGCTGGTCACACTATTAACCACTGAAATAATATCATATATATCATATATGACATTGGGTCTTCTACTATAGCCACAGCCCAAGCAAAACCTTGAGAGTGGATTTGACAGATGTAAACTGAAAGTGGGCTGTTCTGTGTGTGTATACATACACACAGAGGAATACATGTGTGTATGTGTGTGTTTGTACTCTTGCTTTGACATCATATTAATGTTACATTACCTGAAGAAATGAATTCATAAAGATGATCTACCTGATGCCCATGGATACTATGGACTACACTGTAATCATCCCAGGAATACGGACTGTGATCTTAAGAGACACGATTATGGAAACGTGTGGCAATGCATTAAATGTTTATAAATTCCATCCAAGGAATATTGTTATTATTACTATATTTATCCTACATTATATCAGTACAGCTCAATGCAACCCCAAAAATTGGTTTGCCAGTCAGCATCATTAGACTGTGGCTGGCATAATGGAAGAGGAGCATTATTTGCATATTCAAAATGTTTTCTGTAAATAAATTTAAAAGATACACACACACACATATATATATACACACACACATACACACACACATATATATACACACACACACACACACGTAAGATGCAAGACAAGTTTGAAGAAATAGTGCTCAAATACTAAAGGCAGAGTAAAGTACTATTTTATTAAAGCAAAAAAAAAATAATCTTCACAAACTGTTACTCACAGCTTTGTACGACTGTTCATCAGACATTTGTGACAATACAGAATAATAATAATATTGTGGTTCAACTTGGAACATCCAATACATAGGGTCCAAACAACCACCACAGTGAGATGTACATAAGAAACAAATGATACAAACCTATGGTTATCATAATTTCTCATTTTATATATATATATATATATATATATATATATACACAAACACACACACACATCTGTATACATTACATGTTCATATATACAGTACATATAATGTATTACAGTTTGTATGTTACTCAGAGTTTCACATGACTGTTCATCAGAGAGTTGTAATGATACAAAATAATATTTTGTGCTATCACAACTATCTGACATATGGTAACTTGAAACTCTGAGTAACAGTTTGTGAAGTTACTTCAGCTTTATAAAATAGTGTACATACACACATCTATGTACATTACATGTTAATTTATACAGTATATATCACAGTTTGTATGTGTAGCATATACACATGTATAGATATATACAAATTTACTACAATATATTTTGATAATGTTATCAGTTAGTAGTTTTCTCATTGATAATAGAGGAAAGTTATTACAGTTCTATATTTAAGAGATGAGGAATTATGTACATTATTTACATTTGACGGAGTTAGTTTTGACAAAATACAACAATCATCATCATCATCAACCGTTTTCCATGCTGGCATGGGTTGGACGGTTCGACTGGGGTCTGGGAAGCCAGGAGGCTGCACCAGGCCCCAATCTTATCTGGTAGTGTTTCTACAGCTGGATGCCCTTCCTAATGCCAACCACTCCGAGAGTGTAGTGGGTGCTTTTTATGTGCCACCAGCACAGGGGCCAGAGGAGCTGGCATCGACCACGATCAGATGGTGCTTTTTACGTGCCACCAGCATGGAAACCAATCAAAGCAGCACTCGTATCGGCCATGTTCGGATGGTGCTTTTTACGTGCTACCAGCACAACTACAATTTCCATTTGATTTGATTTTGATTTTGATGTAGTTGACACAATAGGTCTCCTCAAGCACAGCATGTCACCCTACGATCCAAGGTACTTTTGAGTGGGTTGGTTATGCAACACTTGTGTAGGTTACAGCTGTGAACTCACTTTATTTGTTGGGTTTTCTCAGTCACAGCATATCTCCAGAGGTCTTGGTCTTTTGTCATTGCCTCTGTGAGGCCTAACGTTTGAAGGTCATGCTTCACCATCTCATACCATGTCTCTCTGGGTCTCCCTCTACTCTGGATTCCTTTCACTGTTTGGGAGTAGCACTAACAAACATTACTCTTCTTTCATTTCACATGCTCACCACCTCACTTTCCAAACCATGTCTTACTTGATTATCTACTCAACATTTATTTTATAATACTGAACGATAACTTTCAAATATATGTGCAAGTGTGTTTGAGTTTGTGTAGTTTCACATATATGCTGTCTAATTAGATATTATTTCACTATGAGAGTGAAGTAGCTGCGTTACATTTTGATTTATTTCATTAAATCCAACCTGGTCAGCTATCTCAACAATCCCCTGATGAAAATTTTGGATCAGTTCTTCATCATATAGTTTGGATAGAATTGATTCCAGGCATAATCTATTATGGTTGTTTTCATTCATTACCATGCCATGTCAAATTTTTAATTGTATTTGTGATATGGTGACCATGCCTAATTTCCTTTTGGTCTAGTTTTCCTATCTAAGAATTTAACTGTTTGCAAGTGGACCACAAACAGTAGGCTTTGAATGTAGCACTCATCCATATATTTTTGTGTTTGAAAGCAGAAAAGTTACTGGAGCATTATCAGTTTATCCAGGATAGGTGACCTTGAGTACTGTCCACAAGAAGCAAGGTTTTATTTTCTAGGTTCTTTAGTTTGACATCTTTCTATGACATCTGGGTAGAAACACAAACTAAACCAATTCTGAAACACTGTTCTGGTGATCTGCACTTTTTATCTGATTGCCATATAACAAGATATGATTTAGAGTCTCTTTTCATAGTAGCTGGTGTTTCAGAATGATAAACAACTAGTGGTTTCAATTTTACATCTTTGACAGCCTTGAAACCAGGCAGAATTTCTTTAGAAATGTAAGTTTATTTTAGCATTTATTTCCAAAACAAACCTGCCTCCTCTACATTATAAATTTGTTGCAGTAGATAGCCTCCTTCATCAATAATATTTTTTGGTAAAGCTGAGAAGGCAGCTGCAGCTTGTTTGTTAGCACTTGAACATATTCCTGTTGTCTGTATATGATACAATTTTGAACAATTTTTGAAACATTCAAACCGAACATGAATTTCCATGAAGTTTTCACTTTTAGCATCTTAAAGGTTTGATTTGTAAGACATATAGTGAACATGAAGAATTATGTTGATACATGTTCTCTATCCAAATGTCTGAAAGTTTTTCATACTTTCCATTATGTTGGTTCTATTCCAAGTTAATCTTATACCAGTTAAAGGTGTTGCACTTTTGAGTACAATTTTTTTTTAAGTATAACTGCGAATTGTTCATATGCTTGTTGGTTGAAATCTCAATAACTTTCAATTTAGTGTCTAATGTTATGCATCAGAATTTTGCTAGTTTTTTTTTTTCATTTTTGTACCCACAAACAGCAGTGATGCATAGTCTAAGTTTATCTGCCAATGCAACAAGGATAAATCAAGGAATATTTAAAAAAAAAAAAAAAAAAAAAAAAAAAAAGGTGTATTTTCTACTATTTCTCAAAATAAAACAATAACAAACTGTTCAGTTTCAAAACTGGCAAACTAAAATAGTTTGCCACTTGACCACCTTGTTCTAATTTGTACACTTGATTTATTTGAACCAATTACAATTTTCATTGAATATTATTTCTAAATGACCAATGAAAATTAGATTGTTGCTAGGAAATCAAAAATGAAACATTTGCATTTGGTACAAAGAAAGAAATAAACAAACTCAGTTGTGAAAGTGTATCAGTTAAATACAATTTCAGGTTTTAATTTTCATTGTTTCATTGTAGTATTTTAAAGCATCCTTATACATCTACCTCTATGAAGTGGATGTATAAAAAATGCGTCTTAGATAACATCTGTGAAATAAAGATAAAAAATGAAGGACTGACATCATTATCTATTATTGATTATTCATTTACATATTTTTCCCTAATGAACTGAAAACACAATATATTAAAAAAGAAACAAAGCGAAAATAAATCAAAATAAATTAATCTTTATTTTACTGCATTTAGTTTTATATCATTTCATATCAATGGCAAATTGTATGTGTATGTATGTGTGTGTGTGTGTGTGTGTGTGTGTGTGTGTGTGTGTGTGCATGCATGCACACACACACACATACTTATCAAATGTGTATGTGAGTATAGCAGGAATCTAGAAGGCTCAAAATATAGTAAGGTTCATGTTGTTGGTATTTCTGTGATTTGAATGTAATATAACTACCTTGTCTCAACTCAGTGTTTGACTTATAAAGGTCATGACTAATGCACCTTTTCTTAATTAATAAGAACGAGTTTGTAGCTGGAGTTCTTTACTTATCCGTAGTCAGGCTTGTTTGAACTGCATAACCATGACAGTAGGCACAGTTATTAAAATGAAGCATTCAAAACAATTTGCTAACTGCAACCATATTAACTTTAATACGAAAGATGCAATTCTTAAATTTACAACTTCAAATATATGATTCCATTATTCAGGTGCTAAAGGGTTTGTTAAAGAATATTTGGCTATTACAAACAACAGAATGGACACACAGAATCTCCTTTGAAGGCTCAACCTAAAAGTGAACATTCAGGCATGATTAAGATGAGTTTATTTATGTAAGACATGGCTAGAAAATATTCATTAAAAAGATATATTTGCGAAAATGGGTTCAGATAAGCATTGAAGAAGAATTGAATTAGATCAATAATATTTTAAATAATACAACAAAGCTTCTACTGGTAAGAAAAAAAAAATATGCGAAAGTATTTATATGGTACAGTCGTGGCTGAGTGGTTTTTGCAACCACATGGTTTTGTGTTCAGTCCCACTGCAAGGGAGCTTCACTAAGTATCTTCTTTTACAGCCCCAGACCAACCAAAAGCCTTGTGAGAGGTTTTTGTAGATAGAAACTGAAAGAATGTATATATAAGTCAATGTATATATTCATTCAATCCATATTAACGAAATTCTCCATGGTATACAAAGTACATACATAGATGCATTCATCTATATGATATATAAAAAAATTTTAAGAATTTATAAATACATACATATACACGAAAATTTATAAATATATAGAAATTCATAGACACATAAAAATTTATAAACACATAAAAATTCATAAATATATAAAAATATAAGTACATAAATGTACTTGTGAAGTC
>NC_068999.1:29052982-29054533 GCF_001194135.2 Octopus bimaculoides | reverse complement strand
CCAACCACTCAGAGAGTGTAGTGGGTGCTTTTACGTGTCACCCGCACGAAAACGGCCACGCTCGAAATGGTGTCTTTTATGTGCCACCCGCACAAGCCAGTCCAGGGGCACTGGCAACGATCTTGCTCGAAAATCCTACAGGAGCCAGTCAGGCGGTACTGGCAACGGCCACGCTCAAAATGGTGCATCTCATGTGCCACCTGCACAAGAACCAGTCCAGGGGCACTGGCAACGATCTTACTTGGCTTGCCGGTATATATATATATATATATATATATATATATAAAATGAAAAAATGTATAAACAAATGACGTAACATATACTGAAAGTAAAAATGAATGGGAGACAAACAGAAGGTCCGTAATTCTTCATCAGTTATTAACCAATTGGTAATATTCAGTTTTGCACCTTTAACGATAGAACTGAGTACTTCCCAATTGGTGGTGCTCGCAAAAAAAAATTCTTACATAGAATTAGGGACAAGAGCAAACAAAACAAAACAAGCAAAATGACACAGAGTGTGATTTAGGACAGCAGACAAGGATGAACAGTCAAACAAAATACAACCTTGAAGGATAAAAGGGAAAGACAGAGAATTTGTGACTGGTCAGCTATGAGACCAGTGTAAGAGAGGAAGCAAAAGGGGAACTAGCTGTTGGTAGAGGAGAAAAACAGCAGAGAGAGGGAGTGACAGAGAAAAAAGAAAAGGGATGAAGGGGAAAGAGAAAAGCTAGGAATACAAGAGGGAGAGAGAGAGAGCAAAGGAGTAAGTAGAAAGGCTAGACCAGATGTGAGAGGGTGAGAGAAAGAAAAGAGGAAAGAATGAAGGCAAGAGAGAGAGAGAGAGTCACACACACACACAACTATACACACAGGTGCACAAACAAAGACCACAGCTCTGATAACAGACAGAGTCAACAACTATTGAAGAGGTTGCAAGAAGCAATGAAAATTTTAGAAAAAAAATAAGTAAATGAGTGGAAATTGAACCAGTGAGTGTGTTAATTAATAAGGCATTAAAACAGAATGACTCTCCCCAGACACAACAATATATAAATATTGCTATCAATAAATATCTGTTTCCCATGTTGGCATGTGTTTGTATGGTTTGACAGGAGCTGGCCAGCCAGAGATTTGCCCAGGCTCCATTTGTCTGTTTTGGCATGGTTTCAATGATCGGATGCCCTTCCTAACACCAACCACTGCTTTTTATGTGGTACTGGCATGGGCATTTTTATATGGCACTGGTATGAGTGCTTTTACATGGCACTGGCACAAGTGTTTTTTATGTGGCACCAGAAGAGCATGCCCATGTAAGTTGGATTTTCTGTTTTGATGGGGCTTCACCACACCCTTGCAAATGATGGGGAGAGATTTTTTATGAACAAATATGTTTTCCAATTTGTTTTTTCTTGTTTTTTTTTTGCACTTAAAAGCAATGGAAGATGTCTCTTTAGTAAAAAACAAAATTTTCGAAAATTTATTTTTCATCCCCTTCCCTTACTCAGTGCTGATTTTGGCCTTTTCTTTTTTTTTTTTTTTTTTTTTTTT
>NC_068999.1:29038832-29052487 GCF_001194135.2 Octopus bimaculoides | reverse complement strand
AATTTAAGCAATAACAAAAAGGAATTTTGTAATTCAAATTTTTAATCTCCACCCTACACCAAGTAAGTCCGTATGTGTGTGTGTGTGTGTGTGTGTGTGAAAGAAAAAACATTTACCAACAGAAAAGTATGCTACTAAAATAAATTATCTTTTACAAACCTGTTTTAAATCCCTCTGTTGCCCTAATGAAATTCTTTATACACACACACAAGGCATGAGCGGTATACTTATGCAGAGAGTGGGAGAGTGTGGTAAATATATACAGGGGGGGGGGGAGTTTACAATGAGAAAAGTGAAAAATGAAGGAGATGAGCACAGAGAGAAAGAGAGAGATTTTCAGTTGCAGTCACAATTTTGAAATTTTAAAATTTGGTATATTGATGTACTTTGTAATACTGAATCTGATTTTGTGATTGATTTATTTCAAAAATATTATAGAGGTTTAAAGTTTGATAATTTTTACCCAATCAGAAAACAAAATTAGTGCATGATAGCTGTATACCATAAAATGAAAGTAAGACAAAGTTTTAAGCAAAATGAAAGCAAACACATGTCATATGAAGAGAGAAAGGGAGGGGGCAGCATGTCTGAGAGATAATACATATAAAGAGAGAGAGACAGAGAGAGTGATAAAGAGTGTGGTAAATATATATAGAGAGAAGGGAAGGTGTAAAAGAGAGAGCCTGATGATGATATATATAGAGAGTGGGAAATTTATCGATCTAAAAGTTATTTTTCATACAAAATTATATTTTTTTATTATTATTTATGGGCAACCTTCTCTTTGGGATGCAAATTTGAAAATCAAATTCGTTTTTCTTGAGGATGCACCATTTCAGAGCTTTTGGAGGCTAGACACACATACATAAACTATATACATTTTCATTTATATAGCTGATGATATATAAATGAATTAGGAAATAAAGTTGTGAGAAAACTAGGACAACGATAGGAAGTTACTATGAAGCAATTTTAACAAACTATCTGATCTGGCAGCAATACAAGAATTTTTCCTAACAACAAAGATGATAAAGCAATAATCCAAATGGCTAAGTCAACAACTGATGAAGCTAATGTTTTCCTAATTTGTGTTTATCAGTTGTAAATATGAAGTATCAGTCATAAACAACCCCCATTATTAGCAAGAAGGGATTCATTCAAAAAACCAATTCACAATATCACTAAGATAAAATATATTTTCACTACTATTGTACACAACTGTTTCTAATAACTACGTCTGTCTAACAAACAATTGTCAGTCTGTCTGAGCATAATTGACAACTGTGTCTACTGTAAATTGGGATAAGGGAGCCCCTTGTGTAGTCATTCAATTTGCAAGTTGTTGTTGGCACTCCGTCACTTATGACGTTGAAGGTTCCAGTTGATCCGATCAACGGAACAGCCTGCTCGTGAAATTAACGTGCAAGTGGCTGAGCACTCCACAGACACGTGTACCCTTAACGTAGTTCTTGGGGATATTCAGCATGACACAGTATGACAAGGCTGACCCTTTGAATTACAGGCACAACAGAAACAGGAAGTAGGAGTGAGAAAAAGTTGTGGTGGAAGAGTACAGCAGGGTTCACCACCATCCCCTGCCAGAGCCTCATGGAGCTTTAGTTGTTTTCGCTCAATAAACACTCACAACGCCCGGTTTTGGAATCGAAACCGCGATCCTATGACCGCGAGTCCGCTAACCTAACCACTGGGCTATTGCGCCTCCACCAATTTGCAAGTAACAGTAGTAAAATTACACATCTTAAAAAAAGGTTACATTGAATATTGAAATTTCTCTTTGAAATATAAAAAGATGGAGTGACCAATGCTATAACAGCTTCGATCATAACTGTAACTATCTGCTTAACATAGTTATTGATAGAATTTGTACTGTAAACTTTATTGGGACATGCAAGAATAACACACATCCAACTGTACAGTGCCATACATTGAGTACAACACAATGTTAGAGATGTGAATTCCTGGTTTCACATTAAACTCTTCATTATTGTCACACCTTTCTTTTGAAATCAAAGTGAATTTCAGTTGTAGAAGTAGTATTGCTATCACAGCTGTAGCAACAACAGCAAAGGTGCAATCATGTATCAGTAACTATAGCAACAGTTGTCATGTAGTGAGTATAGCTGTAGCAGAGTGATGACAGAAACAGTTTTCTGGTACAACAACAACAGTAAAAGCAACAGCAGCAACATCAGGAGCAGCTTTAATAGAAATGTTCCATACAAGCATGGAAAATGGACATAAAACAAACATTTTTATGAAAATAGTTTACGAATTATTTGTATATTTCAGAATGAATACATGTCAATTATGTGTGTGTGTGGTCGCTGTCTGTATGGCAGTTTGAATGAATGAACACTCAAATAAGAGAAGTGTTTAAAATGATTCTAATGTAAAACAGTATTTGAGAATTGGAGGGAATTTAGTTGGTTTTTGTGCTGAATGTCATCAAGTTGGAGTCTAGACTACTGTTAGCAAACAAAAATATCTCTCGTAGTACACTTCAATAACATGATTAATAAATAACTGAGAAAAGAAAGAATTTTATATTTTCTTGTCAATGTCATTGACTTTATTATTGAAGTCAGCCACATTTTTGAAAGTTACAAATCTTGGCTGAGATATATTTGGTTAAAGATTTAATGTCAACAAGAGGAGGAAATAAAAATAAAATATGGTTCCAAAGTGCTAACAGCTGTTGAATATTTTAAGTAAACGATTGAAACTTTTATTTGACTTTAGTAACATTCAAAATAATGATGTAAAATATTCCTGAGTGTGTTAGGTATCAAGAATGCGATGTAGAATAATGTTTTCTACTTCTGTAAACTACAGGAATTATGACTGTATATCAAAATACTGTGACAAAATAACTAAGATACCTTACTGTGAATTCAATGTAGTTATTGTCTGAAGAACATTAAGGATATAACTTCAATCATTTACCATCATTCTGTTGAAAACACTGCTTCTAAAACTCTAACAAGTAGAGAGCAAGATTATTCACAAGAATGAATCTGAATTTACATAACAAAGTTTCAAATGTGTTCAACCATAACAATGAAATTCTAACATTTTTCATATCTAAAATAATAATGAAACAAACTAGTGAAGTTGGAAATTCTTGATGTCAAGGTAGTTTATATGAAGACATGTCTGCTGGAAACTAAGTTTGAGACCTTATCAAGAGTGTACTCCATTTGAATGTGTGTAATAGAGTTGCGATATCCATATAAAGAAACATATTTTGCGACAGCTAGATCAATGGTCACTATGACATAGAAAATGAAAAACAGAGACACATAAGATATCTCCAAAACAGTTTCAATAATTATAGCAAAGGTAGAAACATCATCGCACAGCTGACCTCTGTAATGTCTCTAATGAAGCAGGTTGATTTTCAGTTGAAGCCTAGAATATTGAATAAGTAAACAGGGTGAACAATAAACCTTGAAAGAACATGACAAATTGAAAATTGTTCAAGGAAGAAGTTTCTTTGATTGACAGAGTTATTCTGAAAGCTGTATAAACAGCTATTGTATTTCGGGGTGGTCATTTTTATTTATTTATTTATTTTTTTTGCCAAATATATAAACTGCCACAAACAAACAATACACAGAATAAGGTTCAAAACAATGTTTTATAAAACTACAAATAATTAGTTCATAAGTTGAACACTTTGAGTAAACCCAGTAGAATTACCTCCCAATCACATTTTTCTCATTGATATTGACCATACAGTTATTCAAATTGATGCTAACATATCAAAATTCTGACTTGAAGAAAAAAAATCTTCCACCTCATCTAAATACAGATTGAATCAAATGAATACTTAATAGAAGCCCTCATTTAATTCACAGTAGTACTTCCCTGTCTTAGAATTAATGTTATTCTATCTGATTGTACATACGAAATTATAAAGAATTCATCAGCAGCATTTTGCATCGACTTTTCCATGCTGGCATGGGTAAGACAGATTTTCTGAGGCAGTGTTTTATATCTTATCATCAACCCTTTTAATCACTTAATCCACATCCTTGCATGTTGCAAGAGGTGACTGAAAGGGGTGGCAACAGAAAAGGCATCCAGCCATAAAATACCACTACAGAATAATAATTCATTTTCTCTAATTTCATTTTTTGAAAAATCTAGTAACATGCATAATTATGGTACCAGGTATAAACATCAAACATTGATCTCAAAAAATATCAAAACAAATTTAATTTATTTTATAGAAACCACCAATCCATCTTATTGACCTGGGTACAATGCAAGAAATTTAATACATCAAGTTTTGGAGTAGCATTATACAAGAGTATAAAAAGGAAGAGAGAATAAAATATTTCTGATTTTTAGGCACAAAAATTGAAGATTGTGTTATATTCAACACTGTGTATTGCATTTGGGTAAATATACTATTTTTCTTACAGGGAGTATTGATATCAATCCAAAGTTATTACTATTATAATAAGAGTTCATTTCTGCCCATACAGCTGCTATTCACACACACATGAAAATACACCAGCCATTGTTACAGCAAGTTAATTGGCTATTCATTTTTAAAAGAAACAAGTTTAGCTATGATGAAAATCTCTCAACAACAACTAATAATTACTGCGAACAGAGATGGCTTGCTATATCAGATAACTTGGCATAAGACAAATAAAGCAAGGATTAGAGACTCTGAACTTAAACGTGAGCAAAACTTGATTTCAAAGCAAAATGTTGGAAAAAAGTTACGTGCCAAGCACCAAGCTTAAAATATTGGTAGTTTAGCTTTCTCAATAACCTTTTGACCATATTTTAGTGTTGAGGAGGTGATTTATTTGAAATAAAACTATTACAGTTTCTTTGTAGCAATTTGCACTTAAATTGAATGTGATAAAGTGTGTTTGCGTATGTATATATGCAAACATACACATGCACACATTATACAAGATACTACTCACAAACAAATTGGCACGAGACATTCAGGAAATTGTTTTATTTTAAAGTTAATTGTGCCTTTCTCAGTAAGAGAAAATGTTAAGAACTGTTGCATTGCTTCAATGAAAAATTTTATACACTTAGAAAGTTATTTAGCATTTGAATAAAACATGGCTTTCACAGTTTTTTACAAGCAATGTCTCCAAACCTATTGCTAATTATGGTATCTTTCATTTTTTCATACAAGCACATACACATATGATCTAATTTTTGTAGTTCTGAAAATCACAGTCCCCAACCAACAACATCCACTCACACCCCATACTACACACGCACACACACACACACACCACACTCACCAGCTGATTTTTCAGTGATGACACAAGTTGTTTCAGTGGTCTGAAGGCCATGACTCAGTCAGAAATAGGTTTTATTTCTGCTCCACTGACATTATGGAGATATTCCACAGAAGACAACAATCTGACAGTTATATTCTCTAACCACTGCAGCTTGGTAATATTCATGCCCATCTATTACAGTTCACAGAACTTAATTTAGATTAAACACACAATCTACTTGTTATCAATTACTATTTAAAGATTTTAAATGTAGAAATAACTGAGTAATAATCACTGAGGCAGTTCTGGTAGTAATATTGTGTGTACCTCCCACTCCAAAACAGACAAATTGAAAAACAGAATTACTATTTTTACTTTTCATCTACATTGTATAATGAAAATATAAAATGACCTTGATGGGTAAATTGACTGTAAACTGATACATTTCATGTACTCTGTGTATACAAATTACACACATACACACACATGTACGTATATACATACGTACCTACACAATATCACATACATACATACATACACACATACATACATACATACATACACACTTATACTTAATATATGGCGTTGGACACACTAGATCACAGGAATATTCACTTGATTTTGAATAAAATATAAAGGGATTAAAGCTTCCTGAGTGAAAACACACAACAGCAACACTTGGTAACAAACATATTGTTTTAACTTGTTAGGAGTTAAAGTACATGTGCATGAAATAAATCTACAGATGCTTTAAACCAAGCAGAAATTGGAAGAGCTACCTAAAGATGTTGGAAGCTCTTCTGATGGTAACTAAAACCATCACATTGTTTGAAATTCTTCAATAACTTCAGCAAGTATCTCAAGGTTAGCAGTATTTGATCAATTAGTCTATGCATTTTGTTTGAGTGGGGAAACAGTTAATTAGAATTCATTTACAGAAGGGTTTCATCTGTCTCTTGTCAGCTACAGCCACAGTGAACTAGCCACAACTGCCATGATTATCTTCCTCATGGCTTTCTTCAGTTGTTTGAGTTCCAGACCAATCTTTTGCAAAAAATAGGATAGTGATCTTGCTGGGAAACTGTAGTGGTTACTTCAATAGGAAACAAAGCTGCATATTATCCTTTGAAAAGAACCTCATCAACCAAGTCCTTCACAAGAACATTTGTAGATTGAATGAAATTAAATAGAGCTACTTTAAATTTTGAATTTATTATGACAGCTCTAATTAAGATGTTAATCATTGTCATTAGTTTAACATCTACCTTTCCTTGCTTGCATGGGATAGTCAAACTTTATTGGAGCAGAATTTCTTGCCAACACTTACCTAATTTCCATGTCAGATAATATTTCCACTCTGCACCTTGAGGGTGCACCATCACTATTTCACTCTCTCCCCAACCAGTGAAACCATACATTTACGTCTTCAGAAAGATGCCTCTTCCTGACTACCATACACATCCTTCAATACTATACCATCCACAGTTGAGGGATCTTATCTTGTGAGTACTTGGCAATCTCACCAGGACATAAACTAAAAAAATAAAAGCACCCAGTACACTGTAAAATGGTTGGCATAAGGAAGGGCACTCAGCTGTTGAAATCATACCAAAACAGATATTGGAGCTCAGCTCAGCAGCACCCTCTGGTTTGTTGGTTCCTCTTGAACCATCCAACCCATGCTAGTAAGGGGCAAAGGGACATTAAATAACGATGGGCTTCTTTCAGCTTCCATCTACCAAATTCACTCAGTAGGCTTTGGTTCACTCAAGGCTACTGTGGAAGACAATTGCCCAGTTGTTAAATATAAATACAATCAAAATAATGGAGTCAACTCAATTGAGAATATCTCTTGACATAAAAGAAACTTTTGCCTAAGAAAGAAATCCTAATTTATAATGATAATTATAAACAAATTGGTAATATCTTCTACAACCTTAGTCTTGAAACATCTGAATGATCTTATTTTGAGGGACAGTGACAGAAATACAAAGTTGTTAGTATAAGATTTAAGGATATTGTATTTGATCACTTGCATAACCTTTTATTTTGTAAGCCCAAGAAATAAACTTAGATATTCAGTATTAGTTTTATCTGAATTAAGATTTTAATGTAATTACATAAACATCTTAGCTCACTCAAATCTGACTCTTACAAGTTTAAAAAATAGCAGCTAAATATCCCTCAGAATTACAACTTACTATCTTGAAAAGAGAAGGGCACATTGAATAATGCAATCTTAATTATGCAATGCCTGAAAGAATGATGGGATGGTCACAGCTGGAACATTCTCTCAATCAGAGTTAACTTGGGTAGGGTTCAACAACAAATATGCAGATAAGGTGAGATAGTCAAATACAAAATATTTGACAGAGGATAGGGGCATTTTGCAGAGCTAACATTTTAACTGAGCTTGTCAGGCAAAATTTATATTGCCTTTATATTAAGTTAAAGTGTGCTCAGAAAGCCACAAGAGGACTTGAAGGGAGTATAAGATTTATTAGAGTATGTTTGGTACCAATGTCTATAAAGTAGTATGGTTAATAAGGAAGTAGAACTAGGCAAATATGTTTAGGGGAGAAGGAGAGAAAGAGAGGGAGGAACATAGAACAAGTCTTGTTGAAATAAACAAGTAATAGCAATCAGAAGATAATGTCTGGAAACAAGTTATGCTTTAAGTATTTTTAATTATACAAATTAAAATTAATAAAATATTTTCACTAACTTTTAAGTCTTGAAATAGATTTTGAACTGTTTCAGTAGAGTAATAAGTTTTTATTTTTAGAGATAAGTTGGTATCTGTGGTTATTTATTTTATGAACAAAAATAAGAAGGATTAAAAAAAAAAGATCAAGTATTTATATATAATGTGTAAACAAACTTAAATGCACTGTCCAATAAATTGCTGGTTGACTTAGCTCACCTAATCTAGGTATCAATAGCAATCCCTACAATATGATCTGTATCATGTCTTAACTTGTCAGTGGCTGCTGAAGTTTATCCAACAATTTTCATCTACAAAGATAAACATTAGCTGATAAAAGACTATAATCATTGACATTGTGTCAAACATAATCATGGTAATCATGATTAATAGTAAACTCTAAACAACAACTTACTTTGACCTTATACTAAAGAAAACTTAAAGATTTTACGTTACAACAGTTTGGTTAGTGAAAAAATATTTAAATGAAGTATTAAGAAAAGAATTTGATTTTGAATGAATTTTCAGAATGTTACATAAAAACTAATTTTCTGATTTCGTATACCATTATCATAATCACACAACATTAATCTTATCCTAAAATATCCCATTTAAATGAAAGACAGAAAAATATTTACTTTCAGTTGCAACAACTATATATTTCTAGGTAAATAAGATTGGTGGCAGGGGATTAGATAATATCTTCGTAATAGAGTGAGATTGGAGAGAATGTATTTATGAACTTCAAAACTTTACAAAATATTTGAAGAGTTGATGGATATGTTGTGAATATTATTAACTTAAGAACATTGCACATTGAAGGAAAACAATTTTATTGAATAACATGCACATAATTTTTCAAAACACTTCCCTGTTTAGAGCTTGTTTAAATCGTCACATCTTTTCTAGTTTGTTCACATGTCTGATATGGAACAATCTTGACTAGTTGGTAAAGAAAAATCAAAATAAATTCTTCTTGATAGGCAAGATTTTAACCACTCAATTTCTTAATAGTTGAAACAAGGTCATCTTCTGAAAGTCTTAAAACGAGTCTGTCAAAATTAAAATATAGCTGAGATCAATATCTTAATATTTAAATTTCCAACTTTATTCCTTTCCATTCCTTCTATCAATAAAGCAGAATTGAAATAAAGAAATAAAGGATGTTCTTGCAGAGTTATTAAAAATGCTTAAATTGCAAAAGTATTCAGAAGAATTATTATTGTTTTCTTTGAATGTGCATGTGTTCCTAAGTTAATAATATTCACAACATATCAAGCCTTCAAATATTTTGTAAAGTTTTGAAGCTCATAAATATATTCTCACCAGTCTCACTCCATTATGAAAATATCAAATAGCAATGGGAAAGAGATTCATACAACTGTTTTGCTTGTTGGCAACAAAAATAGAACACATTAGAAATATAATTGAGAATTGTATGCATAAGGTTAATTTATATGGAAGACAAAAAGTTAAAAAGACTGAAAACAAAGAGAGCATTATTTGAGTTTTGCAGAAGGGATAAAGTGAACAGGTGTAGAGACATTTCATGAAGAGATGACACACCACTAAACGAAATGCTACTTTGAATTAACTGTCAAATATCAATGGCAGGGGTAACTCAATGAAAGTCTAAGAGGAGATTGTTCAGTCAAATTTGTGATTGTTTTTATGAAGAGTAAAGTTAGAGGTAGGTTGTAGTAAAATCTAGCTTATGCCAACATTGAAAATCGGATTTTTATATGATAATGATGATGATAATTCTCAATGATAGATAGGAAATAGAAGAATTAGTTAGATTTTATGTTGGAAGAGAAAATATACAAAGTAAATATTTAAAATATAATAAATTTCACAATTAAAAATGTTGAAAACGATATTGACCATGAAATATATTGAATAGAAAATATGTTTAAAAATAAGATGGAGCCATAAACAATAGTTTATTTTGTTAAATAGGGCATTGAAGAAAGATAAGTCTGAACAAGCTCTAATAACTGAATACATACAGTGCAGCTAAGCATTATATTTAAATAAAGCAGCTTGATATATTTTCTGGACCAACTGCTTCATGTTTCGCAAGTTTCTAAATATAGACAAGAAGAGCAATGAATTAGAAATACAAATTTTGTGATATTTGTATAAAAGATGACTATTTCTCAGTGAAATCGTGATAATTTTGGTAAATATTTGCTCTGTAACACATGATCATTAGCTTATATGCTTTAACAAACCCAAATGAAGATAATAATAATAATAATAATAATAATAATAATAATAATAATAATAGTCATGAGGAGATAGATAGTCAACAGCAAAGGTATCCAATTACCAGATGGCCAGGCATTAAAATCATTGAAAGGAGGTAAGTTATAAGTATCTGGGGGTAGAATCTGATAGAGTGTTAACTATAGAAATGAAAACGAAAATTGAGGAGTACATCAAAAGGATGAGGAAGCTAATGAAGTCAAAACTAAATGGTCCAAATCTAATGATACTTGGACAGTATCATTACTTAGAAACTCAGCAGCTTTTGCAGATTGGACAAAAACTGAATTAGCAAAGCAAGACAGAACTAAGAAGGAATTTGATATGAATGGAGGACTCCACCTAAAGGCAGGAGTAGCAAGATTATACCTACCTACAAATGAAGGCAGAAGAGGGTTAATATCAGCAGAAGACTTTGTGGAGTTAGCTATAGTAGATATAGACTCCTATGTAGGTAATAGTGAAGAAAGTTTATTAAAAGCTGCTAGAGTCACAGCAAGATATAGGGAAACCAAAAACCCAAATGAAGTTAAAAACCAGAAAAAAGAACAGAAATTATTTAACTGACAGTAGAAGTCGTTGCATGGGAGATTCCTAAAGATAGTTGCAGCAAAGAGTAGTAGTGAGATATGGTTGTGGTTACAGAAAAGAAAGCTGAAGAGGGAAACAGAAAGCTTGTTAGTAGCTGCACAAGATCAAGCACTAAGAACTAATCGGATAAAAGCCAAGAGAGACAAAACCAAGTAGATTCCCAATGTAGATTATGCGAATCAAAAGAGGAAAGTGTTACTAATATAGTGACTGGCACAGAAAGAATACAAGAAAAGACATGACAATCTAGGGAGAGCAATCCACTGGCAGTTATGTAGAAAGCTAGGATTTGAACATATTGATAAATGGTATGAAGATGAACCTAATAAAGTACTAGAAAGTAAGAAATATAAGATGTTGTGGGACTTTGACATTCAGACTGACAGAGTAATAGAAGCTGTAACTTTATAACAAATAAATTACCAAAATATTGCAAAAACTTTTGACTGAACACAATATTACTGTGTTCCATTCAGTTCAATCAAGTTTCAGTCCAGTAAAATACCTAACCTTCAATGCTATCTAAGCTGTTTTATTTTCTCTTTGTTCAACATTCATAAAAAAGGAAGTTTGACCGAAAAAGAGATGAAATTTTAAGGAAAGGCTATTAGTCTTTTAGTCTCATTAGGACCAGATAAAAACCAAGTTATCTGCTAAGTTCATAACTGAGATGCAAAATCCTAACATATATATGGGCTTCCTACAGTTTCTATTTACAAAATTCACTAACAAGACTTTGCTCAACCAGGGACTATAGTAGAAGACACATACCCAAGGTAACTTACAGTGGGAGTGAACTCTAAACTACATAGTTGTGAAGATAAGTCCTTAACCACATAGTGAAGACTGAGAATTGCATTATGAGTTTATGCGTCTATGGAATACTCTACCATTTTATTCATTAATTTCACAAATAAGAATTTTGTTGGTTGAACATCTGAGTAATCATCATTGTCAAGACTGAAAGAGAGGCCACTTACGCATCACATGGGCAATAATATCATGCTAGATTTAAAACCCAGTTTACATTGTTGATATTTTGACAGCAAAAATTTTGTCCTTGTATCTTTGCATATCTAGCATTGAAAGACAGGATATTAACTACTTCATGAAATAAATGTACAAATAAATGACCTCAGGTTGATCTAAGCCTTGTGGATGAAATCTGGTAGATGGAAACTGTGCAGAAACCTGTATACTAGTAATTTAAAGAACCTACTATGTCACGTTGATTCTGCCTACAAATTATGTTAAAGGTATGTCTCAGTAAAATACTTAGTCACTTACATGCCAATCCATTGAGCAGGTAGTTCAGTTTATTTAGCAATTGAATATTCATCACCAAAATTGAAAGGAATCCATAAATTTTTAAATACAACATAAGAAACCAAAAGTTTAAGACTTTGTATATAATTAGATGACTGGTGACTTTGCTCAAACAATGTGTCAAACAAATTATTATGTCTAATTTGATCTAATAACAAATCACATAAGATAAACTTTGCTATTCTGTTAGTCTTTATTTCTGTACACTTATCTCAACTGGCTCTTAGATCACAAGATTGATACAGGAAATGGGAGAAAACTTTTGCAAAGAAAAATTGGACTCCATATCAGAAATAGACTACATGACACTTCTATTGGTCTAAAAGTAGCAACTCTCATTAGGAGTGAAATCAACATTTGATACACAGAAAATTAATAAAGAATGTATATCAGTGTCACTGACAGCTTTGCAAATGTCCACTTAACCCTTTTGATACCAACCCACTTGAGATTGCCCTTAATTCTACAACATAAATTTCCTGTTTTAAAGTGATCAAAACTTTTTAAGAAATCTAAAATCTCATGTAAATTTCATCTTCCAAACACCAGCTTTAATAATGACAGTTATTTCACTAAATTCTTCATTAATTTCAAAATTAACTGAAATAATGACAGTGTAGAACGAACCTTCTAGAGATGTTTATGAGGAAAAAATATAATCAACCACTTGAGTTTCCTGTACATGCAGACTATATTGTCTATTCCAACGAATCAACCATTTCAGTATTGAAAGATTAGTCAGTAAACTATTAACTATTGTCCATATAACATTTCCCCAAAGTCTGAATAAAATCTGTAGGTTCTCTTAAGTACTTAGAATGGTATTGATTTAAATGTGGCTAGGGAACTACAAAGAACAATTTCTTTAAAACCAGCAAACAGAAACATGGTTTTAGTATCTATTATCAGTTCATAGGTTATAAACTGGACTTTGTTATATTATAATCTATTTCAGCATAAGAATTATAATTTTAATACACATTTGTACAACTTTAGTACAACTTTAGAATAAATTTTTGTAATCTTTATACAATCCTTGTAAGTCTAAAGAGAAATTTATCCAAAATGTATTTCAGCATACTAAGAAATTTCAGGGAGAAATTGAGATTTTAGGACAGTGGAAGAGGTGAGGCATTATAGATTTGAGGAAGCAGATGTATAATATTTATTTTCATACTAAATCCAACAATAGAAGGTTCAATTTCACTTAAGAAGAACATGAGGAAAATTTGTAACTACATCGACCAGTTAAAGCAGAACTGCTCCAGTTACATCACACTCCATATCTAGATACACATAGGCATCTTTCAGTCAGAGTTGACTATCTGTCTATCTCTCTCTCTCTATCTCTATCTCTATCTCTATCTCTATCTCTCTCTATCTCTCTCTCTCTCTCTATCTCTCTCTCTCTCTCTCTATCTCTCTCTCTCTCTCTCTCTCTCTCTCTATCTCTCTCTCTATCTCTCTCTCTCTCTCTCTCTCTC
>NC_068999.1:29034383-29038637 GCF_001194135.2 Octopus bimaculoides | reverse complement strand
TATCCTCGGTTTCACTGGCTTTATCTGACTTTATATAATATAATACTCTATAACAGAGTGTGCTTCTTTTTTGAATTTATGTCTTACAAACAATCGATATATATATATATATCAATAAAAGAAAGTTTGTATGTGTGTGTGTGTGTATGTTCCTTATGCATTCCAAAACCGAGTTGCCGATTTTGACGTATGGGATATAAAAAGATAGTTGGTACTATTTCCACTACCAACTAAACTTTATTTTCATTGACATATTTGCATTACAAAAATTTAAAATTATAATCTTTTCCATAAATCAACTATCGTAAACATTTTATATGACAATGTTACATTTTCTATATGAGTGTGTACCTTAAAAGACATCCATCATCACGACACACCACTCACTCACTCTATCTCTCTCTTGCACACATACACACACGTCCATATGTCTTTCACTTACTCATTTCCTTCACTTTCTACTCTCTCTCCCCTTTTTGCTTTCTTTCTTCTTTCAATTTCTGCTGTCTTCAAAGCATAAAGAAATAAAATTTTACGGAATGACTGAATGAAATGCAGAACGAGAAAAAGACAAAGACAAGAGAAAGAAACAGAGACTGAAAACAAGTTTCTATAGAAGTTGAAAGATGGATAGCAGGTGAGAGACAGACGCTGATGCTTCATACCCTGTGTATGTTCTATAGTGAAAGACAGCCAGCACAAAATTGATACTGTATGTTCTATAGGTGAAGGTGAAAGAAAGCCAGCACAAAGAGAGGGGGAAAGCGAGAGAGAAGGGGACACCGAGAACTCCAGAAATGAGGCTGTGTCATACAATTTTAAGGTCATTTTCACTTTCATCCCATGTTTCACGTATGCGTAGAATTAGGTATTATCTTTCTCTTAATTTCTCATTATAATGCATGGTGGCCTTATGCTGTCAACATATGACAACTTCACTACATTTCCTTCTTTTGGAATTAGAAAGGTATGCAAAAATAACTTCCTTTGGCACACACACACACACACACACAGTTAGAGTTCTGTATGAATTGTTATTTTTTGCTGTGCACTAAGTTACAGCTCAAATCCTATGGAAATTACCTTTTCCTATTCTGATGTTCCTGTTTGTGATGAGTGCATTTGAAAACCAGATCTTCCATTTAAACTTACAAGGAAGTTATCTCAGAAATCCTGTCCTTTACCTGTTGTTTCTAGCATGTCTGAGATGACATTTGCATACCCACCGCTTCCCTGACTTATATTTTCTCTCAATTTACTCATATTTCTATGTTTTCCATACATGAGATTTGTATTTCGCCCCAAAGTGGGTAGCTGATGGGTAGCCGAGGTGGGGGAAGGGGCATTCAGTATTTTTTTCAGAAAAATTGAATTTTCAAAAACAAATTATATTTCTCACATGCATAAAAAACAAAATTAGGAAATTAGGAAATTTCGGTGGGGAGGGGGGATTTATAATTTTGAAAACATGATTTCTGGGCGAAATCATATTAACCCCCTTTTATTCCATGAAACAGTACACAGTTTGTGATTCTTCTTAAAAACACAAATCACATTCATGCAAATTTTACACCCTCCACCTTTACTTATGGACAAACAATAACTTCCATTACACTCCACTATATATCGACTAACAGAATGCATTACACTTATCAAGACAGAATATAGCCAAATCATTCACAGTTTACCACTTCTCATAATAACGGTATACATATGCATTTTTCACATCTTTTCATTCATTACTAAAAAATGAAATTATACAATGCACAACTTCAAATTGCTATGTCTTCCATCTTATATGTTCCTTAATTGTTCGCTCTTTTCAGCCATGCCACCAAAATGAAGACGTTCTTATTTATCCTCACAAATAAGGGCTGCAAAGAAAATTGCTTCCATTCGTGCTCAAGAAAACTCACTTCAGCAATGCCCAAATATGTAATATTTCAAAACAATCACCGATGATGGAAGTTCTGCTCTAAACTACACTTATTGTCTGGGATGAATGCACAATAACATACTGTGGTGAACTAGAAGCCCTAGATATGTTACTAAGAGATATTAGAAACAATACTGCTATTATGGGGGGTGGGGGTAACTGTTGTCCTCGCAGGGGATTTCCGTCAAATATGACATCTATGCATGTCTGAAGTCTTCACCTTTGTGGAGGTTTGTTCATCAGCTTTCATTAAGCAACATGTGACCTCATCTCTACAATGACCCTTAGCTGAGGAATGCTTTCATCAACTTCTACAAATTGGAAATGGCACCTTTGCAATGTGGGCACATGGTTGGCATCTACCATTGGCCAAGCTTAAAGAAAGGTATTTCCCACATTGCAAGACAACTTCAAAAACATTGCATGGTTCCCAGAGAGAGCTATTTTAGCACCTTGGAATGAAAGTGTTGACAAATATATATATAAATTTAGTATATATTTTCTTTTTGTAGTTCAGCTCAGAGTTGTGGCCATGGTGGGGCACCTCCATTTTGCTACACTGTTATCATTGAGAGCCTCCTTTAATATGTGGCATTTGGTGAAGAAGGGAATTTGATGTCGCTACCCTCATTTGCACCTCTTACCATGAGGTAGGTTCATCTGGGACTCTTGACTGGACTGGACTCTCATCTGGGACTGGAAGAGGTCCAGTTTTGATTTGAAAATACCTACATCCACTTTGTGTAGGTCTCTCGGGATCTCCAGTAAAGTATTAAAAAGCTGTGGGCCCCTGAAACCCAAGCTGTTGCAGTAACTGGTCATGAAGTGCAATGGCATTGCTGGGATCTTTGGCACTGTACAGTGTCAACCCATTCTGGCATTAGTGTAGCTTTCAATGCCAAAATTTGGCATAATTCCTTCCAGGATCTTCCAGATGTATATTACTGCATACCTCTCCCGCCTTCACTCCAGGGAGTAGAGTCTTAGCTGTTTCAGCCTTTCCCAGTAGTTGAGCTGTTGCAACAAGATGATCTTCTTTGTGAAGCTTTGCTGGATTGCTTCAAGGTCCACTGTTAATTTTACATTGTTGGGTGACCATAGCTGGGAGCAGTAGTTCAGGCAGCTGAAGATGAATGTCCTCCAGAGGACCATCATGGTTTCCTCCTCTCTAGTCCTGAACATTCTCAGGAACCATCCAACCAGTCATCTGCACTTTGTGGCCATCCTTGTAATGTGCACTTGGAAAGAGGTATCATCACTTATCTCGATAGCCAGGTCCCTCACTGATTTAGGCTCTGGGATTGTAATCCCCTGTGGATCAGTGTGCCCTGTAAGTTTTATATTCAGTTCTGGATGCTGGTAGTGCAAGGTTGGAATTTTTCAGCATTAAACTGCATATTATTATCCTCAGCCCATCTGTAAATTGAGTCCGACTCCTGCTGCAGGTGTGCAACATTGCTGGGGTTCTGTATTTTCTGCGAGACTTTTTGTATCATCTACGTAGCTAGCAAAGGTGGCTATCCGGGCAGCTGAGGGTGAAGGCATATCTGAGAGGGCCACAATGAAAAGCAGTGGTCCCAATACAGTGCCCTGTGGAACACCACTCACTATTTTTATTTTCTTTGAGGTGGCTCCATTAGCCACTACAGCCTGACTTCTATCTTTCAGAAAGTCATGTAACCACTCTCCAAGTTTTCCAGCTATGCCAGGTTCACACAGTTTGTGGCATCTCATACCATGATCCTCTTTATCAAAAACTTTTGCAAAATCAAAGTATATTATGTCCACATTTGAGTTGTTGAGTAACTGTCTCAACACCCAGTCATAGTGCTGTAAGAGCTGGGTCAGGCAGCTCCTACCTGGTCGAAAGCCATGCTGAGTATCACTCAGCAAGTTGTTTTCTTCAAGGAATGCGATTAGTTTCCCTCTGACTATCCATTCTATGACTTAGCTGATGTGTTAAGTCAGAGAGATAGGCCTATAGTTTTTGGCAGACATATATATTCTTTTATTTTTCACTTGTTTCAGTCATTTGACTGCAGCCATGCTGCAGCACCGCCTTTAGTCGAATAAATTGACCCCAAGACTTATTCTTTGCCTAGTACTTATTTTATTGGTCTCTTTCGCCGAACTACTAAGTTGCAGGAATATAAACACATCAACATCAGTTGTCAAACGATTGTGGGGGACAAACACAGACACACAAATACATACATACATATATGTGTGTGTATATGTGTGTGTGTGTGTGTGTATATATATATATATATATACGATGGGATTCTTTCAGTTTCCATCTACCAAATCCACTCACAAGG
>NC_068999.1:29030970-29034373 GCF_001194135.2 Octopus bimaculoides | reverse complement strand
GTGTGTGTATATATATATATATATATACGATGGGATTCTTTCAGTTTCCATCTACCAAATCCACTCACAAGGCTTTGGTCGGCCTAAGGCTATAGTAAAAGACACTTGCCCGAGGTGCAACACAGTGGGACTGAACCCAGAACCATGTGGTTGGGAAGCAAGCTTCTTACGACACAGCCACACTAATATATCTGCACCTAGCAAGTTTCTTTTCCGGATGTATATCACAAATCTCCCACCTCTCTTTATATCACCAATATTCTTGAGTAAGAACAGATGCTACTAGACATTTCACCCAATAGTTCAACGACTCTGTCAATCCACCACCCCACATATCCACACAAGTATTAAATTATCATATAACTTTCAATACATCTAGATGTATAAAGATAAATCCATATATTTATATTTGGATACATTATTGTTTTGATATAGTACTCAATATCTTGAACCCTTGTTGTCATTATGCAACTATTGTAGGTCTAAATCATAGAAAATGGTATGGTGATGCGAAAATTCCAACTAAACTGTTCTCATGACCCATATTCCAATACAAATGAAATCGGAAAACCATGACAAATGTTATTGCGAAAATTAGAAACGACTTCTTAATAATGTACCGACTTATAACTTATAAGGGAAATAACTTACCTGTAGCAATATTCACAATCCTAATACAATCAATTCTATATAATGTATAATCAGACTAGTGATGTCAGAGGGGCGTATGAGGAAGGGGCGGGATGACACTATCAGAGTGTAAACTTAGCCCATTATCTCTTGTAACCAAATTTAAAGTTAATGAAATTTTAAAATACTTTTATTTTATATTCTTCTGCCTTCTAAATAAAATTCTATTTTATCCACTTGTAAAGTAAATTGTATATAAGGCCGTTTAAAACCTGCCGAAGTCAACTTTGCCTTCCATTTTTTCGATAATATAAAGTACCAGTCTAGTACTACTGAGGTGAATGTAATCGACCTGCCCCCCCTCCTGAAATTGCTGGCCTTGTGCCAAAATTTGAAACTATTGTAATTTAAATGTGTTTATGTCACTGATGTTGATATTTATTATATTCACTGATATTCGGGAATAACGATTTATGAACAAAGTTTCTGTATGATCTAGTACACGGGAGGGTGACACCAACTTGTGACACTGTTGCGAAAGATACTCCAAAGTACAACGAATAGACAAACAACATTCCAGTGTTCAAAAGGATGTGAATATCAGATTAAAAATCACAGACATATGTTGAAGAAAAAATTAACTAAAAAACAAAAACTGATATCTAGGTAGGTACCTGATCAGTATCTGGGCAGTTGAATGGCTGATTTTGGTAATAGAACGTGTACAATTATTGCATACATACACAAGTGTGTGTGTGTGTGTGTGTGTGTGTGTGTGAGTGTGAATGTATGCATTTAGATATATGCATTAGCTGGAAATGGGAGAGCGAAAGAAGTCAACGAAGACAAGAATAGAGAGGAAAGGGATTAAAAGGAGGGGTGGGTAATTAAAAGAATGTTTTGACTCAGCAAAAGAGCAGTGTGTTTACGTCAGCTGATGACTTCCCACCGTCAGTTAACCCCTCTCCTCAGCACACTCACCAACATATGGTAGAAGAACCAACAAGTTAGAAGGAATATCGGTGTTAATGGTGAGGTTGTATTACCAATAAAAGCAGTGGTTAGACTTTCAAGACAAAATTTCTGCAAGCACAGCAAATGGAACTTGTCACATTTAAAAACACATACACTATTTATGATAAATCGGAAATAAATTTCATAAAAGTATAAAAGTATCAAGTTTGTTAATCAGATACCGTGAACATTTATATTGCAGAAGTCAGTGAAATTTAAGTGACGTTTCATGCTCACAGCGAACAGAATCGTCTGTGATATCGTCCTCTATTATAATTCTGTTCGACCATATATAACAGATAATGCACACACACACAACTTTTAGAACACACAATTTACACCCGTGTTGTATTTTAAATCTATATCGCATGCACGGGGTATAAATATTCAAACTATAAAAACCTTTCCTATGTAGAATAATTAACCATCTGGGGCATATTTGCATTAGCAAAATAGTCACATTTTTGTACTTGGATACACACATTTGTATGTACACACACACATACACAGAGTCGAGCTAGGTCAACCCAGGTTGAATACTATACAATCTCATTTTTGTCCTCTTAAAACCGATTTCAAACAGTATATGCGCAAGCTCGTGTTCTACAAATATATTAACTCATAAAAAACACACAGTGAGTAACGTGGGATACACTGCACATTTGTAAATACACCTACACAAAGTTTTGAGACTGAGATAACTGTTGGCACAGCTGTGCGAGGACTATACAATAGACTTCAGCCGGACATAAAGTGTTCGACCAGTTTAGTGTAGTAGCACATCTTAACTACACGAATATAACGATGCATATGATTTATATATAACATATGTATGTATATCTGAATATCAGAACTGTTTTACACACACATATAAATCATGTTTTGTGACAGCAACAGTTGGCGGTGGTGGGGGGGGGGGGCAATATTCAACTGAACTTTGATTTCGATTTCGGATTTTATCAACGAATGTTTATAGTAAAAAACTAACATGCAATGGGTGAGGGTTACAGTCAGCTGTGTGCGTGATTATTAATAGTTCACTCGAAGTGGAAACAAATTCGACAGATGGAATTTTTATTTACGCTTGTGTGTATGCCCGTGTATGAGAGAGGGCGATTAACATGTCGCTGTAAATTTTGTGTGTACGCGAGTTTTGTAACCTTTAATAAACTACATATCTGTTAGAAAAATAACGATTTGAAACTATTTAGACAGTCCACTCAATATTATCGAACGTGAAAGAATTAGAAAACTGAAGTCTTTTTCATAGAAATAAAATTAATAGAAAATTATTGAGATTATGACTTTCGGAAACAATGCCTGATAAAATCAGTTGAAGTTTAAACCAATGGGCATTCAACACCAGAATGGTCAAATCAAAAGCACTTCATACCTTATAATATATCATTTCAGCAGGGTCATAATCATTATCTACAAAGAGTGTAAGTGGCAAAGTTAGTTAAGAGGACAGCTGTAGATCCATGTAACATATGGTAAGAGTTGAGGTGGGCAGTTGCGGGAGCACAGAAAATAGTATTAAAATTGACACAATGGACTACAGAAGGGAGTGTGTACTGAACATACAATTAATGCAGTATTGAAGGAACTGACTAAACTTACAAATTGGGAAAGAAAATCATAAATTGGAGCTTTAAACAGTATTTGAATTTGTTGGTTCAATATTACACACCCATACACACATATGTTTATATATGCATGTGTGTGTGTATATATATACATATATATATATATATATATA
>NC_068999.1:29026065-29026522 GCF_001194135.2 Octopus bimaculoides | reverse complement strand
CATATTGCCAGTTTAACCAATAAAAAACACACGCACTGTATATTTGGTGTTAATTTGCTTCAGCTTTATATTACATTATATTACATTAATCCTATTTCGGCCAGAGTTCTTTTATCAGCCATACAAAATGGCTGATAGTTAGCAAGGTGAGACACACATAAGAAAGAAGAAAGCAAAGGACCACTGATGAGGTCACAGAAGTGTGACGAAAGAACTCTAGCCGAAATAGGATTAATGTAATGTAATGTAATATAAAGCTGAAGCAAATTAACACCAAATATACAGTGCGTGTGTTTTTTGTTGGCTAAACTGGCAATATAACCATCCCCAAGTACAACATTTGTTTCAACACACAATTTCACATCAAAAATCTTGCAAAACAAATATATATATATATAATTCTATATTTTTATGCATATATGTATATTTCTATATTTGTATATATATATATATATAT
>NC_068999.1:29024064-29025837 GCF_001194135.2 Octopus bimaculoides | reverse complement strand
TATATATTTATTTATTTTTTTATTTATTTATGGGTTTCAGCCAAGTGCCTGTGGTCAATTATTTGATAGCCATGATAAAACTCTGAGTTTCGGATGTCGGGGCGGAAAGCCAGCATCTCTTTAGTTATCAGGCTATCAAAAAAATGCTATGAATATGACTGTTAAACAAGGGAAAATTACTGTGTGATTGACTGTTGTTAAGACAAAAGAGCTATTAGAATAACCACTAAGTGAGGGGAGGGAGTAAGGTTGGTATCTGTAGTTATGCTAAGACCTAAACCTTTTATCAGTTGGATAATGTCCTTCCTAAACCAATCCTGTGTTGGTGCATTGGTATTTGCCGTTAAAGCTGGGGCATCTTCTTTGTAAATGGCGAAGCATATGTCAGGAAAAGTCTTGCCCAACGTTTCAAGTAGGAATAGTCCAATAAGATCGCATATGCCTGCTCCATCATATGATCCCCAACCTGAGGGTTGTCAATTTCCTAGATGTATCCTTAGATCTATATAAGAATATTTATAAACCTTGTAGGAAGCCCAACAATAGACTTAGTTATATTAATGTGGGTTCCTACCATCCCCCCATAGTGTTTAAAAATTTAGTTAAAAACATTAGCAAAAGAATTTTTAGCCTCTCCTCCGATAGGGACATTTTTAATAGCATTGCTCCAGTATATAATAAGGCTCTAAAAGATAGTGGATTTAACAAGGAAATAACCTATACACCTGCCACCAGTCCAATAATAAAGAAAAGAAAACATAGGAATAGGAAAACTATCTGTTTCACCCACCCCCCTACACGCCTGAAGTGACCTTTAATATAGGCAAGTATTTCTTAGGACTGATATATAGACATTTTCCAGTCAACGATAGTTACAGAAAGCTCTTCAATAGACATAACTTAAAAATCAGTTTCAGCTCAACTACTAATTTTAAAAATATAATTGCACACAACACACAAAACCACAAAATGAAACCAGCTGTTCATGCAGGGATAAAAGTTTGTGCCCGCTAAATGGAGCTTGCATGTCCGAGACCATCATTTATGAAGCCACTGTGGACTCTATATCCACTAAGGACACGGTTTTCGATGAAGAAATATGTGGGCCTTACAGAGGGTAATTCGAAGGCCAGGTTTAATAATCACATCATATATGACTGAATAATTTGGTCGTTTTCCTTTTGTCCCAGTGCCTGAAACTCAAAGTGTGATTATTGAATCTGGCCTTGAAATTACCCTCCATGAGGACCACGTATTTCTTCATCGAAACTGTGTCCTTAGTGGATATAGAGTCCACGGTGGCCTCATAAATGATAGTTTCAGACATGCAAGCTCCATTTAGTGGACACAAATTTTTATCTCTGCATGAACAGCTGGCTTCATATTGTGGATTTTGTGTGTTGTGTGCGATTATGTTTTTAAAATTAGCAGTTGAGCTGAAACTGATTTTTAAGTTATGTCTGTTGAAAATCTTTCTATAACTATGGTTAACTGGAAAGTGTTTGTCTATCTGTGCCAAAAAGTACCTGCCTATATTAAAGGTTACTTTGGGTGAGTAGGGGGTGTGAACGGTCTATAGTTCTTTTGTCTTAATAACGGTCAACCGCAAAGTAATTTCCCTTTGTTTAACGGTCATTGTTCACAGGAATTTTCAATGGCCAGATAACTGAAGAGATGTTGGCGTGGGTTCCCACTCCGGCATCTGAAACTCAGAATTTTATCATGGCTACCGAATAAGTGTCACATATTTTTACAGATATATATATATATATA
>NC_068999.1:29022957-29023972 GCF_001194135.2 Octopus bimaculoides | reverse complement strand
ATATATAGTAGCAAATTTAGCTGTGTGAATTGGTGCAATTCCCTACGGAAACAGTTCCACAACCATAGGAAGAATTTGATCAGATAAAATGCTTAAATAGTTTTGACTATTAATTCTGCCATGAAGGGAAACCATTGGGCTAGTAGATTTCCAAGATATAGCCCCCACCCATCCCAGATCATCACAGATCCTCCTCCACGCTTAACAGTTGGAAGAAGGCAGTCTGGGTCAAATGGTGGATCTGTTGGCTATCTCCACACGTATACTTGGCTAGTGGTCAGAAATAAGGTAAAGGATGACTCATCCAAGAAAATAACATTCTTACACTGCTCCAGGGACCAATTCTGTAGGTTTTTACTCCACTCTAAATGTTCTGCACCGTTTGTTTTTGAAAGTAGTAGTTTTCTGACTGCAGCTCTCCCATGAAATTTGCCTTTGTGCAGTGCACGGCGAACAGATTTTGTGGAAACTAGGTTTACGAGGTGGTCATTCAGCTCTGCAGTAATTTTGGGAGCAGCACGTTTCTGATCCTTTCTAACAATTCACCTAAGAATTGGTTTTTTTCTGGAGTTTTGTTTCGATGAAGAGGTTTTTCCTTCTTTCTCAAAAGCTGCCATCACTTTCGAGACAGTACTTCTTGAAACACCAGATATTTTGGCTGTTTTCGGAACATTAGTGGCTGCCATATAGAGCACCAACAATATGACCCCTTTGAAAGTCTGATAGATCCACAATATTAATGAATTTTAATTACCTTTACCTGATGCTATCTGAAAAGAAACACCAATTTTAGCAAAACATATTAATCAACACTTACATTAAAGCAACAAACATTAAAATAAATAAGCTTGTCATACTTTGATAGATATTTCAAAATTATGACGCTATGATGCTTGGTGTTTCCATTCTTTTGTCCACTCCCTATATATACACATACATGCATACATACACACACATATATATATACATACATATACAAGTATATATTTATATATACACACATATATATATATAT
>NC_068999.1:29021362-29022857 GCF_001194135.2 Octopus bimaculoides | reverse complement strand
GAATGGAAATACCCAACAATGTAATACAATGCACATGGAAAATGATATTCTAGCGGCACAAGTCAAGTTCAGCTTGGTAAGTGTTGTTGGCTGTCAAAATAAAATTTCTTTTTGGTTACGTCACTGGAGTTCCTTAATCACTTGTGATTGATGCAGTGACGCAAGAAATTTCTATGAGTGTTCAGCACTAACAGGTAAAAACACAGTTTGAGCCTTTTTTTACAAAAGGAATGCTGAAAAATGCAATAATATAGAACGCAGTCAAATATAAAGTGTCTTGGAGAGTTTCTTTGGCTAGTGCACTGTACGGCCAGACCTAGTGACATAGGGTTCACTTGTGGTAGTTCTCAACGACGAAGGTGGAGTTTTCACAGGTGTATGTGTTGGTGATGGTGATGATAATGGTGTATGCATTGGTGATGGTGTTGACAAAGGTGTATGCAAAGGTTGAAAGGGGGGGCATGTCAGTATTGTCAACGGAAGATGTAGTTTTATCAAAATACGCTTTCTTCAGACGGTCGACAGACACGGTCTCCGTACAACCATTAGCGTCTATTTAAAAAAGTTGAAGCATGTGTTCAAACTCGGCCTTAGCCGTCTTAAAGCGGTCCGGTGCCAGACGTCGTGGGCGCGAAAAAACAGGCGGCCCAGTTGTTTTGATATAATGGAGGGTGGAATGAGCGGGCTTTGCCGGCTTAAAAGTTATGCCCATCAGCTCGGGAAAGGAAGCTAGAAGCGAATGAAAAACATCCCCAGCAGTAGCAATAAAAAACGCTGGACTTAGAGTTGAGTTAGTAGAGCCCTTTGCCGGCGTAAAGAGGGATGTCGAATCGTCGACAAGCCTCTGACGCCGAACATCTACCAACAAGTTAAAATGATTTTTAAAATCCGCACCCAAAATAGGATGCGGAATGTCAGCTATGACAAAAACCCATTGAAAATCTCTAAGAAGTCCAATGTCTAGGCGTAGAGAAAGCTGACCAAATGTATTTATCGGGGAGGAATCAATTGCATGCAACACTATAAGCGAATGCTTAGGTTTGTCAGTAGTAAAACGAAGAGGCCAAATACTACAGCACGACCCGGTGTCAATCATGAAGGACTTCTTCGACACCTGATCCTGGACAAAAATTGCACGATGAAAGATAGGTGGAGAGGAAGAAACAGACGTGCTCAATTTCTTCCTTGGAAGTTTTCCGAAACTTTAAAGGAGCATGGCTGGATGCACTTGCGTGCCTTTTCAGCGAATTTCGTATGATACCAGCACATACCAGGTTGTGTCCTAGATGTTGAATGACTACGAGATCTGCTACGAGAGCGTGAAAAAGACCGCTTAGAACGGCACAGATCATTCATCTGACGCGTAAGTTCTTCCAGTTTGTCAGCAAAAACATCATAGGAGGGAGAGGATTTATGTGAGGCAATTGATGAAGCCTCAGAAGAGAGACAGGCGCCGTGTGCAGGCTGGGCGGAAAAATTCAAGAATCTTATCTGC
>NC_068999.1:29020744-29021126 GCF_001194135.2 Octopus bimaculoides | reverse complement strand
GGCGTAAAAACTCTGATGGTGTCCTGTCCCCTAATTCTTCATCAGCCATCAGCTCATTAAATCTGCTTTCGGCAGACTTCGTGTTGCGTCGCAAAATTTCTGCCTTTACAGACGCATAAGTGTCGTCTGGGTTCGGGGATGTAACTAGATCTCTGGCAGATGTTGCAAGCTGTGTTGGTAAACTACAATAGAGCAATTGCAGTTGTTTCGACGGAGAAATTCCATATGCATCAATGTGAGCTTCTAGTGGAGCGAACCGTAAGAGCACATCACCAGTGAATGGAGGTAACATGTGTGACGACATATTTGTTCGAGAATGATTCCGTCAAAGTGAAAAGGAAAGAAAAGGAACAATGAATAAAATTCTCTTGATACGAGGACA
>NC_068999.1:29020120-29020734 GCF_001194135.2 Octopus bimaculoides | reverse complement strand
TTTGTGTGTGTTGCTTGTACTGCGTGCAGGAAAAAAATTTCACCAACCTTCTCGTATTTTTTCTGCAAGAGAGATGTAACCAGGACAGGACAGAGAAATTAAATGTGTGTGTGTGTCTGTTGTATTTTACTGTTGTCCTGTTAGTAACACAAGATATGATACTTTTGAAGTAATGCAGTCCAATTGACACCATGTGGATATGCAGCGGTTGTTTATTACTGTTTCTTTCTTCGTCTCTCAATGGAGAGTTGTTTTGAAAGGCAGGCGTTGTCATCGTGACAAATTTTTTTTATTGTTGTCTCTTCCCGGTTGACGAGTTGAGAGAGAGAAAATTCCGTATTCTGTACTTGGGGTCACCAGTGTAAAAGGTTGATAGTAACAATAGAGACTTTAACCTCTCCCTATCACCTTTCAACAAAATTATATATTAAGAAACAGTAGAACAATTAACAACATAATAAAAATAAGTTTTATTTTGGTGATGCTTGGCTTTACAAGTCCTGTGTCATTCAGCCTAGCAGCCGCTGGTTGACTTGTAATCGGCATCTGGATATTAAGAGCTTCGTTGAGGCATGCCAAAGGAGCAAGTAGTTGTCACGTCGAAAGCATCACGC
>NC_068999.1:29018143-29020058 GCF_001194135.2 Octopus bimaculoides | reverse complement strand
AGAGAAAATTCCGTATTCTGTACTTGGGGTCACCAGTGTAAAAGGTTGATAGTAACAATAGAGACTTTAACCTCTCCCTATCACCTTTCAACAAAATTATATATTAAGAAACAGTAGAACAATTAACAACATAATAAAAATAAGTTTTATTTTGGTGATGCTTGGCTTTACAAGTCCTGTGTCATTCAGCCTAGCAGCCGCTGGTTGACTTGTAATCGGCATCTGGATATTAAGAGCTTCGTTGAGGCATGCCAAAGGAGCAAGTAGTTGTCACGTCGAAAGCATCACGCTAAAGAGGCTTAGAAAGCACGCGAAGCGCTTTAAGTACTGGTTTACTACGCATGCGTACTCGAGGGGCTTCCGGGAAGGCAAGTCCCTTGCGCATGCGTAGATTGTACTTCCTTAATGGCGGCCATAATTTCGCGCCACTACAAAACTAACATTGCAGAAAGTGGCTAAGGAATGCGAACAAATAATAAACCTTCAAGATGATACAAGAACAATAGAAGACAATAATAATAATGTACAAATGTGTAAAGAAAGTATCGATAGAAGAAAATATAATAATTCAAAACAGTGCAATGCTTGCATAGACCGACATTTTGAGATAAAACATGCTGTAAGTGTGGTAAAATTGGGCATATACAGACGAAATGCTGGTCGAAGAAAATCGTAAAACCGAAAAAGTCTACTCAACAAAAGTAAATTATACCATACAAAATCGAAAATTTGTGTTGGTAGAAATAAATGGTTTTCAGACCAAAATGCAATTAGATACAGGTTCAGACGTATCGATAATAAATACGGCATGGAGTAAGATAGGCAGGCCGATGTATGAAAAAACTATTAGGATAGCTTACGGTATTCTTGGGCGAAATTTCACCTGAAATAAGACGGCATGACGCGGAAAAGTAAATTAATGGTATCTAAGAATACAATGAATCTGTTCGGGACAGATTTAAGGGGATCTACCACTGCATACACTATGTAATTAATAAGATTGGAAGACATGGAGGTAATTGCAAAAGTGGGCATATATAAAAAAGAACAACGAAATAAGAGTATGTGCGGACTTCTCAACTGGTCTTAATGATTGTTTAAAAAATTACAATTATCCGCTTCCAAAACCAGAAGAAAGTGCAATGGTGGGTTCATAAGTCGGTTCAAATGAGGTATGTGTTAACTCCGCCATACCATCCAAGGTCAAATGGGTTAGCAGAAAGATTCGTCGACACATTCAAGAGAGCTTTAAGAAAGACTAGATGGAAAACTCTTGAAGATAAAAATATGTTTTTGCAGGTGTCTATATTGATATACATATATATACTTGTGTTTGGGTGCGTGTGTGTATATACATCTCTATATATAAAGATGATGCGTAGTCTAGACGGCGTTTTTAGATTTCATTATTCTCTTTAACCCGGGCAACGCCGGGTATTTCTGCTAGTATATCATAAAAAATAATGTCGTGAGTAATATATTTGTTTACGCATTTAAGAAGATTAGGTTGTAGTAACGCCGTGCACATGCGTAGTCTCACGCATGCGTGGAATTCAACAAGCAAGCTTTCCCGCTTCATTCTGTCTCTTTCTTGCTGGCCAGCGATTGAGCATGGACGTGTTTAGCTGTCTCTCTCCATCTTTCGAACTTACGCTAGACAGCTCGCTCACATCTACATAACAACGTCCCAACAACTATGCTCACACACACAGAAGCTGTAACAACAAACAAGAGCTAAAGATGTATATATTTACCACCTGAATAAATGTTGTTTAAGTTGATAGTCTGGAGTTCAGCGTTCCGTTATATTCTTAATTTTATATAGGAAAGTCAGGTATACATCTAATGATGTATAACCCACTTTCCTATAAAGTTGTGACCCCCGACGTGATTCAAACACGCAGCCAACTTGAAA
>NC_068999.1:29000370-29016675 GCF_001194135.2 Octopus bimaculoides | reverse complement strand
GGTTGTAGTAACGCCGTGCACATGCGTAGTCTCACGCATGCGTGGAATTCAACATCTAAACGTTCCCGCTCAATTCATTCTCTTTCTCGGCCGGCCGGCCATGAGTATGGTCATGTCAAGCAGTGTCTCCAACATTCCAACTCTGGAGCTAGACAAATAACCTCTCAACATCATTGACGGCGTCTCAGCAACCAAAGGGCGAAGTGCTGCCTATTTCCTCTGTAAATAAATATTGTTGTGTTGATAGTTCAGAGTTCTGCGTTGCGTTGTTTCTACAGAAATTAATATAGGAAAGCGGGTGTACACCTAATGGTGTATAACCACTTTCCTATAAGGTTTAGGGTTATTAGTAAGGTTAGGGTAAGAGGTAAGGTTAGTGGTAGGGTTAGTGTTAGGAGTATTGTTAGGGTTAGTGTTAGGTTCAGGGTTAGGGTTATTAAATGCGAAAACAAATATTTCTCATTTGAAAATTTTCAAATGATTTCATGTTGATTTTGAAACTGCATGCTTTTTGAGAAAGCTTGAGATTTCAGTAAAATGTTTAGTAAATATAATCTTCACATCTACCAGTTAATGTATATTAACCAATTACCTATCAATCGGACTAGTGATTGTCAGTAAAATTAAAAGTCACAAATGTGTAAATATAAATGCGAAATCAAGAATTTTTCATTTCAAAATTTTCCAACAATTTCGGTCGACATGTTTTCTGAGAATTGTTGAGATTTCAGTGAAATGGTTAGTTAATATAATCTTCACAACTATCAGATAATGTATTTTAATAAATTACTTCTCAATCCGATTAAAATTCACCAATGTGTTCATTGTAATTGGGGGAAACAAGAATTTCCAACGTTTTGTAAATTAATGTTATCTGAGAAAACTTGAGATTTCAGTGAAAGGTTTTGTAAATATACCCTTCACTTTTAATAGTTAACATATATTAACCCATGAAATGTCATAAATGACTAAATACTAAATGCGAAAACAAAAATTGTTCATTTCCAAATTTCTAAACAATTTTATTCTGAATTGCAACATTTTACAACTTCATGTTTTCTAATGAGGCTTGAGATTTCAGTGAAATGTTTGGTAAATATAATCTTCACATCTACCAGTTAATGTAGATTAACCTATTACTTCCGAATCAAACAAGTGTGTGTCAGTAATATGAAAGTCACAAATGATTATTTAGAAAATCGGAAAATAAGAATTTTTTATTTCAAAATTTCCAAAAAATTTCATTCTGTTTTACATTTTTCGACTTCGTTTTCTGAGAAAGCTTGAGATTTCAGTGAAATGTTTGGTAAAATCACTCTTCACCTCTAACGTGTCAAAGAAATGTAAAGTCATGAATGAGTAAACAGTATATGGGCAAAGACTATTTCAATTCAAAATTTTCAAATAATTTCATGCTGATTTCCAACATTTTGTGACTTCACGTTTTCTGTTAACGTATATTAAACCTTAACTTCTGAATCCGTGTAGTATGTACATTAAGAATAATGTGATAAATGCTTGCAACATTTTGCAACTTCGTTTTCAGAGTTCCGTAAAATATAATCTTCACATCACTTCTCAATCCCACAAGTGTGTATAAAAAGGTGTGTATGTATGATGAGTGTTTGTCAGAAAAATTAAAATTCAGTGTAAATGTGAAAACAAGAACTTTTATTTCAATATTTTTGAAACAATTTCATGCTAATTTCAAACATTTTGTGACTTCATGCTTTCTGAGAAAGCTTGAGATTTCAATGAAATATTTGGTAAATCGTCATCTCCAACAGTCATATTTTCTGAAGAGGCTTAAAATTCAGTGAAATGTTTGGAAAATATATTCTTCACCTCTATCTGTCAATGTATATTAAACCTTTACTTCTGAATCTGCGAAGTGTGTATCATAAAAAATATTGTAATATAATTGCTTTTGAGAGTATGACTAGGTTTAGAGTTAGGGTTAGGTATAGGTTTAGGGTTAGGGTTAGGTTTAGGGATAGGTTTAGGGTTAAGGTTAGTTTTAGAGTTAGGTTTAGGGTTAGGATTAGGGTTAGGATTATTAAATCTGAAAGCAAATATTTCTCATTTGAAAACGATGTCATGCTGATTTGCAGCATTTTGCAACTCCATATTTTTTGAGAAAGTTTGAGCTTTCAGTGAAACGTTTAGTAAAGATAATCTTCACATCTAGGGTTAGGGTTAATGTACGGTTTAGGGTTAGGGTTAGTGTCAGGGTTAGCGTTATATTTAGGGTTCGGGTTAGGGTTAGGTCTAGGTTTAGCGTTTAAGGTTTAAAGTGAGGGTTACGTTAGGTTTAAGGTAAGGGTTAGGGTTTGGGCTAGGGTTTAGGGTTTGAGTTCGGGTTAGGGTTAAGTTTAGGGTTAGGGTTAGGGTGAGCGTTAAAGTTAGGATTATGGTTAGGGTTAGCGTAATGGTTTAGAGTTTAGTGTTAGGTTTAGGGTTAGGGTTATATGAGGAATAGTGTTAGTATTATGGTTAGTCTTAGCGTAATGGTTTAGGGTGTACTGTTGGGTTAGGGTTTGGGATAGGGTGATGGTAAGAGTTAGTGTTCGGTTTAGTTTTAGAGATTGGATTAGGGTTAGGATTCGGGTTACTGTTATGGTTAGGGTTAGGATTAAGGCGAGGGTTAGGTTTGGGTTTAGGTTTAGTTTTAGTGTCAGGATTAGGGTTAAGGAGAGGGTCAGCGTTAGGGTTAGGGTTAGGGTTATGGTTAGAATTAGGGTTAGGGTTAAGGTTAGGGTTAGGGTTAGAATTAGTGTTAGAGTTAGGGTTTGGAGTAGTGTTCGGATTAGGTTTATGGTTAGGGTAGGGTTAGGTTTCGGTTTTTGGTTAGGGTTAGGATTAGCGTAATGGTTTAGAGTGAACGGTTGGGATAGGTTTAGGGTTAGGGTTAGCGTTAGATTTAGTGTTAGGGTGAGACTTAGGGTTAGTGTTAAGGTTAGGTTTAGATTTAGTGTTAGGGTTTTGATTAAGTTTCAGGCCAGGATTAGATTTAGGGTCAGGTTTAGTGTAAGTTTGAGGGTTAAGGGTTAGTGTTACGGTTAGGTTTAGGGTGAGAGTTAGGGTTACGGTTTGGGTTATGTTTAGAGTCAGGGGTAAGTTTAGGGTTAAGAATAGGGTTGGGGTTAGGGTTAGTGTAAGTGTTGGGGTAAGGGTTATGGTTAGTGTTAGGGTTAGAGTTAGTGTTAGGTTTAAGTTTAGGTTTAGGGTCAGGGTTAGGTTAGGTTAAGGGTTAGGTATAGGGTTAGGGTTAGTGTTAGGGTGAGGTTTAGGGTTAGGGATATGTTTAGGGTTAGTATTAGGGTTAGGGTTTTGGGTTGAGTTAGAGTTAGGGTTAAGGTTAGGGTTATCGTTAAGTTGATGGTTAGAGTTAGAATTAGTTTTAAGGTTAGGGTTAGTGTTATTATTAGTTTTAGGTTTAGGGTTAGGGTTAATGATAAGTTTAGGGTTAATGTGAAGGTAAGGGTAATGGTTAGGGTTAAGTTTAGTGTTAGAGTTATATCTCGGGTTATGATTAGTGTTAGGGTTAGTGTTATGGTTAGGTTTAGGATTAGGGTTAGATTTAGGTTTAGTTTTAAGGTTAGCATTAGTTTTAGTGTTAGGGTTAGGGTTTGAGTTATGTTTAAGGTTAGGTTTAGATTTAGTGTTAGGGTTAGTGTAGGGTTTATGGTTAATGTGACTGTTAGGTTTAAGCTTAGGATTAGGGTGAGGGTTAGGGATAGGTTTGGGTTAATGTAAGTTTTAGGGTAACCTAAAACTTTAGGAGTAGGGTTAGGTTTAGGCTTAGGGTAAGGGTTAGGTTTAGGCTTAGGGTAAGGGTTAGGGTTAGAGTTAAGGTTAGCGTTAGGGTTAGCGTAAGGGTTAGGGATAGAGTAAACGTTAGGGTTAGTGTTAGAATTAGGGTTATGTTTATTGTTAGGTTTGGGTTAAGTTTAGGGTTAGGGTAGAGTTAGTGTAAGGGTAAGGGTTAGAGTGAGGGTTAGGATTAAGTTTAGTGTTAGGGTTTCGGTTAGGGTTAATGTTAGGGTGAGAATTAGGGTTAGGGATATGTTTAGGGTGAAAGGTAGGTTTAGGGTTATGGTTAGGATTAGGGTTTAGATTAAGGTTACGATTAGGGTTATGGTTAGGGTTAGGGCTAGGTTGAGTGTTAGGTTTAGGATTAGGGTTCGAGTGAGTTTGAGGGCTAGGTTTAGGTTTTAGGGTTGGGGATAGTGTTAGGGTTAAGGTTTGGTTTAGGGTTAGGTTTAGGCTTGAGTTAGGTTTAGATTTAGAGTGAGGGTTAGGGTTATTAAATGTGAAAACAAATATTTCTAGTTTGAAAATTTTCAAACGATTAATTTGAAAAGCTTGAAGTTCAGTGAGATGTTTGGTAAATGTATTCTTAGTGCATGTTAAACCTTAGAGTTAGGGTAAGGGTTATATTTAGGGTGAGGGTTAGGGACAGGGTTAGGCTTAGGTGTATAGTTAGGGTTAGGTTTAGTGTTAGTGTGAGGGTTATGGTCAGGGTTAGGTTTAGTGTTAGGGTTAGAGTTAGGTTTAGGGTCTGGGTTAGGTTTAGTGTTAAGGTTAGTGTTAGGGTTAAGGTTAAGGTTAGAATTAGGGTTAGGCTTAGGGCTAGCATTAAGTGTAGGGTTAGTGTGTTAGGTTTAGGGCTAGCATAGGTTTAGGTTTAGGGTTAGTATTAGGGTTAGTGTTAGGGTTGGGGTAGGGTTAGGTTAAGGGTTAGGTTAAGGCGGCGAGCTGGTAGAAACGCTAGCATGCCGGGTGAAATGCTTAGCGGTATTTCGCCTGCTGTTACGTTCTGAGTTCATATTCCGCCGAGGTCGACTTTGCCTTTCATCCTTTCGGGGTCGATAAATTAAGTACCAGTTACACACTGTGGTCGATGTAATCGACTTAATCCCTTTGTCTGTCCTTGTTTGTCCCCTCTATGTTTAGCCCCTTGTGGGTAATAATGAAATAAGGGTTAGGTTTAGGGTTTGGTCTCGGGTTATGTTAAGGGTTAGAGTTTGGGTTCGGGTTAGGGTTTCAGTTAGGGTTAGGGTTTGTGTAAGGCTTAGGGTTAGTTTTAGTGTTAGTGTAGGTTTAGGGTTACGGTTAGGTTTAGGGCTAGTATTAGGGTTAGGTTTAGGGTTAGAGTTAGAGTTAGGGGTAGGTTGAAGTTTAAGGTTAATGTTAGGCTTAGGTTTAGGATTAGTGTAAACTTTAGGTTTAAGGATTAGGGTTAGGATTAGGATTAGGTTTAGGATTAGGGTTAGAGTTAGAGTTAGGGGTAGATTGAAGTTTAAGGTTAATGTTAGGCTTAGGTTTAGGATTAGTGCAAATTTTAAGTTTAAGGTAAGGGTTAGGATTAGTACAAACTTTAGGATTAAGGATTAGGGTTAGGTTTAGGGTTTGGTTTCGGCTTAGGGTTAGGTGAGGGTTAAGTTTAGGGTTAGGGTGAGGATTAAGTTTAGGGTTAGAGTTCAGGTCAGGCTTAGGGATAGGGTTAGGGTAAGGCTGAGGGTTAGGTTTATAGTTAGGGTTAGTGTTAGGGTTAGGGTTAGGGTTAAGGCTAGTTTTAGGGTTAGGGTGAGAGTTAAGGTTAGGTTTAGGGTTAGGAATATGGTTCGGTTTAGGGTTAGAGTTAGTGTTAGGGTTAAGGTTAGATTTAGGTTTAGTGTTAATGTTAGGGTTAGGTTTAGGTTTAGGTTTCGAGTTAGGGTTAGATTTAGTTTTAGGTTGAAAGTGTGGTTTAGGGTTAGGGTTCAGGTTAGGGTTATGGTCAGGTTTTAGGGTTAGGGTTAGTTTTAGAGTTAGGGTTTGGGTTATGGTTAGAATTAGGGTTAGAGTTAGGGTTAGTTTTATGGTTAGCGTTAGGTTTAGTGTTAGGGTTAAGTTTAGGGTTAGATTTAGGGCTAAGGTTAGTGTTAGTACTAAGGTTAGGATTAGAGTGAGGGTTTGGGTTAGGACTAAGTTTAGGTTTAGGGTGAGGGTTAGTGTTAGGTTTAGTGTTAGGGTCATGGTGTTATGTTTTGTGTTACGGCTAGGGTTAGTGTTTGGGTTAGGGTTAGGTTTAAGGTTAGGGTTAAGGTTAGGGTTAGGGTTAGGTTTAGTGTTAGGATTATGATGAGGGTTATCGTTAGGGTAAGGGTTAGATTTAGGGTTATGTATTGGGTTAGGGTTAGGGTTAGGTTTAAGATTAGGTTTATGGTTAGTGTTAGTGTTAAGGAAATAATTAGTGTAAGGTTAGGGTTAGGCTTAATGTTAGGGTGAGGGTTAGCCTTGTGGTTAGGGTTAGATTTAGGGTTAGGGATAGCGTTAGTATTAGGGTTGGGGGTTATCATTAGGGTTAGGTTTATGGTTAGTTTACGAGTGAGGTTTAGGGTAAATTTTCGGGCAAGTGTGAGAATTAGGTTTAAGGTTAGGGTTAGATTTAGTGTTAGGTTTATTGTTAGGTGTGGGGTGAGCATTAGGTTTTCGTTTAGGTTTAGTGTTAGGGTTCGGTTGAGGGTTAGGAATAGATAGTGGGGCAGGTTTACGATTAGGTTTAGGGTTAGTGTTAGGTGTAGATTTAGGTTTAGGGTTAGGTTAAGTTTAGGGTTAGGTTTAGTGTGAGTGTTAGTGTTAGGGTTAGGATGAGGTTTAGTGTTAGGTTTCTTTGTAGGTTTAGCACTAGGAATAGGTTTAGGTTTATGGTTAGGTTTAGTGTTAGGGTTCGGGTTAGGGCTATGGTTAGGGTTAGGGTTATGTTTAGTGTGAGTGTTAGGGTTAGGGTTCGTGTGAGGGCTAGGGTTAGGGTTAATTTCATGGTTAGCATTAGGTTTAGTGCTAATCTTAGTGTTAAAGTTAGGGTTTGGGTTAGGTTTAGGTTTAGGGTGAGGCTTAGTGTTAGGTTTGGTGATAGGGTTAGTATTTGGGTGAGGGTGAGGGTTAGGTTTAACGTTAGTGTTTGGGTTAGGGTTTGGGTGAGGGTTATCGTTAGGGTAAGAATTATGGTTAGATTTAGGTTTAGTGATAGGGTTAGTGTCAGGGTTAGTGTTAGGTTCATGATTAGGTTTAGGGCTAGGTTGAGGGTTAGTGTTTGGGTTAGTTTTAGGGTTAGGTTTAGGATTAGGGTTAATGTTAGTGTTAGGGATAGGATTAGTATAAGCGATAGGATTAGGGTTAGGGTTAGCGTTAGTGTTAGGCTGAGGGTTAGCGTTGGAGGTTTGGGTTAGGGTTAGATTTAGGGTAAGGGATAGTGTTAGTATTAGGGTTGGAGTTAGTATTAGGATTGGAGTTAGTATTAGGGTTGGAGTTAGTATTAGGGTTAGGTTTATTATTAGGGTTGTGTTAGCGTTAGGTTGTCAGTTAGGTTTAGTGTTAGGGTTAGCTTGAGTGTTAGGAATAGATAGTGGGGTAGGTTTAAGGTTAGTGTTAGGGTTAAGCTTAGCGTAAGGGTAGGTTTAGGTGTAGGATTGGGTTTAGTGTTAGGGTTAGGTCTAGTGTGAGTGTGAGTGTTAGTGTTAGGGTTAACGCTAGGGTTGGGGTTAGGTTTTAGGGTGAAGGCTAGGTTTCGGTTTAGGGTTGGTGTTAGTGTTAGTGTTTTGGTTAGGATTGCGGTTAGGGCTAGTGTTAAAGTTAGGGATATGGTTAGGGTTACTAGTAGGGTTAGGTTTAAGTATAGTGTTAGGATTAACTTTAGGGTTAAGATAAGGGTTGAATTCAGGTTAGGTTTAGGGTTAGGGTTAGTGTGAATTTTATCGTCAGGGTTAGAGTTCGTGGTAGGGTTAGCGTTAGTGTTAGTTTTCTGCTTAGGTTTAGCGTTATGGTTAGGTTTAGGTTTATGGTTAGGTTTAGGTTTCAGGTTAGTTTTAGGGTTAAGTTAAGGGTTAGTGTTAGGTTTAGGTTTAGGGTAGGGTTGGGGTTACTGTTAGCATTAGGGTTAGGTTTAGGTTTAGAGTTAGGGTTAGGGCTAAGGTTAGGATTAGATTCAGGGTTATGGTTATGGTGAGTGTGATTGTTAGGTTTAGGGTTAATGTGAGGGCTAGGGTTAGGTTTAAGGTCAATGTTAGTGTTAGGGTTAGAGTTAGGGTTAGGTTTAGGGTTAGGGTTATGGTTAGGGATAAGTATAGAGTAAATGTAAAGGTAATGGTTATGGTTAGGTTTAGGGTAAGGGTTATGTTTAGGGTGAGAGTTAAGGTTGTGTATAAGTTAGGTTTAGGGTTAGTGTGAAGTTTAGTATTTGGGTTCAGGGTAGAGTTTATGGTTTAGTGTTAGGATTATGGTTAGAGATAGGATTAGCATTAGGGTTAGTGCTAGGTTTAGGTTTAGGTTTAGGCTTAGTGTCAGGGTTAGGGTTAGTGTTAGGGTAGGGTTAGGGTTAGGTTTAAGGTTAGCGTTATGGTTAAGGTGTGTGTTAGGGTTATGCTTAGAGTTGTTTAGGGTTAGTGTTAGAGTTAGTGTTAGGTTTAGGGTCAGGTTTAATGTTAAGGTTAGGGTTAGTGTTAGTGTTAGGGTTAGGGTTAGATTTAGGGTGATCTTTAGGGTTACGTTTGAGGATTAGTTTTAGCATTATGATTAATGTTAAATGTAGGGTTATGGTTAGGGTTAGATTTAGGTTTAGTGTTAGGTGTAGAGTTAATGTTAATGTTAGCGATAGGGTTAGCATTACGGTTAAGGTTAGTGCTAAGGTTAGGTTTAGGGATCAGGTAAGGGTTATGGTTAGGATTTGGATTAGTGTTAGGGTTAGGCTGAGGATTAGGGTTGTGTTTAGTGTTAGGGTTCGGGATAGGTTTAGCGTTAGTTTTAGGGTTGGGCTAGGGTTAGTGTTAGTGTTAGGTTTAGTGTTGTTTTTAGTGTTATGGTGATGGTTAGGGTTAGGGTAATGTTTAGCGTTAGTGTTAGGTTTAGAGTTAGGATTAGTGATAGGGTTAGGGTGAGTGTTACCGTTAGTGCTAGGGGTTAGGATTAGTGTTAGGATTAGAGTTAGTTTTAGGGTTAGTGTGAAGATTAGGATTCGGGTTAGGTTTAGGATTTGGGTTAGGTTTCGGGTTAGGGTTTAAGGTTCAGGCTTAGGGTTAGTAATACAGTTAGGTTAGGGTTACAGTTACGCATACATTTTGGTTTAGGGTTAGGGATATGGGAGAGTTATTGTTAAAGATATTTTTAGGGTGAGAGTTAAGGGTACAGTTAAGGTAAGGGTTAGGGGTATGATTAAGGTTAGGTTTAGGATTGTGGTTAGTGTTAGTTTAGGGTGACGGTTAGGTTTAGTGTTAGTTTTCGTGTTAGGGTTAAGTTAATGGCTCTATTGATGGTGAGTTTTAGGGTTAGGGTTATGGTCAGGGTTAGGTTTTAGGGATAGGATTAGTGTTCGGGTTAGGGTTAGTTTTAGGGTTTTGGTTAGGTTTAGTGTTAGCGTTAGAGTTAGGATTAGATTTAGGGTTAGTTTTACAGTTAGGTTGATGGTTAGTGTCAGTGTTTGGGTTAGAGTTAGGTTTAATGTAAATGTTAGGTTTAGTGTTAGGGTAAGGATTATTAGGGTGAGGGTTAGTGTTAGGGTAATTGTTGGTGTTAGTGTTAGGTTAAGCTTAATGTTAGGATTAGGGTAAGGGTTAGGGATATGGTCATGGTTAGGGTTAGAGTGAGGGTTAGGATTAGGGTAGGGTAAGATTGACGGTTGGGGTTAGAGTCAGGATCAGGTTTAAGTTTAGAGTCTGGGTTAGGGCTAGGGTTAAGTTTAGGGTTAGTGTTAGGGTTAGGTTTAGCGTTAGTGTAAGCATTAAGTTTAGGGTTATGTTTAGTGTTAGGGTTGGGTTTAAGGTTTTTTTAGGTTTAGGTTTAGGCTGAGTGATAGGTTTAGGGTTAGGGTTCGGGTTAGGTTTTAGGGATAAGGTGAATGTTAGGGCTAGGGTTAGGGATAGGTTTAGAGTTTCGCATTGGTTTAGTGTTAGGGTTAGGGCTAAGATCAGTTCGAGGGTTAAGTTTATGGTTAATGTTAGGGTTAGGATTAGGGTTAGTGGTAGTGTTAGGTTTAGAATGAGTGTCAGAGTGAAGAATAGGTTCAGGCCTATGGTTGGGGTTAGTGTGAGTGTTAAAGATAGTGTTAGGAATAGGGTTCGGGTTTGTGTTAGGGTTAGGGTTAAGGCGATGGTTAGGATTGGGTTATGGTGTGTGTTAGTTTTAAGGTGAGGGTTAGTGTTAGGGTCCTGTTCGGGTTAGGGTTAAGTTCATTGTTAGGTTTAGGGTTAGGGTCAGGGTTAGGTTTAGGATTTTGGTTAGGTTTAGTTTTAGGGTTAGGTTGAGGGTTACGGTTAGGTTTAGGGTTAGTTTTAGAGATAGGGTTGGTGTTAAATTTAGGGTTAGGGTAAGTGTTAGCGTTAGAGTTGGGTTCAGGGTGAGTTTTAGGTTTAGCGTTCGGGTGATAGTTAGGGTTAGCATCTTGGTCAGGTTAAAGATTATGGTCAGTGTTAGGGTTAGGGTTAGTGTTAGAGTTAAGGTTACGGTTATGGTTATGTTTAGGATTAGGGATAGTGTTAGGGTGATACAGTTAGATTTAAGGTTAGGTTTAGAGTTAGGGTTAGTGTTAGGGTTAGTGTTAGTATTAATGTTCGGTTTATGGTTACATTTAAGTTTGGGGTAAGGGTTAGGGTTAGATATTGGTTTAGGGTTAAATTTAGGCTTAGTGGTAGGTGTAGTGTTAGGGTTAGGTTTAAGGTTAGCATTAGGTTTAGTGTTAGGGTTAGTGTTTGAGTTAGCATTAAGGTTAGGGTTAGATTTAGGGTTAGGGTTAGTGTTAGTATTAATCTTCGGCTTATGGTTACGTTTAAGTTTGGGATAAGGGTTAGGGTTAGGTTCAGGTTGAGGGGTGGGTTTCGGGTTAGTGTTAGTTTTCGGTTTGGTTTTGTGTTAAGGTTAGGTTTAGAGATAGTGTTTGGGTTAGGGTTATGGGTAGGATTAGGGTTAGGCCTAGAGTTAGTATTAGGGTTAGTGTTAGTCTTAGGGTTAGTGGTAGTGTTACGGTTAGGGTGAGATGTTGGTTTAGTGTTAGGGATAAGTTTAGGGTTAGGTTCAGGTTTAGTGTGAAGGTTAAGGTTTGTGTTTAGAGTTAACGTCAGTATTCGTATCAGTTATCTTCAGTGTTAGGGTATGTTTAGGGTGAGGATCAGGGTTAGGGTCAGGGTTTAGGGTTAGTGTTAGCGTTAGTGTTGGCTTAGAGTTTTGGTTTAGGTTAATGTTTAGTGTTATTGTTAGGGTTAGGGTTACTGTGTGGTTTAGGTTTAGTTTTTGTTTAGTGTTAGGGTTAGGACTAGTGTAAAAGTTAGTTTTAGGGTTAGGGTTACAGTTAGTGTTAGGGTAAGTGTTAACATTAGGGTTAGTGTTAGGTTTAGGGTGACGGTTAGGTTTAGTGTTAGAGTTATGTTTAGGGTTAGTTTTTGTGTTAGGGTTAGGGTTAGGGCTATATTGATGGTGAGCTTTAGGGTTAGGGTTATGGTCAGGATTAGGTTTTAGGGATAGGATTAGTGTTCGGGTTAGGGTTAGTTTTATGGGTTTTGGTTAGGTTTAGTGTTAGCATTAGCATTAGGGTTAGGATTAGATTTAGGGTTAGTTTTACAGTTAGGTTGATGGTTAGTGTCAGTGTTTGGGTTAGGGTTAGGTTTAGTGTTAGGGATAGGGCTAGTGTTAGGTTTAATTTTAGGGTTAGTGTTAGGGTTAGGACTAGGGTTAAGTTTAGCATTAGGGTTTAGGGTTCGGGTTAGTTTTAGGGTGTGGGTTAGGTTTAGGTTTAGTGTTAGTGACAGGGTGAGGTCTAGGTTTATTGTTACGGTTAGTCTTAGGGTTAGGGTTAGGTTTAGCTTAAGGTTTTAGGATTTAGGTTCACATTAGTGTTTGGGTTAGGGTTGTGTGTAAGGTTAGGTTTAGTTATAGGGATAGGGTTAGTTTTAAGGTTATGGTTATTTTTAAGGTTAATGTGAAGTTTTGGGTTAGGGTAAGTGTTAGGGTTAGTGTGAGGTTTAAGTTAAGGGTTAGGGTTAGTGTTAGTGTTGGGCTCAGTTAGGTTTATGTTTAGGGTAGGTTTAGGTTTAGAGTAAGGTCAGTGTTAGTGGCTTTGTTAGGTTTCGGGTTAGGTTTCGGGGTAGGTTACGTTTATGTTTATGGTGAGGGTTAGAGTTATGGTTACGGTTAGTGATAGGTTCAGGGTTAGGTTTAGGGTTAGTGCTAGGGTTAGGGTTAGGGTTAGATTTACAGTTAAGGTTACAGTAAGGGTCAGGTTTAGGTGCAGGGTTAGTGTTAGGGTTAAGGTTAGGATTAGTTTTAAAGTTATGGTTAGTGTTAGGGTTAGGTTAAGATTAGGTTTAGGCTAAGTGTTAGTGTTGGGGTTAGGTTTAGGGTTAGTGTAATCATTAAGTTTAGTGTGCAGGTTAGGGTGAGGTTTAGGGTTAAATTTAGAGCTAGTGTTAGGGTTTATATTTAGGGTTAGGGTCATTGTTATTATCAGGGTTATGGTTAGGGTTAGTGTGAGGTTTAGGGTGAGGATCAGGGTTAGGGACAGTGTGGAGGGTTTAGGTTTAGCGTTAGCGTTAGGTTTAGGATTAGGGTTAGGATAAGGTTTAGGTTAAGTGTTAGGAGTAGGTTAGGTTTAGGGTTAGTGTTAATGTTAGGGTTGGCTTAGGGTTTAGGTTTAGATTAAGGTTTAGTTTTAGCGTTAGTTTTAGGGTTAAGGGGAGGGTTAGGGTCAGGGTTAGAGTTAGGGTTACTGTGTTAGGGTTAGGTTTAGGCTTATGTTTAATGTTATGGTTAGGGTTAGGACTGGTGTAAGCATTAGTTTCAGGGTTAAGTTTATGGTTAGCGTTATGGTTAGTGTTAGGGTAAGTGTTAGTGTTAGGTTTAGGGTTACAGTTAAGGTGAGTGTTAGTGTTAGGTTTAGGGTTACAGTTAAGGTGAGTGTTAGAGTTAGGATGAGGGTTAGCTTTCATGTTAGGGTTAGGTTTAGGGTTATATTGAATGTGATGTTTAGATTTAGATTAGGTTATGTTTACGGTTAGTGTTAGTATTAGGGTAAGGGTTAGTGTCAGGGTTACGTAAGGGTCAGGGTTAGTGTTAGGTTTAGGTTTATGGTTAGGCTTAGTGTTAGGGTTACAGTTCGTGTCAGTGTAAGGGTTAGGTTTAGGGTTAGGTTTAATTTTATGGTGACGGTGTACATTAGGGCTAGGTTTAGTGTTAGGTTTAGGTTAGGGTTGTGGATTAGGTTGAAGGTTAGGTTTGGGGTTAGGTTCCGGTTAGGTTTTGGGTTAGGTTCTGGTTAGGTTTTGGGTTAGGTTCCGGTTAGGTTTATGGTTAATATTAGGCTTTTAAGTCAGGGTTAGTTTTAGAGTTAGGTTTAGGGTTAGTGTTATGGTTTCGGTTATGTTTAGCATTTGATTAGGGTTAGAATTAGTTTTAGGGTTAGGTTTACTGTAAGGTTTAGGGATAGGTTTGGGGTTAGCGTTAGTGTTAGGGGTAGTCTAAAGTTTAGGGTTAGGGTTAGGTTTACTGTATGCGTTAGGTTTAGGGTTAGGGCTAGGTTTCGCGTTAGGATTAGGCTTAGTTGTATGGTTAGGGTTAGTGTTAGGGCCAGGTTCAGTTTTAAGGTTAGGTTTAGGGTTAGGTTGAGTGTGAGTTTTGGGGTTCGGGTTCGGGTTAGGGTTATATTTTAGGGTTAGTGTTAGGGTTAGGTTTAGGGCATGGAGTAGTGATAGGGTTGGTTAGGTTTAGGTTTAGGGTTAGGATTAGGTTTAGGGTTAGGGTTAGGTTTAGTGTTAGGGTAAGGGTTAGGTTTAGGGTTAGTGTTAGGTTTAGGGTTAGTGGTAGGTTTAAGGTTAGGGTGAAGGTTAGGTATAGAGTTAGTGTTGGGGTTAGTGCTAGTTTTTCGTTTAGTGTTAGGGTTAGGTTTAGGATTAATGTTAGTGATAGTTTTAGGGTAGGGTTAGAGTTAGGGATAGGTTAAGGGTTAGGTTTGGGGTTGGGTTAGCGTTAGGTTTAGGGTTAGGGTTAGGATTAGGGTGAGGGTTAGTGTAAGTGTAAGTTTTAGGCTTATGTTTAGGTTTCGGTGTAGGTTTGGCTTTTGGGTTAGGGTTCGTGTTAGGGTTAGTTTTAGAGTTAAGTTTATGGTTAGGTTTAGGATTAAGTTTTGGGTTAGGCTTATGGTAAGCGTTAGGGTTAGTATTAGGGTTAGTTAGCATTTTGTTTAGTGTTAGGGTTAGACTTAGGGTTAGTGTTTGAGTGAGGGTTAAGGTTAGGGTTAGGGTGTAGAGTTTAAGTTTAGTGTTAGGGTTAAGTTTAGGTTTAGTGCTAATTTTAGTGTTAGTGTTAACATTAGGATTAGGCTTAGGCTTAATGTTAGTGTTAGTGTCAGGGTGAGGATTACGGTTACTGGTAGGGTTACAGTTAGGGTTAGTGTTAGGATTTGTGTAAGCATTAGTTTTATGGCTAAGTTTAGGGTTATGGTTAGATTTAGTGTTAGGATGAGGGTTAGTGTTAAAGTTAGGGTTAGTGTTAGGTTTAGGGTAAGGGTTAGGGTTAATGTTAGAGTTAGTTTTACAGTTAGGTTTTGTGTTATGTTTAGGGTGAGATTGAGGGTGAGGTTTATGGTTAGGATTCGGGTTAGCGTTGGAGTTAGGTTTTAGGGTTAGTTTTACGGTGAGGTGTAGTGTTTGTGTTTTGGTTAGGGTTACGTTTAATGTTGGGTTAGGGCTAGGGTTAGTGTTATTATTAGCGTTAGCGTTAGTATTAGGGTTAGGGTTACTGTTACTGTCAATGTTAGGTTTAGTGTTACTGTTATTGTTAGTTTTATTGTTAGAATTAGCGTTAGGGTTGGTGTTAGGTTTAGGGTTTTGTATAGGTTTGCAGTTAGGGTTACGATCAGGTCTAGAGTTAGGATTAGGGTTAGTGTTCCCATTACGGTTAGTGTTAGGTTTAGGGTTGAGGTGTGTGTGAGGGTTTTCCTCAGGGTTAAGATAAGTGATAGGGTTAGAGTTAGGTTTCTTTTTAGGGTCAGTGTCAAGTTTAGCATTAAGGTTATGTTTTGTTTTAGGGTTAGTCATAGGTTCAGAGTTAGGGTTAGGGTTAGGGCTATGGCTAGGGTTAGGGTTAGGGTTAAGTCTAGCATTAGGATTAGGGTTAGTGTTCTTGTTACAGTTAGTGTTATGTTTAATGTGCGAGTTACGGTCAAGGTGTGGGTTAGGTTTAACATTAGGCTTAGTGTAGGTAATAGGGTTAGATTTAGGGTTAGGGTTAGGGCTAGTGTTTAGTGTTACGGTTACGGTTAGGGTTAGGTCTCATGTTAGGTTAAGGGTTAGAGTGTGCATTAAGATTAGGGTTGGAGTGAGGTTTCGGGTTAGTGTCAGTGTCCGGGTTAGGGTTAGAATGAGGGTTAGTATTAGGTTTAGGGTTAGTGTTCCTGTTGAGGTTAGTGTTAGTTTATTGTTAGGTTTAGGGTTAAGGTGTGGGTTAGGTTTGACGTTAGGGTTAGGGTAATGGATAGGATTAGTGTCTCTGTTAGGGTTAGGGCTTGGGCTAGGTTTAAGATTATGGTTAGGGTTAGGTTTAGTGTTAGAGTTAGATTTAGGTTTAGTGTTAGGTCTAGATTTTTTAGGTTTACAGTTAGGGTTAGCATTAGAGTTAACCGTAGGGTTGGGTTTGAAGTTAGTGTTCCTGTTACGGCTAGTGTTAGGTTTAGCGTTTTGTTTAGGGTGAAGGTATGGGTTATGTTTGACGTTACGATTACAGTAAGGGATTGGGTCAGGGATAGGTTTCGGATTAGTGTCAGTGTTAGGTTTAGGTTTATGTTTTGTGTTAGGGTTGGGGTTACTGTTACAGTTAATGTTAGATTTAGTGATACTGTTAGTGTTGGGTTTAGTGTTAGAGTTAGTGTTAGGGTTAGTGTTAGGTTTAGGGTTTTCTTTGGTTTGCAGTTAGGATTAAGGTTAGTGTCCTTGTTACGGTTAGTGTTAGATTTAGTTTTAGGTTTAGTGTTAAGGTGTCTGTTAGGGTTAGGGTAAGGGATAGGGTTAGGTTTAGATTTTGTGTTAGGGTCAGTGTCTGGGTTAGGGTTAGGGCTTTGGCTAGGGTTAGGTTTAGAGTAAAGTCTAGGGTTAGGACTAGGGTTAGTGTTCCTGTTACTCTTAGGTTTAGTGTTAGGTTTAGGGTTCGGGTTAGATCTAGGGCTAGGGCTTGGTATAGTATTACATTTAGGTTTAGGGTTAGGTTTAGGGTTAGGGTTAGTTTAGGGTTAATTTTAGTTTTCGGTTTAAGGTTAGGGTTAGGTTTAGTGTTAGGGCTAGGGTT
>NC_068999.1:28979642-29000301 GCF_001194135.2 Octopus bimaculoides | reverse complement strand
TTAGGTTTAGGGTTAGGGTTAGTTTAGGGTTAATTTTAGTTTTCGGTTTAAGGTTAGGGTTAGGTTTAGTGTTAGGGCTAGGGTTAGGTTTATGGTTAGGGTTAGGTTTATGGTTATGGTTAGAGTGAGGGCTAGAGTTAGGTTTAGGTTTAATGTTATGGTTAGGGTGAGGTTTAGTGTTACTGTTAGTGTAAGTTTTAGTGTTAGAGTTAGCATCATGGTTAGTGTTTAGGTTTAGGTTTTGTTCAGGTTTGTGCTTAGGGTTAGGGTTATATCTAGGGTTAGGGTTAATGTTCCTGTTACGGTTAGTATTCCTGTTACGGTTAGTGTTCCTGTTACGGTTAGTGTTTAGGTTAAGGTTAGGGTTAGTTTTAGGGTTAGGGTTAGTTTTTTGGTTATGGTTTGTGTTAGGTTTAGGGTTAGGTTGAGTGTTAGGGTTAGGTTTAGGGTGAGGGTTAAGTTTATGGTTAGGGTGAGGGTTAAGTTTAAGGTTAGGGTTAGGTTTAGTTACTGTTAGCGTGAGGTTTATAATTAGAGTTAGTACTGGGATTAGTGTTAGGTTTTGTTTAGGTTTGCCATTAGGGTTAGGTTTCGGGTTAAATCTAATGTTAAGATTAGGGTTGTTGTTTGTTTTTACGGTTAGTGTTATGTTTAATGTTAGATTTTGGGTTAAGGTGTGGGTTAGATTTGACGTTATGGTTAGGATAAGGAATAGGATTAGTGATAGGTTTTGGGTTAGGGTGAGTGTTAGGGTTAGGGTTAGGGTTAGGTTTATGGTTAGGGTTAGTGTTAGTGTGAGGTTTAGGGTTTTGTTTAGGTTTGTGTATAGGGTTAGGGTTAGATCAAGGGTTACGATTAGGGTTAGTGTTTCCGTTATGGTTAGTGTTAGGTTTAGGTTAAAGGTGTGTGTTAGTGTTAGGGTTAGGTTAAGTGCTAGGTTTCGTGTTAGGGTAAATGTCAGGTTTTTTTTTAGGGTTAAGGTTAGTGTTAGAGTTAGGCTTAGGTTTAGGGTTAGGGCTATGGCTAGGGTTTGGGTTAAGTCTAGGGTTAGGTTTAGGGTTAGATTTAGGTTTAGTGTTAGTGTTAGGTTTAGGGTTAGGATTAGGGTTAGTTTTTGTGTTCGGTTTAGGGTTAGGGTTAGGTTTAATTTTATGGGTAGGATAGGTTTCGGTTTAGGGCTAGGGTTAGGTTTAGGGTTAGGGTTAGTGTTAGTTTTATTGTTCGGTTTAGTTTTAGGGTTAGGGTTAGTGTTATGGTTAGGATAAGGTTTACGTTGAGAGTTAGGGTTACTCTTATGGTGAATGTTAGGTTTAGTGTTGCTGTTAGTGTTCAGTTTAGTGTTAGAGTTAGTTCTAGCATTAGTGTTAAGTTTAATGATTTGTGTAAGTTTGTGGTTAGGATTAGGGTTAGAGGTGAGTCTAAGGTTAGGATTAGGGCTAGAGCTCCTGTTATGGTTAGTGTTAGGCATAGGGTTAAGGCGTGCATTAGGTTTGACTTTAGTGTTAAGGTAAGGGATAGGGTTAGTGTCAAGTTTCGGGTTAGGGTTAGTGTCAAGTTTCGGGTTAGGGTTAGTGCTAGGGTTATGGTTTGTGCTAGGGTTAGAGTTAGGGTGAGGTTTAGGGTTAGGGTTAGCACTATGGTTGGGGTTAGTTTTAGGGTTAGGGTTATGTTTAGGTTTAGGGTTAGCATTCGAGTTAGGGTAAGGTTTAGGCTTATGGTTAGGGTTAGGTTTAGAGTTAGGGTTAGGTTTAGTGTTACTGTTAGAGTTATGTTTAGTGTTAGGTTAATGTTATTTTTAAGTTTGTGGTTAGATTTAGGGTTAGGTTTAGTGTTAGGGATAGGGTGAGAGTTAGAGTTAGGTTTCGGGTTAGGGGTAGGGTTAGAGTTATGGTTAGTTTTAGGTTTAATGTTAGTATTAGGTTTAATGTTACTGTTACGATTAGTGTTTGGTCTAGGGTTTTGTTTAGGTTTGCGGTTATGGTTAGTGTTAGTGTTAAGTCTAGAGTTATGATTAGGGTTAGTGCTCCTGATATGGTTGGTATTAAGTTTAGTGTTAGGTTTGATGTTAGGGTTAGGGTAAGGGTTAGTGTAAGGGTTAGGGTTAGGTTTTAGGTTAGGGTCAGTACTAGTTTTATGGTTAGTGTTATGTGTAGGGTTAGGGTTATTGCCATGGTTAATGTTAGGGCTATGGCTGGTATTAGCATTAGTATTAGTGTTAGGGTTAGTGTTAATGTTAGAGTTAGGTTTAGGGTTAAGTTTACGGTTAGGGTTAGGTTTAGTGTTAAGTCTAGGGTTAGAATTAGGCTTAGTGTTCGTGTTACGGTTAGTGTTAGGTTTAGTGTTTGGTTTAGGGTTAAGGTGTGGTTTAAGGTTAACGTTACATTTAGGGTAAGGGTTAGAGTTTGGGTTAGAGTTAGGATTACAGTTAGGTTTAGGGTTAGGTCTTGTGTTAGGGTTAGTGTTAAATTTAGGATTAGATTTAGGGTTAGGTTTAGGATTAGGGTTAGTGTTCCTGTTATGGTTAGTGTTGTTTAGTATTATGGTGTGGGTAAGGGTTGACATTATGATTAGGGTAAGGGATTGGGTTAGGGTTAGGTTTTGGGTTAGGGTCAGTGTTCGGTTTAAGGTTAAGATTAGGTTTAGGGTTAGATTTAGGTTTAGGGTTTGGGTTACTGTTTTGGTTGATGTTATATTTAGTGTTACTTTCAGTACTATGTTTAGTGTTAGAGCTAGTGTTAGGTTTAGGGTTTTGTTTATTTAGGTTTGTGGTTAGGGTTAGGTAAAGGGTTAGGATTAGTGTTAGTGTTCCTGTTACAGTTAGTGTTAGGTTTAGGGTTGACGTTAGGGTTAGGGTGAGTAATAGGGTCAAGTTTAGGTTTTGTGTTAGGGTCTGTGTCAGGTTGAGGGTTAGGGTTAGATTTAATGTTAGGCTTAGGTTTAGGGATATGGCATGGGTTAGGTTTAAGTCTAGTGTTAGGATTAAGCTTAGTGTTCCTGTTGTGGTTAGTGTTAGGTTTAGGGTTAAGGTGTGGGTTAGGGTTGATGTTAGGGTTCGGGTAAGTGATAGTGTTAGAGCTAGAGTTAGGGTTAAGGAAGGGCTGGATTTAGTATTATGGTTAGGGTTAGGTTTAGGTTTAGAGTTAGGTTTAGTGTTTGGGTTAGGTTTAGGTTTAGGGTTAGGTTAGGGTTAAGTTTAGGGTTAGGGTTAGGGTTAAATTTAGTGTTAGGGCTAGTGTAAGTTTAAGTTTAGGTTTAGAGTTAGTGGTAGGCTTAGAGTTAGGTTTAGTGTTAGGGTTAGGTTTAGGTTTAGGTTTAGGGTTAGTGTTAGGTTTAGTTTTACTGTTAATGTAAGGTTTAGTGTTAGAGTTAGTGTTAGGTTTAGGTTTGCTGTTAGGGTTAGGGTTATGTCTAGGTTTAGGATTAGGGTTTAGTGTTCTTTTTATGGTTAGTGTTAGAGTTAGTGCTAGGATTAGTGTTAGGTTTTGGGTTAGGGTCAGTGTGAGGGTTAGGGTTAGGGCTAGGGTTAGAATTATGGTTAGGTTCAGGGTTAGGTTTACGGTTAGGGTTAGTGTTAGGGCATGGCTTTGGTTTAGGGTTAGGGTTAGTTTTAGGGTTAGAGTTAGGTTTAGGGTTAGTGTTAGGTTTGGGGTTAGCATTTGTGTTAGGGTTAGGGTAGCGGTTAGGCTTATAGTTAGGGTTAGGTTTAGTTTTAGAGTTAGGTTTAGGTTCAGTGTTACTGTTATTGTTAGGTTTAGTGTTAGATTTAATGTTAGGTGCAGTGTTTAGGGTTGCAAGGATTTTTACAGCAGAAATAATAATGTATTTAATGCCAAAATAAACAGAATTATAGAATTTTAATCTCTTTGGAACATTCTCTTTGAAATATCTATAACAACAGAGGCTCTCAAATGTAAATGTGGGGGTTGTTGCCCAGGTTTTTCAATGACAGCAGCTAAGGTAGCAGGTATTTTTTCCAAGTGTAGGGACTTCAGTAGCCATAAATGAGGAATAGCCAAATGCTTTCCTATAATCAAACCTTAATGTCACAAAGTTTCTTTGATGTTTTCTTACTTCAGGCAGTACAGCTTTATTTATCAAAAGTTGTTTGGCACGTACTCACACTCCCTTCTTTCCATCTGCTTACTCATCAGTTTGTTTGTCTGTATATGTCATTATTCAGTTTTATTTCAAGATTTCTTGCCAATCGAGAAAGAGCCGGTTTCTAACTTCGATCCAAGGCTCCTTCATTGGAATTTCAACATCAACAGAGTATTTTTGTATGTCATCGTCATCATCATCATCGTTTAACGTCCGTTTCCATGCTGGCATGTGTTGGATAGTTTGACTGAGGACTGGCAAGCCAGTTGGCTGCACCAGGCTCCAGTCTGATCTGGCAAAGTTTCTGCAGCTGGATGCCCTTCCTAACACCAACCACTCTGAGAATGTAGTGGGTACCTTTTACATGCCACTGGTATGGGAGCCAGTCAGGCAGCACTGGCATCGACCACATTTAGATGATGCTTTTTATGTGTCATTGGCAGAAAGTCAGGTGACACTGGCATCGACCCATGCTTGAATGGTGCTTATTACGTGCCACCAGCATGGTTGCCAGTCAGGCAGCACTGGCATTGGCCACAACTATGATTTCCATCCTGATTTCGATTTTACTTAACTCAATAGGTCTTATCAAGCACAGCATATCATCCGATGGTTCAAGGGTACTTTTAAATGGGCTGGGTATGCGACACTGGTATCAGCCATAGCTGTGATCTCACTTTACTTGCTGGGTCATTGGCCATGATTCGATTTCACTTGACTCAACAGGTCTTTTCAAGCACAGCGTATCACCTGACAATTCAAGGGTACTTTTAAATGGGTTGGTTATGCGACACTGGTATCAGCCACGGCTGTGATCTCACTTTAGTTGCCGGGTCTTCTCAATCACAGCATATCTCCAAAGGTCTCAATCTCTTGTCATTGCCTCTGTGACACTCAATGTTCAAAGGTTGTGCTTTACCAACTCATCCCATGTCTTTCTGGGTCTGCCTCTTCCACAGGTTCCTTCCACTGTTAGGGTGTGACATTTCTTCACACAGCTCTCCTCATCCATATGCAGCACATGACCATACCAGTGCAGTCATCTCACTCGCACACTACATATGATGCTTTTTATGTCCAACATTTCTCTCAGGGCACATACACTCCGTCATGTATGCACAGACATTATACATCCAGTGGATCATACAAGCTTTATTTCTTTCAAGCCTACGTATGTCCTCGACAGTCATGGCTCATGTTTCACTGTCATGTAGCATGGCTGTTTGCACATATGCATCGTACAGTCTACCTTTCACTCTGAGCAAGAGGCCCTTTGTTACCAGCAGAGGTAGGAGCTTTCTGAATTTTGCCCAGGTTTTTCTTATTCTAGTGGCAACACTCTCAGAGTATCCACCCCTTCTACAGACTTGGTCACCTAGGTAGCAGAAGCTATCAACTACTTCTAGTTTCTCCCACCTGGCATGTGATGGAATCTGTTTTCTGTACATCTTCGATGTTTATTGACCCTGTGCATCTGCCACACACAAAAACTATCTTCCTTGATATTGCTGCACCTCTTACGTGTCCATAGATTATAGAGTTTCTACCTATGCCTTTTCTACAGATTGAGCAAGGCCATCTACATGAAGGGGTTTGTGATTTGTCCACCTTCTAGGACTTTGGTTTTTGCTAGATTGACTCTATGGCCCTTTGATTCTAGACCTTGCTTCCACTCTTGAAACTTCATCTCTAGTTCTGGTAGTGACTCAGCTATTAGAGCAAGGTCATCAGCATAGAGGAGCTCCCAGGGGCAGCCTGTCTTGAATTCCTCTGTTATTGCCTGGAGGACTATAATGAATAAGAGGACTGATCCTTGGTGAACCCCTACTTCTACCCAGAAATCTTCACTATACTCGTTGCCAACCCTCACCTTACTGGCGGTATCTCTGTACAGGGCTTGTACAGCTCTTAGTAACCATGAATGCATATGTGTAGATTTGTATGTTTTGTTTTATGTATGTATTCACATGCATATAGCTGCATGCCTAGACATGCTCATATATATACTTAAATGACAAACTTCTGGAAAGTTTTACAGTTTTTTGAAGTTCCAGTGATGGCTTGGATCTGCAGTCTTTGAATCAGCTTTCACCTTTCTGATTTTGAGAAGCCTAATTTCTCAAGATTGGTACTTAGGCAGTGTAGTACATATCCCAGTGCCCCAATGATTACAGGTATAAACCTGAACTTGTAATCTGGATAGAGTAGTTATAGATTCCTCAATAGTTCAGTATAGGTATTTTCTTTTTCACTGATCTTTATGTTAACATTCACTAGACGGCTGATTTCCACAACTGTACAGTTTCTCTTCTCTATCTCAAATTACTATGTCAGGTCTATTATGTTTACATTTTATTGAGGTTTCCACTGGGACATTCCACCAGTACTCCATACTGTAGGTTCTTACTTCTTTGGCCATGAGGTTATCCTTCTGATGGATCTCATTATACAGTGTCCCAGCTACATCATGTCTCATTGGCAGATAATACCATAATGGCATTTTCAGACAACTGCTTATGATGTGGGTAATATCTTCAGTGTTAACTCCACAAAGTCTGCATCAGTTATCACATTTTGCTGCTTTTCCTGCATCTCTGTCCCTTTTGTGCATCAGATATTTGGTTGATATTTCTTGTTCCTGGATTGCAAACGCATACCCTCCAAAGTGGGAGTTAGTAATCTGGTTGTTAGTCCATGATAGACTGCTTTAATGATCAATGTTACTATCATGCATGGTCTTCTGCAGATATACCCTTATCCTTTCATCTGATATGTTGTGGTAGAGTTGTGTGACTTCTTTGGGCATGTATTTAATGCTATCAGACAAGGAATGCTGCTTTCCAAGTCTCATGTATGCAGACTTGGTCAAGAGGTGCACTTCGACACTTTGTGGTTGAAAGATGTTGCCGAAGTGATATGATACGACATTCAAAGACAGTTTGGATTGATGTTAAGCCTCTTCCCCCTTGTTTTCGTTTTAGGTAGAGGCGGTCTACGTCACTGACGATGTGGAAATTATGTGTGTTAGTATCTTCCGGGTTTTTACATCAATGGTTCGGATCTCATCAAGCGTCCAATCAAGTAACCCAAATGTTGGTATGAAGTACTGGCACAGCAAACACATTGTGGGCCACAGTTTTATTGAATGTAGAGAGTTCCGAGGTCCATATTTTCTTTATTCGACTTAGATATTCTTTAGTGACATGCGTCTTGTAACAAGTGTCATCGTAAGATATGTTTTCATCTACCCCAAGGTACCTGTAACATTCCTCGTCAGATACAGGGGAAACAGTTAGATCATTGATGAAAATGTCAGTTTCTTTTACATTTTCCTTCTTTTCACAACCGTATAACAACATTTATCCTGACCAAACTCCAACCCTATATTCTTTGAGAATGTTGTAACCAGGTCAAGGCTCTTTTTCATCTCATGCATATTCTTTGCCTATAGTTTCGTGTCATCCACAATGAAAGAGTGAGTAGTGTAGTGTAGTGTAATGTATGTATGCATGTGTATGTGCATGCATGCGTGTATGCATGTACTTACGTAAGCATGTGGTGGGGACAGAGAAAGAAAGAGTGAAGTCTATGAAAGCGAAGCTCGATGAAGGAAAACAAAACATTACTCGAGTTCACGAATTATCTCCCCTCTGTCAGTAAAATCAGACGCATCTCTTTACTTGTTATTGCGCCACCACTCCAAATTTTAAAAAATAACTTTTCTTAAAAAAATAACTTTTCGAATATGCATATATTAATAAGAAATAAGTATAATAAAAACGCTGAATAATGAATGGCATCAGTAAAATAAAACGACTGAACGATGAATGGATATGTTAGTATGATAGTCCATTAGACAAATAAGCTACACGATTTGATTATTGAAATAGGTATACGGTAAATGCAAAGTAATATTCACGCAACACATGGAACTTTGGTAAGCATAAAATGGAAAGCAACTATTTTCTTAAATGATTAAGTTAATAGAATTAGAATTAATCTTATCTTAATTGTTAGAAGATACTAGATTTTCCTAAAATAAACGGTAAAGCTGAATTTCCTTGGGCGTTGACAATCAAAAACTGTTGCTGATAAAAATACTATATAGTGCCAGTTCGACAACATCAAGTTTAGTTTATAATAATACATTTCCGATAGTTGATAGATTGGTATTATCTACCTCTTGGTATAAATTTATAATAAATTTCCTTGTAAACTTGTGTGATAGCATCCTAGAAGAGGGGACTATTTTTTGAAGCGGTTGTTTACTACGTTAATCGTTGGCGAAAAGAAGCAGGTTAGGTTGGTGAGTGTCGAAGAACACAAGATGATTCGTAGGTCACCATGAAAAAGGAATGTTTCATCCAGCGACAATTGATTCACTCTTGGCAAACATAATAGATTTTTCTCCTTGTTTAGAATATTCAAGTGTCGGCAAATATTGACATTGTAACCGACGAATTCCTTTTAAAAGCGTAAACCACGGAAAGGAAACAAGACAGCACTATATCTCACTCGAACACAAACACATTTTATCCTTTATCTGGAATTATTTTACATATTACATATTCCTAAAAATTGCTAACTCTTTTTCTCAAACAGCATTCTTTGAATGGAAAAAACATTTTTCATCAAGTCTTTTTGCATGACTTGAGTATTTAAACATATACACATCCATAAAAATATTACACCTTTAATGTATGTATATACATGTATAACAAATAGACATAATACATTTGTTTCTTAAAGATATTAAAGGTGATCGCGATTTGGTTCAATTTTTATACTCTCTGCAGCCTTATTTTGCTGATAATTTCATTAAATATCTGTTTTGACTTGCAACTTTAAGGACATTCGCGATGAGTGGCGGTTTAAGAACCCATAAGAGAGACACGAAGATGCGCATTAGGGCCTTTCCTGTAAGTATTGCATTATTCTTGATTTTGTAAAATTACATGCTGAATTATCATAAATGCAATCAAGTTATGTTTTTGTTGTAATCAGTATAATTTTCACGAGACTGTATTTTCTAATGTAGCAGTACATGTATAAAATAGAAAAATATTCAAAATGGCGGGTTAAAGTAAGTCTTGGAAAGACTTCTGTAACCATAGCAGTCTGCACTTTTAGATTCATTTATTCGTTGAAAGACTTTTATTTGCTCTACAAAATTCGCCTTTTAAAAAATAGAAGTATTTACCCGTGTTAAAGATTCTTAGATCTAACTAAATTTAAATTGTGCCACTACGAACTGTCTAGTATACTATCATATTTACAAGCTGAGATAATCACAATTGAGCCTGTTTTTATTGACATCAACTGAGAAATTAGATGATTTTTGAAATTTGTTATGGAATAATTTTTTTATTTCATTGAAAGTTTCTTTTCTATATACATATATTATAAATGTTATGAAAATGATACATATGTAAAAAAAACATTTAATAAAATTGAAAATAATGTCCTTGTATATATTTCATTATCATCGAATAAATTTTATAAATTTATTGGTAATATAACTTAATAATAAAGTATGTTTTCTTCAATTTGTCAGTGTCCTGCTATCTCTCACCCTTATATGAAATAGATACGCATACATACAGACCTATATATATTTATTATTCCTTACCATACATTGTGGCGCACCTGTTTATTATTTTTTTTTTAATAAAATAGTTACGTGACAAAACATCGAAAATATTTCTTATTGCCACATATTTAAATATTTTTCTGAAATGAATAATTATATGCATGTTTCTATAACAATTTTATTTGCATTTTTTTATTCTTATGGAACTATCATTACAATTACTAGTTCATTATTTTGCTCCTGTGATTTCAAATTTGGTTTAGGTTGATAAAACAATTATCGGTTAATTCAGTTAATATGGACAATCTCTTATTGGTTTTGTATAGTGAAATCATTTCAAGTACAGTAAGTTTCGATCCCCCCCCCCCAAGTCTTGTTGCTGTATTGAAAATGTCTGAAATTTGTAATATTTACAAAGAATATTTTGCTCGTGTTTCTTGTAATTGTATTTTGCAGATTTAGTGAACTTTTAAATTTAAAGAATCTCATATTGAATGAAGAACATTTCTTGTAAATTGTAAATAATTAATATACACGTTGATTAGTCCTTTTGTTAATATTGTTTTATTCGTTTTCATTGTGTAACTTTGGAGGCTTTTTTTTTCGTATACAATAGGTAGTTTAAAAATCGATTTTTTGTTTATGTCTCAACTTCACCATATAAAGTCTTGAGGCTACTACTGCAGTGAATAAGTAGCAGTCAACGTTTTGAGAGAACCAGGCTCAATTTTCATTCATATCTGTTGGATCAAATTCCCTCCTTGTTTGAGATCATTGATAATAGAATGTCATTAAGTAAGAAATTTGTAATCGCAATACATTCAAATTATTTGTTTATTAAAAAAAAAAATGCAGAATTTCGGCCCTTTTCTTTTAAATACCATACAAAGATGACGACGTTAGTCCTAGTAAATATGTTTGCAATAGGTTTATATAGATTTACAAATTCAATGTTTACATACTTTATGACTTGAAAAACAAAATGTCATTTGCTGACATGAATTAGCCATGTCAATCATTTATTACATAGGTAAATACTTCAAGGATAAACTGCATTTAGCATCTTACTAACTGTTCATGTATGACGTTCAGCTCCCTACTTTTCATATCGTTTATTAGTATTACCACCATACTGATCATTCTGGTATTAGAACGGAAATCTCTTAAAATACTTTAGCAATTTAACAGTAGTTGGCCGATCTGCCAAGAAAAATGAATTGCTGTAACTAGAAAACCAGCTAAATTGTATAGCAGACCCGCCCGCGTAACTCATGCTAGCATGAAAAGCGTGTTGCAAGATAATGATGATGATAGTGGTCGAAAACAATTAAGTTATACTTGATTTTGTTTGAGTCTTGCGTCTTAGCTCATCTGTACTTTTGCTCAATTCACAATAAATAAAATTTGTATCTTTATCAGATGTTTAATCAAAAAACATCTTAGGCTATCGAATTTGTTGAACTTAGGGATTTTGATTGGTTAACAATTGGGCTCTTTTGTTGACAACAATAAAAAAAAAAAACAACTAACATATAAATTTTTATATAACAGTATGCTTTGAGTTAAATTATTTCTTCAAAATTAGTCTTTTCATCTATAATTTAATAGAATTTTTGAAAAAGATATTACAAGTGTAGATTTTTATTAAGAGCTTAAATTTTGTTTTAATATGGCAGTTTCTTTAAGCATTTAATTTATTAAGCAAATTAAGGTAAGTTTTTGTGAAATATATTTCTGATATTTTAAAGAATTATTAGCATAAAAAGTTTGAAAATTGAATGAAAAGGCTTAATGCAGTCATAGTAAAATCTACATTACAATTGGCAGCAAGAATTTCTGAAGATTAACATCAGGCAAAAGACCCTCTGCACTATAAAGGATTAGGTAAGAATAACTATATAGGTGATGTAATCAATGGGTCCACATGATGTGCAGTGTGACTCATATATCAAGAAATATTTTAATAAAGTAGAATATTCCTCGGCAAAACTAACAGCCTAAGTAGTAAAGAATGGTAAAATCATAATTTTCTGTAAAAGTAATAGTTTCTGTTACTTGACATGATTTAACATGAAGAAGTTAATGGTGATATAATGTGAGGGAAGTTTAGGGTGTTAGTGTTTTGGTGGTGAGATGATTTTTCTTTTTTTTAAATGATGAATAGGAAAGAAGAATCTGAAATGGATACTGAAGACTGAGCTTTAGATGTTTAACTTGAAAAACAATCTGAGTGCCTGTTATAGAAAAGGCTTGATCATTAAAGGTATTCATTCTAGCTCCTTGTATTTATGCTAACCCCTTGCAGTATTTATTCTGGCCTCTTACATTCTGAGTTCAAATCCCATTATGGTCAACTTTGCTTTTCATCAATAGAGTACCAGTAATATCAGAATAGTTTAAGTGTCAAATGAGATGCTTTGCAATATTTGTTCTGACTCTTTGCATTCTGGATTCAAATCCTGCTGTAGCTTATTTAGGAGATGCATTTAGTCATCTGAGCCACTCTATTGTAAACATTTAGGTCTGGTTTCCAGTTTGAAGATAGTTTCTTCCTTTTACCACCAGTATCAAGTTCTATAATGGGTCTGGATGCTGCCTTTTGTTATGACTCAGGAATAAAAAAAATTTGACATTTGCTTTTTTATACCGCACAATATCCTACCAAAGTCAACTTTATCTTTCATCCTTATAGACTTGATTTTTAAAAAAATACCAGTCCAAGCAATGGATTAGTGAAATTGTCAGAAAGTCAAGCAAGATGTCTGAACCTTTGTGTTCTGACAGCATTGTCTACAAGTGACACTATTACCAAGCTGTATCAGCCCAAGTCCAATGGCTTTTCCCTTCGATAAACAGTGTCGTTGAGGGAAGACATGCATGGGCAACTCCTGGCCTTCATCAAAAATCTTGCCCAGGTTTTCACATATGCACATTGCTTTGTTGGCTTTGTTCAAGTAAGTTTATTGTATTGATGGTTATATAATCCAAATGGATTATACATGTTTATTTGAATATTGTGAGATGGTAAAGTATAATTTGTCAATTTCCTTCAATTCCTTGTTCTTGATGATTGGCAGATATAGAGATCAAATCATAGCATAAATTAAATCAAAAACCTTTAGTCTAGTAACCGTTTAATATTTGAATAAAATGTGATGAGAAGGAACTAACATTGATAAAATATTCGAAGAATAAACAGCATATAAATAGTTCCTTTGACATATAATTATGAATTATTTAAGTAAAATATATAACTTGCATCAAACATTCTTTTAAAAAAACCCCATTTATTTCAAAAGTTGGATAACTACTATTTATATAGCTTTATCACATTAGCTATTTTCAGCTTTACAGGTCTTGCACAGGTCTTCAAAATGTTTCAACACTTCAACTTTAAGTTACATTGAATTGCCTATTTTTTTAGATTTTCTCATCATATAGCTTTTACTGTCATTTCTTTTCACAAAGAGTAAAATTATTTTCCTTTTGGCTTAAGCAAAAGTTTTCCAATTCCTTTTCATGTATGAATGTATGAGACATTCTGCTTTCAAAAAGGGAACACATTGCATATGTCTGAAAATAGATCAGTTACAGTTAAAACATTTTTTGATCAGGTTGACTTGGGCTTAATTATATTGAGAATACATTACTGCCTATTTCATTTATCAGATTAACTTGATATGAGATCTTTATTAATTCAAGTAAGCAGTAGTTTCATTACAATTTCTCTTGCTCTTATGTTTGCATATTCAAACACACACATCACATAGAATGTGAGTTGACCTTATTAGGCAAAAGGTTTGTTACACAATTATGAGGTGTTTGTGACCATAGCTTCCAGCCATTGCATCTTGAAAATCACCAATATTTTTAATGTGGCCTGGTCCTTTGTTTTCAGGATCAGGAAAGGGCTGGTGGGAATATATCATCTGTGCTGAAGAGATAGTTACTCAACCATCAAATGTTATCAGGATGCCTAAGTTCATCCAGCATATCCACGTGGTTGTTGCTGACAACCCAAGGGTGTCAATGAGAGCCTTTGTCGAACAGCTCAATGTAGGAGAGTCCACTGTGCGGTGCACAAGGACATCAAATACAAATGTATATGTGTGTCCTTTGTTATTAACTTGAAGGCAGTTCTTATTGGGCAAGATCTAGGAGAACTGTGATCAGTTGACAAGCATCACATCTCTTCCTACTTCTCTTGATTTGAAATCTCTGGACAAGTATCTCTTTTTATAGAAAGGGATTGGCCACTGCCTTTTGAATAAACTTTCTGAACAGAAAATTGTAGAAGTCTATCACATAAATAATCATTAATGCCCATGTTCCATGCTAGAATGGGTTGGATAGTTTGACAGCATCCAATGACTCTAAGGACTGCATCATGTTCCAATGTTTAGTTTGGCATGGTTTCTATGGCTGGATGCCCTTCCTAACACCAACCACTTCACTAGGTGCTTTTTTCATGCCACATTCGTTATTGAAGTCACTGTGCTGCTAGCAGGACTACTGACTGTGAGAAGTGGTGGAGGGACAAGAAGATTAAACTATGAGAAAGGTTGAGTCAGAGCAGGTTTTTGTAGAGTAACTATGGCTACACACATCTAGTAGGGTCGGGGAAAGAGAGCAAGAGAAAAAGATCAGTAGGAGCTGCAAGATATAATAGCTATGAATTCCTTGTGTTAAAGGAGTAATATATTCCTAAAAATCTTGGTTAAAGTGAAATCTCATAAAGCAAAATTAATTTTCCCATAGATTTTCATACTATAGAGTGATAGATTTCTTTGAAAAAAGCCTCCTCCCACAAGAAAACAAACAATACAACCACTTCTATACATGAAAATTGCAATTTCTAAACTTAAACAGTACAATATGTATACACAAAAACATTTGAAGTGAAATACATTAGGGAATAAATAATATCATAATAGGGTATGTTCTTATCACAAAAATGTCTGATGTGTGAGAGGTGGTTGGAAAATGTGAGCTATTGGGAGGATGTATATCTTCTGTCTTATAATTTATCAACATCCTGATAAATGAAAAACATCCAAAATTCTTTGTAAACTCTTCTTATAATTTCATATTCTCATCAGTATTAGAAGATTGCTCTTATTCTGACAGCATCAACTCCTCATTAAACTTTCTTTATGGGACGCTAGCCTATCACATTGTCTTCAAACACTATACCATTTGCAAGTACCACAATATCTTTCTGAATTTGATATAGGCTGATGGAAAACTTGTAAAGTCAGTGTTACAGTCTGGCTATATATTTTTCCAAGTACCAATACCCAATGTAATTCCTTTATGGTTCCCTTTTGCATCTCTGCCTTTCTTGGTTTGTTTCCAGACATCTTGAATGGTATGTAAATTCAAAGAAAGTTCTGTTTTGTGTGAGTAAAAAATTGTCTTATTCCAATGGAAATGAGAAAATAAAAAGGTGAAGGAGTGAGAGTTGGGAGGAAGCACTGTATGATTAAGTTAATTAAAGGGTTACCAGATTCATGGGCACATTGCACCTTACACTTCTGACTTATGGCTGACATGCTGATACTACTATTGTTGCTGCTGTCTCAATGACCTAAGATTAAAATTACATTATCTCATTAGATTATCTTTTATTTTAGACAGTTTCTTAGTTTATTCACAGTATTGTTGCTATTGTTGGTGGTCATTTAAAGAGTTGGCGGGTTGTATTGGCTTTGGTGTTGGTGATTATTGTTTGTGATGGTGGTGAATGTTGATTTATAGACGTTCATAGATACTCCTCTTTACACAAGAAATTATATAGAAAAACTTGCGTGCGTGCACACTCACATGTCATGATTATAGTTTTTCAGATTGTTAGCTATAATCTCAGATAAAATGCCAACTTTTATTGCTAAAAATAAAGCGTATCTTTTAAATTCTTAAGATTCATTTGAGTTTCCATAAGGGCAAAATTACAGACCACATCTCAAAATTTGTGGTCATATTCTACAATTTCTGTAAGCACAAAATCCTCTAACTTGAAGTAATCATAATATGACAGATGCCTGTGTCCATATGTTGTATAAACACATACATATATACATACACACATGCATACAAATTACAGGTACAAACATGGTTTTGTGGTTAAGGAGTTTGCTTCCCAACTGTGTGGTTTCAGGTTCGGTAGCTCTGTGGCATCTTGGGTAAACATCTGCTGTAGTCCCAGGCCAATCAAGGCCTTGTGAGTAAATCTAGCTGATAGAAACTGAAAGAAACCTCTCGTGTATGTGTTTGAGTACATATTTCCCCCCACCTTCATCTTTGTGTGTTGATTGATTGTAAACAAAGGTCTCTCTGTTCATACAAATAGTATCTACTTGCAATTTATCACAAAAGTATGCCTAGACTTCTTGACATGTCTTGACAGATTGAGCAGTCTTTGTAAACAAAAGGTTTGTTCTTTTGTGTCATTTGTTTCCAGTTTTCTGTGCAACAATGTTCATTAGACTGGGAGATTGTTACCTTGCTAGGTGCGAGTTGGTGCCTGGAAGAGCATCTAGCTGTAGAAACTCTGACTTGATACACTCTTCTGATCCATACAAGTATTGAAAAGCTGACATTAACCCTTTAGTGTTCACATTATTCTGCCAAAATTAATGCTTTTTCATCCACATTGTTTTGAACTAATCATGCATTATCTTGTAGCTATGAGATTTTGATGAGGTAGCTGTTAATTTTTAAAACAATATTGTAGGGTTGGTGTGAGAGACCAGATCTGGCTAGTTTGAACACAAAACGGGCAGAATACTTTTGGCCGGTTTAAATGCTAAAGGGTTAAAATGATTATTATATAGCTATATTTACTATATACTTTCAGTAAATTTGTGGTTTTAGTCTAGTCTGCTAGAAATGTCACTTAGTTTTTAGTGTATCAGCTTCTTTTTATATATTCAAGTTTGTGGTTTAAATTTTTTCATTCATTGGTTTCACAATGAAATGGCTTTCAAAACTATGGTCATAAACCTATGTACTGTGATGAAAATAAGAATGATTGTTTCATAATTAACTGGCCTGCTCTGCAAAAGTCTAAATCAGAAAACGTTATTTGGTATAAATGGGGTTGTTTATTCAATAAAAATGATCATATTGGTTACTTGAAGTGCATTAATGTGGCCAGATTGTAATATAAAGTATTTGTTTTTCAAGTGATTGGCACTTACTCCCGAGAACAAAGAATTGATAGTGCTAAACTGTCTCAAAGTCAAGATTAAGGAAGACTGATAGTTACTGTCAAATTGACATGGTTTTGTTAGCATCCAGTTTTTATTTGGTAAGAAAAATGGATGTAAAAGTATGCTGTAATATTTGTTTGTAGTGACAGTTCAATAGTTATTTTAAATGATCATCTTTAGGTGCCACATTGAATATTTATTTATCTTGTTTTAAAATTGAAATCAAGCTTATATTGCAGTTGATAAAGTTGATATATATATATATATATATATCCATCCACTAGTTGAATTAACTGCTTGCTAAGAGTAAGATAGGTATTTATTCTTGGGCATTTCTTTTATAGATATCTCAAAAATGTATTGTTTGTAATCATATCTTCAACACATTCAGGTTGATGGTATTCTTTAATTTGACTGAGAAGAATTTGAACATGTTACATGCTTGATTTAAATCAGTGTTCTTACAATAGTAGCTATGGTATCTAGTTTTATGTGCAGTTTTTCAGTCAAATTTATCAAAGGAATGGTTTTTAAAGATTAATTTGTTTTTACATTGTATACATCTTTCTCATTACAGATGACAATGGATGAGAAGTATGTTAATAGTATTTGGACATTGTTACGAAATGCTATACAGGAAATACAGAAAAAAAACAACAGTGGACTTAGTTTTGAAGAACTTTATCGTAATGCTTATACAATGGTGTTACACAAACATGGAGAAAAACTCTATACAGGTCTACGTGAGGTAGTAACTGAACATTTAATTAATAAGGTAGGATTGATTACTAATTCTGTTTTGGATACTCATTTTTTTTCTTCCTAATACTTTATATAGAATTACAGCCACAAGTTTTGATGATTTTTTAAGAAGCTAAACAAATTTTTGATTAACAGTATTGTTATTTGAAAGGAATTATGATTTTAATTATTCTGAGCCAGTCTCAACCTTAATTTAGCTGAAATTTTATAGTCCTTCTGTGCATATAAATATATTACAGAATTCTCTCTGCTTGAATATTTTATCTTTTACTTATATCAGTCACTACACTGTAGCCATGCTGGAACACCGCCTTGAATTTTTAGTCAAATGAATTGCCCCCTATACTTTAAAAAAAAAAATTGGTACTTATCCTATCAGTTTCTTTTGCCGAAATGTTATGGGGACACAAACACACACACACACACACACATATATATATATATATCATCATCATCATCATCATCGTTTAACGTCCACTTTCCATGCTAGCATGGGTTGGACGATTTGACTGAGGACTGGTGAAACCGGATGGAAACACCAGGCTCCAGTCTAATTTGGCAGAGTTTCTACAGCTGGATGCCCTTCCTAACGCCAACCACTCAGAGAGTGTAGTGGGTGATATATATATATATATATATATATATATATATATATATATATATATATATATATATATATCCAAGAAAGAAAGTTAGAGGTTGTGAATCCAACCCACTAAGGGATAATATCTGTCCAATATACTGCTGGTAGAATACCCAATTATTATTACACAAGTGTTTTTTCATTGCATGACAATTACATTACCAAGTGTAATAAATGGGTGAGGGTAAAAAGTTATTTTACCATTAATTTATAGAGCAATAAGAAAATGGAGGGGATTAATAGGTGGTATTCATCAACTTATAGATATTATATTATGCCAATTTATTTATTCATTTACTAAAAGGACAATTATAACAATATACATACATATATGACATATTATGTCGTACATATATAATATATAAAATGCAAAATATAAAATATCAGTAATTATAAAAATATAACATATAGTAATAGAAATTGGGATAATATCTTACAGCTGTTTCATTCTACATTTATCACTCCAGTAGACTGAAGTAATTAGTAGATGAAACTGAGGTACTTGGTTGTTTCTCTAGGCTTCGTCAGAGATTTTATAAAGTACATAAGGTTAAGTTATAAATACTCACATATATATACTTAAATGTACATACATAAATGCCTGTATATGCATACAAATGAACCAATTATTATTATTATATGCATTATATTATTCATATTATATAAAATGTAAACAGATGTATGAGAAAGTTATAAGAGGAGTAATATTGTCATTTATAAAAACAATATATCTTAAAATTTTAGTTATGTAAGAATGAAACTGTGTATACATGAGGAGCACACACATACACATACATGTGGATGGGAAGCAAACTTCTTACCACACAGCCATGCCTGTGCCATGGTGATGAAATCTTTGAAAAGATGGGACTGAAAATGCAGAAAGTACTATATTATCATTGTTTTATCTTCCACTTTTCCATGTCTATATGGATCAGATGGAATTTATTGCATTACATTTTCTATGACTGGACATGCTTCCTGCTGCCAACCCTTGCTTGTTTCCAAGTAAGATAATATTTACCTATGCCTTATCTCGTCATAGGGTCATATATTACTTATCAGGTAAAATTTTATTCTCACTATAAAATATGATTTCACTTGAGAGTATGGGGAGGTTAAAAATGGCTAAACTATTTAATTAAACAACCATATAAGATTTCTTGCTACATTGGAACTAACAATAAAAATTGAAAATATCCTTTGATTTCATCTACCACACCCTTATTCATTTACATGTATTTTTGGGATGTGTGTCAATAATTAGTATTGTTTACTGGAAATTGTGTAGTTTTATGTATTCTCTTTTTTCTTTTACTTTTTGGATACTCTGTTACTATGATGACCTTTACATTTCAAACCTCCTGGGCACACACCACATCCACTCAGGTATCCCTGACCCACTTGTCTCTCATCCTCTTATCTCTCTTTTGTGTATCATCACCACCACAGACCCAGAATTAATCAGAACACAGAGTCTTTCCTTAGAATATCAGCCCTCTGTAATTCCCTCTTTGCTCATGTGTTTCTCATGGGTGTTAACTTGTAATGGTTCATTAAACTGTCTTCTTCTGTAGCCTTGGGCCAACCAAAGGCTTGTGAGTGGATTTGGTTCACAGAAACTGAAGCAAGCCCATAGTGTATGTGTGTGTATTTATGCATGTTTCTTGAGCCAAATTGTAAGCACCGGATTTTATGTTTACCTAGTAATTTTGAGTTATCAATCGCTGAAAATCCAACCTCAACTTGTTTCATAATTTCTATTCCGAGATCCCTATCTGACAATGTTCCAGTATATATTCGGCCCAAGCTCTTGAAGGGTTCTTCTGCAACTGTTGGAATGCTTACTTCAGCTATTCGAAAATTCAGTTCTTTCTGCACTCCCTTAACAAATGTAAGACTATGTGAGTTTTTTGCTATAAACCACATCCTTGACCACCTCACATATATATGTATATAAATATATTTGTATATATACAAGACATTCGAGCGAATTCATTGCCAGTACCGCTGGACTGGCTCCTGTGCAGGTGGCACGTAAAATACACCATTTCGAGCGTGGCTGTTGCCAGTACCTCCTGACTGGCCTTCGTGCCGGTGGCACATAAAAGCACCCACTACACTCTCTGAGTGGTTGGCGCTAGGAAGGGCATCCAGATGTAGAAACTCTGCCAAATCAGATTGGAGCCTGGTGTAGCCATCTGGTTCACCAGTCCTCAGTCAAATCGTCCAACCCATGCTAGCATGGAAAGCGGACGTTAAACGACGACGATGATGATGATGATATATATATATATATATGTATGTATTTATGTATTTCTTTTCTCTACCTCACTCAAGTTATCGCCTTCCCTC
>NC_068999.1:28977730-28978362 GCF_001194135.2 Octopus bimaculoides | reverse complement strand
GCGTCCAGTTCTTTTATTTGTGTAACTTTCGATGCCAAAGTTTGGGACAATTCCTTCGAGGATCTTCCAGATGTATATTATGGCATATCTTTCTTGTCTTCGCTCTAAGTAGTAGAGTCTTAATCTCTTGAGTCTTTCCCAATAGCTTATATGCTGCATAGAGGCTATCTTCTTCGTGTAGCTTCGTTGGATTCGCTCAAGTTCTGAGATTAATTTGACACTGGTTGGTCACCATAGTTGAGAGCAATAGTGAAAGTGGCTTAGAACAAGTGTCTTCCAGAGCACCATCATGGTTTCCTGATCTCTTTTTCTAAGTCTTAAGAGTCCATCCGGTCAGTCGCCTGCATTTCATATGTATTCTTTTACTCTTTTACTTGTTTCAGTCTTTTTGACTGTGGCCATGCTGGAGCACCGCCTTTAGTCGAGCAAATCAACCCCAGGACTTATTCTTTGGAAGCCTAGTACTTATTCTTTCGGTCTCTTTTGCCGAACCGCTAAGTTACGGGGACATAAACACACCAGCATCGGTTGTCAAGCGATGCTGGGGGGACAAACACAGACATACAAACACATACACACATACATATATATATACATATATACGACAGGCTTCTATCAGTTTCCGTCTACCA
>NC_068999.1:28973894-28977154 GCF_001194135.2 Octopus bimaculoides | reverse complement strand
CGAGCACAAGTGCCAGAAAGGCGATGCTGGGCACAGGTGCCTTCACGATTTCGCTTTCCCCAATAAGTCTTTGCAAGCCAAGTTTCGTGTCCAATGAAAGAGACGACGTTGGCATGGGTGCCAGTCGTCCAATTTAACTAGATTTCGATTTCACTTGCCTCAACAGGTCTACGCAAATGGAGTCTAGTGTCCAATGAAGGAAGGTACGCATAAGTGGACTGGCTGAGGCCTTAGATTTAGGTCTCACTTGGCTGCCGGGTCTTCTCATGCACAGCATTTAGCAGTGTTTCTACAGCTGGATACCCTTCCTAACATCAACCACTCAGAGAGTGTAGTGGGTGCTTTTACATGCCATCGGCACAAGGCCAGTCAGGTGGTACTGGCAAGGGTTACGCTCAAACTGGTGTATTTTATGTGCCACCCACACAAGAGCCAGTCTAGGGGCACTGGCAACGATCTTGCTTGAAAGTCCTTACACAGAGAGGCGAGGCTGGGCACAGGTGCCATCACAATTTCAATTTCGCTTGCCCCATTAAGTCTTCGCAAGCTGAGTCTTGTGTCCAATGAAGGAGACGATGTTGGCACGGGTGCTAGTCGTCGAATTTAATTCGATTTTGATTTCACTTGCCTCAACCGGTCTTCGCAAGTGGAGTTTAGTATCCAATGAAGGATGGTATGCATAAGTGGACTGGTCTGGTTGAGGCCTTCGATTTAGGTCTCATTTGGCTTCCCGGGTCTTCTCACGCACAGCATGTCTCCAACGGTCTCGGTCAGAAGTCATCGCCTCGGTGAGGCCCAATGTTCGAAGGTCGTACCTCACCACCTCATCCCAGGTCTTCCTGGGCCTACCTCTTCCACAGGTTCCCTCAACTGCTAGGGTGTGGCACTTTTTCACACAGCTATCCTCATCCATTCTCGCTACATGACCATACCAGCGCAATAGCCTCTCTTGCACGCAACAACTGATGCTTCGTAAGTTCAACTTTTCTTTCAAGGTACTGATACTCTGTCTATTATGCACACTGACATTACACATCCATCGGAGCATACTGGCTTCATTCCTTGCGAGCCTACGCATGTCCTCATTAGTCACAGCCCATGTTTCACTGCCATAAAGCATAGCTGTTCGTACACATGCGTCATACAGTCTGCCTTTTACTCTGAGTGAGAGGCCCCTTGTCATCAGCAGAGGTAAGAGCTCTCTGGACTTTGCCCACGCTATTCTTATTCTAGCAGCTACACTTTCAACGCACCCTCCCCCACTACTAACTTGGTCACCTAGATAGCAGAAGCTATCAACTACGTCTAGTTTTTCTCCCTGGAATGTGGCAGAAGTTGTTTTCTGCACTTTCACAGTGTTTATAGCTCCTGAACATCTGCTACATACAAAAACTAACTTCCTAGTTAACCTTCCTTTGATATTGCTGCACCTCTTATGTGTCCAAAGCTTGCACTTCTACAGATTGAGCAGGGCCATCTACCTGAAGGGGTTTGTGTGTTGTCTACCTTCCTACTTATTAGGACTTTGGTTTTTGTTAGTTTGACTCTAAAGCCCTTCGATTCTAGTCCTTGCTTCCACACTTGAAACTTCTCCTCTAGTTCTGATAGTGACTCACCAATTAGTGCAACGTCATCAGCATAGAGGAGCTCCCAGGGGCAACCTGTCTTGAATTCCTCAGTGATCGCCTGGTGGACTATGATAAATAGTATGGGGCTGAGGACTGAACCTTGGTGGACCCCTACCTCTACCCGGAATTCTTCACTGTACTCGTTGCCAACCCTCACCTTACAGACAGTGTCTCTGTACATGGCTCGCATAGCTCTCACTAACCATTCATCTATCCCTAGTTTCCTCATTGACCACCAGATAAGGGATCGGGAGACCCTGTCAAAGGCTTTCTACATGTCAATGAAAGACAGGTACAGAAGTTTATCTTTGGCTAGGTGTTTCTCCTGCAGCGGTCTTACCAGAAATATAGCATCAGTGGTGCTTTTCCCTGGCACGAACCCAAACTGCATCTCATCTCTCCCTAATTAGTTGGGCTATGACCCTCTCCGTGACTTTCATTACCTGATCTAACAACTTGATACCCCTGCAATTATTTGTATCTAAAGCGTCACCTTTACCTTTGTAGCAGTTGACTATGGTGCTGCTACACCAGTCACTGGGTGTGACTCCTTCGTGTATCACCTGGTTAACAATAAGGGTGACTAGGCTATATCCAACGCTGCCAGATATTTTGAGCATCTCTGCAGTGATTCCTGATGGGTCGGGGGGGCCTTCCCTGTCTTCATACTCTTAATTGCTTTATCTACCATGGTACTGTCAACTCGGATAGCTGGTCCCTCTGTTGGGTCGACATTTGGCAGACTCTCTTTCTCCTATTCATTCTCTTTATTGAGCAATCTTTCGTAGTGGCGTCTCCAAACCTCTTTCTTTGCAGCCTCGTTTAGTCCATGCGAATGCATTTCTTTCCGACAACATCACGATTCTATCACACACTGTCTTGCAACACGAAATACCTCAAGTCTTTGCTCCTCATGGCACATTACATTGGCAAACTTTTTCTTATCTGCCTCCCCTCTGGCTAAATAAACTTGTCGCCTAGCTTCCCTTCTGGCAGTCTGATACAATTCCCTGCTACCACCGTTCTTCCAGTCCTTCCAGGCCTGTTTCTTTTCCCTAATTGCCACCACCACGTTATTTTTGGTCGAGAGGAGACTTTGCACCATCCACAGATCTGGTCAGTGGCCCTCAGCAAGTTGTCCCGTAGAAACTTCTATTTCGTCAAAGGCTTCATGTAATACGTCTCAAAATCTCTGTCCATTCGCAGGATCTTTGAGCTTCCAGACCCTTCTCCTCCAAGCTGGTCGTCTTCTAGGCAACCACTTAGCCCTGATCCTGAAGTCATTAACTACTAGTCTATGTTGTGGGCTACATTCTTCGCCTGGGAAGATTTTGGCATTTATAAGCAGACATCTTTCCCTTTTCCTGGTGAGGATATAGTCAATTTGGCTAGTGGGTCTGCCCGAACAGTAGGTGATTAGGTGACTGGCAAGCTTCCTGATGTTAGTAATGCAGACCATAAGGTTATTTGCATCACAGAACTCCAGCAGCCTGGTTCCCTCCTCGTTGCGGGAACCAAAACTATAGCCTCCATGTACGCCATAGAAGCCCCCTGAATTTTGTGCAACATGACCATTGAAGTCACCAGCCACAAAGAGAAGGTCCCTGTCATTCGTCGATGAGGTACTCTGCA
>NC_068999.1:28972971-28973884 GCF_001194135.2 Octopus bimaculoides | reverse complement strand
GTCACCAGCCACAAAGAGAAGGTCCCTGTCATTCGTCGATGAGGTACTCTGCAGAAGGGAGTCATAAAATTGGTCTTTCTATCCGTCAGGTAGCCCAGGCTGAGGGGCATAGGCCGAGATAATGGTTGCTAACCCATGGTGAAGGACTAATCTAATCTTAAGTATTTTATCGCATGCTCTAACTACCTCAATTACCTTATCCATATATATATATATATTTATTTATTTATGAGTTTCAGCCAAGTGGCTGTGGTCATGCTGGAGCATCACCGTGACTTTCCGTCTTTATGCTGTGCTCTCTTCACGTTCCTTGCATGGCTCTCCTCCTCCACCTGATATAATCAAGAGTTTTGATTGCACATCTGGTGTATGAAAGAATTTGACATCGCTGCCCTAAACTGTATCTCATTTCGAACCATTGGTTCGTCTGGTATCGTGGAGATGAAAGCGTTGAGTTTTATCTTGAAGACCTCTATATCCATGTCTTGCAGGTCTCTCAAATGTTTTGGCAGGGCGTTAAAGAGCTATATATATATGTATATGTATTATTACACTCTCTGAGTGGTTGGCGTTTATGAAGAGCATCCAGCTGTAGATACGCTGTCAAATGCTGTGCATGAGAAAACCCAGCAAGCCAAGTGAGATCTACATCTAGGCGTACCTTCCTTCATTAGACACTAAACTCCACTTGCGAAGACCTGTTGAGGCAAGTGAAATCGAAATCAAGTTAAATTGGACATGAAACTTAGCTTGCGAAGACTTATTGGGGCAAGCGAATTTGTGATGGCACCTGTGCCCAGCATCGCCTTTCTGACACTTGTGGCTGCGGCATGTCTAAGGACTTTCGAGCGAGAGCGTTGCCGGTGCCCCTGGACTGGCTTTTGTGCGGGTGGCACATAAAATACACCATTTT
>NC_068999.1:28970351-28972871 GCF_001194135.2 Octopus bimaculoides | reverse complement strand
AAAAGCACCCACTACACTCTCTGAGTGGTTGGCGTTAGGTAGGGCATTCAGCTGTAAAAACTCTGCCAAATTAGATTGGAGCCCGGTGTTGCCATCCGGTTTCACCAGTCCTCAGTCAAATCGCCCAACCCATGCTAGCATGGAAAGCGGACGTTAAACGATGATGATGATGATATATATATATATATATATATATATATAGATATATATATATGACACATATCCATACATATATATATATATACATATATATATATACACACACACACATATATACACATATATATATATGTGTGTTATTAGGGAAACAAAATTCTTCAGAAAAAGTTAGATCATATTGCAATATGATGTTAATTCAAATAGAAAATTAAAAAACGAAGCTTATAATCTACTAAAAGCCAATAAAGGATACGCAATAAAAATAATATAAGATTATAGAATATAAGTTATTAAATGGATAAATGAATTAAATTGATTTATATTCAGATATAAGCCCTTTAAAAACTGGACCTAAGATTTACAATAACCTAATAAAAAATCATAGATGGATTATATGGAAATAACCAGCAATTAAGGAAATTTACAATATTTTCTACACAAAACACATTTACAAAGGGGAAACTACAATCAACTATGAGCAAAAAACCCACACTATTATAACACTATATCAAATTAAATCTGAGCGCATTTAGTATAATATTGCTGTATTTGGTTAAGGCAAAATCAAATTAAAGTGAAGTTAAGCTATGCAGTAATCCTAACCCAACTAAAATATATTAATAATTCTTATTCATAGAACGAAAATGTATGTCTATTCATATGCAAGCATCTGAAAGCCTTAAATATAATTTTGTTAATTAGGTCACCCTTGGAAAAAAGTATGAAAAATAACTCCAAGTTACATAATGAACGGCAATCTTTACCGTTGTCGTACGTAAACGACTTACCTATAATTGACCATTCCAGAGAGTACTCTTTTTTTCTGGTCTTTCAATTGCCAAATTAAACTACTAAGCGCCGTGCTATTTTGGTTATTCCTATCTCTAAAGGTCGAGTAATGATTGGAAATTCTTTTCGAGATTTCAAGTGAAGATGTCCCGATATAACTCCAAATCCTCTTTTTAGTTAAAATATTACACCTATATACAGTATTCTTAGTTTTTGCATTTGCACTAAGGAACCTAATTCTTTTAGGATTAACTTCAGATATTACTATAATGGTGTTATTATTAAAATTGGTACTATTATTATTATCCTTATTTACTTGAAGATTATCTATAACAGTGTCTCTTGGAGTATTAAGATTGTTATCTATATTTATACTAATAGAATCTTGAATAGAATAGCTTTAAGTTATGAGTGGCGATAATTTGGGTTAAATTTTTGGTATTAGAAAAACTAAATCCTACCTTATGCACATTAATAACTTTATAGTGATGCAAATTTTTAAGAAAATTTTTACTAACTACATTCCTGTATAATGTCACTAAGTCTGATTTAATTTGTTTCCCATATGGAATGACGAACCATAAACTATCCTCTTTATTGGAATTATAACTTACACTATTATTCTTAAAAAAACTTTACTCTACCTTTGTTAGTGTTAGATACACGACCATGGCATTGTGGTCCACCTTTGATCTTTCTTACTAAGTTAATATTATTATTATTAGTATTAATGTTATAATTAACTTTGCTGCAATTAACATCTGCCTTTGAGGTGAGGAAACAGAATCTGGATTAATGTAATACACCTTATCTTTATACCCTGCTTCAGACAAGGCAAAGTTATAAAACTTTGCCTCATCCTCAAAAACCAAATTATTTGCCGATAGGTTAGATAATCTTGATATATTATGAACTAAATTATCTGTTATTGGATACTGAGGGCCTTCAAGACAAGAGACCGAGAAATTATGTTGACCCTGTGGAGAACATTTGTTCTTAGCCACCTGGACTACTGTTCCCAGTTATGGTCACCACATAGTGCCAAACTAACAGCGGAGCTTGAAGCAGTCCAACGCCACTACACTAAAAAGATTGAGACAATGCAGTGGATGAGCTATAGGGATAGGCTGAGCGAAGGTGTGACAGGTGCGCAATAATATACATATGGGAAATCCTAGAAGGGCTAATACCTAGCTTTGGTATTGAGTGTTATACAAATGCCAGAACCGGCTGCCATTGTATTGTACCAAATGTACCATCCACTCCATCTAAATTCAGGACCAGGTAGTGCAATAGTCTAGGGTTGAAAGACCCACAGCTTTTCAATGCCCTGCCACAAAAATTAAGAAATTTGCATAAGGTGGAAGTAGATGTCTTCAAAAAGGAATTAGACATCCGCCTCTCCACAATACCAGATGAACCGACAGCCCGACATGAGATACAGACGAGGGCTGTGGAATCAAATTCAATTATAAATCAAATTCAATTATAAATCAAATGTACCAATGGGAAAAGGCACACACAGGAGTGGTGATGTGAAACACCCAGACTGAGGAAGTCAGAAAGACCATG
>NC_068999.1:28950071-28970280 GCF_001194135.2 Octopus bimaculoides | reverse complement strand
ATATATAAATAAATATATAAATAAATAAAAATTTACAGAATGAGATAAAAATCTAAGCCTGTGAAAGATTTCAGAACATTTATAAATGGGTCTCACAGCTGTTTCCAGGATATTTTATATATCCCTTTATCGGAAACGGTGTGAGAAAATGGTTAAGCAATAGTTATTCTAGATAAGATATGAAACAGAGAGTGAAGTAGAGGAATGAAAATAGACATGAGATATACAGGGATATTGTATCCTCACTTTCATTATTTAGGCAGAATGGTATGCATATAGAATTCCTGTACCATTCTGCCTAAATAATGTAACTGAGGATACAATATCCCTGTATATCTCACATCTATTTTCATTCCTCCACTTCACTCTCTATTTCATATCTCATACTAGTTAGGGAGAGAGTCAGTTTAGATGAGATGCAGTTTGGGTTTGTGATGATGTGTGAAGGTGCATGTCTCAGTGGTTAGAGCGTCGATCTTATCGTTGTGAGTTCGATTCCCAGACTGGGCTGGTTGTTGTGTTCTTGAGCAAGACACTTTATTTCACATTGCTCCAGTTAACTCAGCTGTAGAAATGAGTTGCAACATCACTGGTGCCAAGCTGTATCAGCCTTTGCCTTTCCCTTGGATAACATCAGTGGTGTGGAGTGGGGAGGCTGGTGTGCATGGGCTACTGCTGGCCTTCCATAAACAACCTTGCCTGAACTTGTGCCTCAGAGGGTAACTTTCTAGGTGCAATCCCATGGTCAGTCATGACCGAAGGGGGTCTCCTCATATAAGGATGAGATGGCGAAGCATGACCTTCGAACATTGGGCCTTACACAGGCACTGACAGGAGACCAAGACCTTTGGAAATATGCTTTGATTGAGGAGACTTGGCAACTAAGGTGAGATCGCAGCCATGGCCGATGCCAGTGTTGCGTGTCCAGCGCATTTAAGAGTACTCTTGATGTGTTGGGCAACATGATATGCTTGAGAAAACCTGTTGAGTCAAGTAAAACCAAAATCGCAGCTGTGGCCAGTGCCCCATGACTAGCCCCCCTTCCAGTGGCACATAAAAGGCATCATCCGATCGTGGTCGATGCCAGTGTGCCCTGACTGGCTTCCTGTGCTGGTGGCACATAAAAAGCACCATCCGAACGTGGTCAATGCCAGGTCTGGCTGACTGGCTCCTGTGGTGGGGAAATGTAAAATGCACTATCCAAACGTGATTGATGCCAAGCCCGCCTGACTGGCTCTTCTGCTGGTGACATGTAAAAAGCACCAACTACACTCTCGGAGTGGTTGGCATTAGGAAGGGTATCCAGCTGTAGAAACATTACCTGATCAGATTAGAGCCTGATGCAGCTGCTGGCTCTCCATACCTCAACCGTCCAACCCATGCCAGCATGTAAAATGTTAAACAATGATTATGATGAATCTTTACCATATCAATTTTGCATAGAATTCATAGAAAATTATACCAACATTTTAGTCCCTTTACTCTATGACATGAAGTCAAGTATATTAACCTTCTACTTTCAGGAGTGCTGTTAGAAATGCTTGTCAGATGATTATGGTCCTTGGTATTGAGTCTCGGTCAGTATATGAAGAAGACTTTGAAATACCATTCCTTGATCAGTCAGCTGAATTTTATAAAGTAAGATTTTTCTTGTAACTATTTGCTAAGTTCTTTCAATTCTTTTGTTGAACTCAGATTTGTAAAATATTGGAAACTATATTTATAATCAGGGGTTATCCATTAGTAAAATGAAAGTACTTTTATTCTGGTTTTTTTTTTTTTTATCCATATTTCTTTCCACACCCAATATAGAATGGTTCTGAAAACACACTGTAGAATTTGACAAAATATATTTGATATTCATGTGCGAGTCTGTGTATTTATCTCATTTAAAAAAAAAAATTTTTTTTTCAGCTGGAGAGTCAAAAGTTTTTGGCTGAAAATAGTGCATCTGTATATATTAAAAAAGTAGAGGCTCGAATTAATGAGGAAGCAGAAAGAGCAACTCATTATTTAGATAAATCAACAGAAGAACCTATTGTAAAAGTGAGTAATGTAGCAGTTTTATTGCTTGTTTTTCTTCCTTTAAGTTTTCCTGCATATCTTTTACTTATTAACCTCAGTACTTTTTTTTTTTAAGCCTGATACTTATTCTGTTGGTCTCATTTGCCAAGACACACACATATATACAAGCTTCTTTCAGTTTCCATCTACCAAATCCGTTCACAGCCCTATAGCAGAAGACACTTGCATGAGGTGATACAATGTGGGACTGAACTGAAACCATGTGGTTGGAAAGCAAGCTTCCTACCACACAGCCATACCTGCACCTATATGTGAAAATTCTAAAAATAAAAGAATTTCTTAATTATAGGATCTCATTTGGATATGTGAGTCTATGTACTGAGGCAGTTCCCTTTGCAATTATGTGGTTTGGGGTTTGATACTACTGTGTGGCATATTTGGCAAGTATTTTCTACGATAGCCTTGAATTGCTCCATACTTTATGAGTGAAATTTGATAAACAGAAACTATAGAAGCCTATTGTATATTCATGTATATCTTTTGCCAGTTTATACCTAAAAAGTTGTAAGCAGCAAAACAACCAAAAGAAATCCTTTGATACTTATTTTACATTAAGTTGCAGGCACTCTTTGTATTCTTGCTGATAAAAATATACTATTGATCATTAATTGGGGTATAAAATAACTTTTATTAGAAATGTAAATTTGTTATCCAGTGGTGACCCTTCTGAACTCTGACTTAATTTAATGTTATTTCAGTAGAGTATCAGCAACAAATACTTAATATTTATATCCTCTGGTAAGAGAGTATATAATATTCTTTTCATCTTTCCATGCTTGTATAATTATGAAAGTTCTTGTTGACTGAAATTTCATCAGTAAGCTTTACATTTGTTGAAATAAAGCCTATGCAATTGTATTTTTATATTTCTAAGATAATCTCACAGCTGAAAGGCTGTACCAGTAAAAGAGTTTGAGCATTAATTTATTAATCTCTGTTAAAATCATAAGTCACTATGAGGTGGAGTTTCTTTATATGTAAAAATATAGCATCTGAAGATGACCAAAGGTCAAATATACAAACATGAGATTAATTTTCTGATCAGAAGACCTGTGAATACACATATGTAAATTTTTTTAGAAAATATTCATAACAAGCTATGGCTGCAAATTGGTAGAGTTGTTAGAGCATTGGATAGATGCCTTGCAGTTTCTATTGTTGCTCTCTTGCACTTGTTTAAATCCCATCAAGGTCAGTTTTCTGGAGAAGAAATTATCTATGGCTAGAGTTAAAGGGGGATGAGTTATATCAGGTTTTAAATGCCATATGCCACAATGGTATTCCTATGACATTTGCAAGAGCTCAAAGACATGATGGTGTATTTAATGAAATTAACTATAGTTTGAAGTTTTCAAAAAGAGCATAGTCTATATTCCAACTTTTCCGCACTTGCATTTATCATTCTCTGATACGCTTCATCTTACTAGATTTTAGACGAAGGCAAGGTATTGTTAGATGAAAGAATCAGAAAACTCAAATGTGATATAGTCTACTTCCATATTTCATTTCAACTTATTTTTCTCTCAACTATGTGTTCCTCCCATCTTGTTGTTTGTCCTTATTGAGAGCATTGAATCAAATGAAGCTCTCTTCTCTGTTTCCTTTACTTTGACATTGTTGCTAACAACAGATCTGTGCCAGATCCAATTCCCTTCCAATCAATTTACATGGCACCCACCATATCTCTGTCTCTGCTTCTGCTTTCCACTTCCTGGCTGTTTTTACATCAGGTTGATTATGCCTGATTTCTATGTCTTTTGACTTTCTTAGCATCATCACCATTTGTACCTTTCCTACTTTATAAATTTCGATTATTGATATTAGTGGTAACTGCAATGAGCCTCTTTTACAATAAAGAGTAGAGCTGTTCAATATCCAAGGTAGGCCTAGCTACTTTCTACTGAACACATTGTACTTTTGCTCAATGATTAGAAGCCGTGGCAGTGCCACCTCGTATATTAAAAGTAGCCATGAAAGGCACAGATATTAAACAAACTGCAGGCGCCATATTTTATACTTCCCTGGTAGTTTTGAATCATCAGTTGCTGTAAGTCCATCCTCTGCTTGTTTCATGATCTGCATCCTGTGACTCCTATCTGACAATGTTCCAGTGTATACACACCCTAATCTCTAAACGGGTTCTTCCTTGACTGTTGGAATGCATTCTCCTGCAATTGTAAATTTTCTTTTATTTGTACTCCCCTAATAGATATCAGACTATGACTTTTTTTGCTTGAATCACATCCTCAACCACATAATCAGTTTGTCTAGCTTCAAGAGAGCACTCTGCATGATTTGCTTCTTCCATTGACAGAAGTGTCAGTTCAAAATCATCTCCATGACTAGGATAAACCACATGACATATTGCACAGCCAGCAACAATGCCAATCTCCAAGCAGTGCCAGTCTGTTGTAAAGCTACCAGCTGTAAACTTCGTCTTGAAACTGTCATATATATCCTCATTAATTTTGTTACTTTCTCTGGAATGTGGAAGTGGTCCATAGCTCTCATCAGCAATTTGTGTGGCACCAAGCCATATGCTTTAGCTAGATCAAGCCATACCACATTCAAACGTGTTGTTTGGCATCTTGGATTGCTTTCCAAATCGAAAAACAATGCTCATCACATCCAGGGATTCCAGCCTTTTGAACAGATTCATCCACATATCCATTATTCTGTAGGTATGTCACTGTTCTTCTTGAGAAAATGCCCATAAAGATCTTGCCATTCACATTCAATAAGGATACCAGCTAAAACTGTTTTATAGTCTCTGCATTGGCTTCCTTTGGCATGTATATGCCTTCCACCTTCCACCAATCCTCTACTAAAGTTTCTTCACACCAAAGCTGTTGGAGCAGAACAAAAGGCTTCTTTTGTAAATAATTGCAATACTTACACACCATCACCTCTTAAGGAACTCTTTGCTCCGACTTTCTTCGCAAATTCATTCACCTCTTTCTCCCTGATGTCTCCATTTTGAAATTCGACATCAGGTTCTAAGAGATGCTTTATTCCATTAATAGGTGGCAGTGACTTGTTGCAATTCAGGTTGCTGTAGGTTTCTTTGATATGAGCATCCAGTTCTCCTTTTGTGCACGATAAAGTGTCGCTGTTTGGTTCAGTGAACAGCTTCTTCATACCTTATATTAGTTCTTCAGAAACTGTTCACGAGTCCTTTTGCTTTCTTTTCATCACTCATATCTGATATTTCATTGCACAAAACAGCATTTTCTTTTTAAATCCTCAAACAGCTGCACGAGGCAAGGTGTTCTGTCTTCCTCTGCACATTCCCATTGCTTTCTTAGGCTGTTCTTTTCCATCCTCAATTGTTTCATTTTCCTGTTCCTCTTGCTTGATCCACTCTTTCCTTTTGCCAATCCGGTACCATATGGATCCTGTCATTTTTTTTATAAAGCTTTACATACCTTTATCTCAAACTCCTTATATCTTACTTTTTCAGTAGCAACAGGCCACAGAACCCTCCGTTTTTAATGAGCACTATCTGATGCATCAGTCTCATAACTTGCAGTTTCCAGTTGGGAAGAGCTCTTTGCTGTAGCATTTAATGATCAGACCTACACTGCTCTGTCCTCTTCTTACAAGTCTTTCCCTGATGTATCTTTAAGTGTTTCTTAGTAGCAAAGTCCTATGGCACAGCTTGCATCCATTGTTGTTTGCAATTCATTCAGCATTCAAAGGAGTAGCTATATTCATTTCCATATTGATTACTGGGTTTGATTGATTTTTGACTCCCCATTCATGGCCAATCGTGGGGCTGCCATTTACATAAGTAAATTTTACAATAGATTACAGAGGCGAGGATTGTAAGTCCTTTTTTTTTTTTTTTTTTTGTTACAGAGTTTAAATCCATTTTGAAATATCAATATTAAATCAAAAGTTTGTGTTATAAACAACAAGTGTTTTTGCTGTTATACCAGCTTTGTGGCCTCATGGCATTCTTTTCCACTTTTTTCCTCACCCATTACATTCCTCAACTCCTTTGTTTTCATTTCTTCTATTACCTTCAGCCTGTCATCATCATCATCATCATCATCATCATCATCATCATCATCATCATCATCATCATCATCATTTAACGTCCGCTTTCCATGCTAGCATGGGTTGGACAATTTGACTGAGGACTGGTGAACCAGATGGCTACACCAGGCTCCAATCTGATTTGGCAGAGTTTCTACAGCTGGATGCCCTTCCTAATGCCAACCGCTCCGAGAGTGTAGTGGGTGCTTTTACGTGCCACTGGCACGAAAGCCAGTTAGGAGGTACTAGCAACAGCCATGCTCGAAATGGTGTATTTCACGTGCCACTTTTCAAGTGCCAGGAAGGCGACGTTGGTAACGGTCATGCTTGAATGGTGCTATTTACGTGCCTCCGGCATGGAAGCCAGACAGTTGGTGCTCTCGCAACGATCACGCTCGGACGGTGCTCTTAGTGATTTACTGGTACAGGTGCCATCACGATTTCGCTTTCGCTTGTCCCAACAGGCCTTCGCAAGCCGAGTTTAATGTTCAATGAAGAGACGTTGGCATGGGTGCCAGTCTACAGATTTAGTTTGATTTCGATTTATATCCACACATATACATTAGACGGAAACTGAAAGAAGCCTGTTGTATATATATGCGTATATGTTTGTGTTTGTTCCCCCACCATCGCTTAACAACCAATGTTGGCATGTTTACAACCCTCTAACTTAGCGGTCCGGCAAAACAGACTGATAGAATAAGTACTAGGCTTACAAAGAATAAGTCCTGGGATTGATTTGCTTAACTAAAGGCGGTGCCCCAGCATGGCCACAGTCAAATGACTGAAACAAGTAAAAGAATGAGCCTAGCACCCTAACCACTAAGCCATGCACCTCAGAAGAATAAATAAAACAAATAAAAAGAGAGGGAGAGAGAGATGCACAAAATACCAAGTGCATTTATCTTCACTGTCTCTCTTAATTTTCCTTTCTACTTTCACATTAATTTCCATCATCCTTCAGCACATGACCCAAACACCTCTTCAAAACATGTCACATTTCTCTTAACCTCTATCACTTGCTCTGTTGCCAACATCCTGTGCATCATCGTGCAAATTTATTGTAGTTATTCCCTCTCTCTGATACTCCACTCATTCACTGAACCATTCTTTCCAGCCTTCTCGGGTAATATTCACTACCCATGTTTCACTTCCATAAATTCTAACACTACTCACACATGCAGCATACACCTTTCCATTTCTGCACCACTCCCTTTCATTAGTATGCTTCTTATTTCCTGGAATTTCTTCCATGCACACCTCACTGACTTAGATGGATTGTTATAACTTAACATGTTGCTGGTTATTTTAAAATTGCTATTGTACATGTTGAAGTTGTAATGAATTTTATTCAAGTTAGTTACAATATTATTTCATATTATTATTAATTTTACTTTTGAAATTAGGTACTTGAAGAAGAACTTATAAGAAAACACATGAAGACAATTGTAGAGGTAAGTTGATTATTATTCTATATAATTTTACAAACTACATTGTTTTACATGCATTTTTAATATTTCCTAATATGTGTCAAATTTTTCTAAATGTTATTTGGCTTTAATTACAGTAAGTAATGAGAACCTGTAGTAGAGCACAGTTGGCCAATTTATGCTAGCAACAGAAGTGTGATTTTAAATAACGATGACAAAAACTACACGATATCAAAATTGATAAATCATATTTTTGGTTGCTAGAATGGATTAGGATGTGAAACATAGAAAAAATACATTTTAATATGGGAAAAAAAAAAAAATTTAATAGCATAAAAATAGCAAAAGCAGTATTAGAAGTTTTTATTGAGGTAAATTAAAATGTGTGCCCAACATGTAAATACAAAAAATATGACTATTTTAGTTTAAGCTCATAAAGAGTGACTAAAGCCATGCAGATTTTCTATACACAAAAGCCTAATTCATTATATACTATTTATTTATGAAAGCAGAGACCAAACATTTTCTGATACTGTATGTCTAAGCTATAATTTGAAATTTAATGATCTACATTAATATTATCAAAATTGCTAGGAATTATTTGTAAGAGAAAACTGCTTGTTATAACAGGTAAGAAAATTTCAATGATACCTAAGGGTTATAGTAAAATAAAGTATGAAAATATTTAAATACTTAATATTTTACAAGATTTCTATTTCCAAGATTTATTGATTTTAAATTGATTTATATTTTTAAGATGGAAAATTCTGGTGTTGTGCACATGTTAAAAAATAATAAAACTGATGGTAAGTCAATTTACTTTATGATGGTTTTGCCCTTCGTTTAAAAGAAGTTGGCTTCTAATTTATTTCCATAATACCACAAGTGCATAAATAACTTGCATGTCTTCTTGGAACAGTTGTCAACTGCTTATCTAAGTTCAATGCTAGCCACTTTTTCTTTCTTTTTGCATTTTGTCATATACTGGCATTCATTACTAGCTGCCCTAAACAGATATGATCAGGATTTGATGCAGATAGCTATTTATGACAAAATGTAAGGAATTTCAAAATATTCTTGTGCTTAGTATTTGAATTTTGTATATAAGATGGTTTATTTCATAAATCAGAAATATAATTGCTACAAATTTTTTATTCTTACGAGGGGTGTATGAAAAGTCTTGAGCTTCAAAAAAACAAAACATAGTACAAGACTTCTGATGATTTATTTTTCAACATAGTCCCCCTTAATGGCTGAACACTTTGTCCAGCGGTGCTGAAGTGCCATTATTCCGGCGTAGAGGAACTTTTTTGTTTGAGACTCCAAGAAACTTCCTACAGCGTCTATGACGTCATTGTCACTGGCAAAATGGCGACCAGCCAGGGCTTTTTTCATTTTTGGGAATAGATGAAAGTCAGAGGGGGCTAAGTCTGGCGAGTAAGGCGGATGGGGAACAAGTTCATATCCACAATCACGAATTGTTGCCATGGCAACCACTGAGGTGTGGGCTGGAGCATTGTCGTGATGAAAAAGGACTCCTCTGGTGAGCATTCCCGGCCTCTTTTCTTTGATTGCTTCTCGGAGGCGTTTCAGTAGCTGAGAATAATACAGCCCTGTCACGGTGTGACCCTTTTCAAGGTAATCGATCAGCAAGACATCTTGTGAATCCTAAAAAAATGACGCCATGACCTTGCCAGCTGAAGGAATGACCCTGGCCTTCTTTGAGGAAGGAGATGTGTGCTTCCACTGCTTTAATTGTTCTTTGGTTTCAGGCTGGTAGTGATGAACCCAACTTTTGTCTATAGTAATGAAATGAGCAAGAAAATTCTCTTCATCGACTTCAAACAGTTCCAGATTGCTCGTGGACAAAGTGCACCTAGTACGCTTCTGTTCAGAAGTCAGAAGGTGAGGGACCCACTTTACAGAAACCTTTGAGAACCCAAGTTCTTTTGTCACAATGTTGTCTGCCCTTTCAGTTGAAATGCCCAGTCTCTCAGCTATCTGACAATATGATATTTGGCGATCTTGCATTATCATACCAAGAGCAAGGTCATGGTTATCCTTGGTGGTTGCAGTTGAATGTCTCTCTGGTCTTGGATCATATTCCACACTCTCCCTGCCACGCTGGAATTCATTTACCCAGTGTTTGATTGTTGCATATGAAGGAGCATTGTCTGTTAAGGTTCTCACCATATCTTCATGGATTTCTGATGGAGTCATGCCTTTCAAATGAAGGTACTTCATGACAGCACGATACTCAGTTTTCTCCATTTTCCTTGTAACTTCGACACTTGTTTATTCAAAATCTGCAACAAAAAAAATTTAAATATCAGAATCATGAAAATGAGCAAGAATACTCTGAAAAGACTGTACTTACCAGAAAAAATTGTTTCAGCTATCTAGCAGTCCTGTTTCTAGGTTAGGCTCAAAACTTTTCAGACACCCCTCGTAAATTGTTACAACCTAAATTTTAAAGTTATATTTTTTTTCCAAACAATATGTTTACTTCAATATTAACATTTTTAAGCAGTGTTAAAAAGGATAAGGTATCAAGTATCTATCACATTTGTTTATAATTTTATCTTAATAATATGAAAATTTAGAGTTATCTTTCAAGTTTATGCATTACAAAAAAAAGTAAAGCAAAGAAACAAAAACTTGCTAATTTGTGCATGGTGTGCCACAAGAGTCTGTCCATTGGTAGAAACAATCTATATAACACTAAAATTCAAATGCTGTATGTGTGTTTCTTAATTTTAGACATTGTAGATATAATATGTTTTTTTCCTATGTACTCTTGGATATAAGTTTTTGTACCTGAAAAGATTTCAAGCAAATCTGACCCATGGAAGCTTCTAAACTGAAAAATTTTGTTTGTTATTGTACTAACACACAGAGAACATACACAAAAGACATACATGCAGCTTTTAGAGACAAATACAAGTCATTCATAATGTTGACACACTTTCACATGCATACGTCATTATTAGTTCATCTGTCATGACCAAGGACATTACATAAGAGAAGACGACAGGTCACAGTGTGTCCAGCTGTGACTGATCAGTTTTATGCATGCTTGGAAGGCTCTGCCACATGTCTGGGACTGAAGGTGAGGAGTTGGCTCTAGACTTGCGCAGTTCATGCTATATTTGTACCCCTGCAATCCTGTTCTGTTTGTAGGAGGTGGTACTTCTGCTGGTGCAGATTTGCCAGGCAGGGTGGTCTTGTTTGTGTTTCCCAGGTCTCAAAGCTCTTCAGTGAGGCTTTGGGTGTAACCTTGTAACCTTGAAGCACTTTCTGTCTACTTGTGTGTGTTTGCCTTCTGCCAATTCACTATAAAACTGTCTCTTGAGTAGTCATGTGTCTGGCATTCAAACAAGGTGGTCTGCCCACCTGATTTGAATTTTCTTCAGCAGTGGTGTAGATGCTTGGCAGATCAGCTTGAGCCTTGTCTGGAACCTTTTCTTGCCTGGTTGTTTTTAACAGCTTTCTTAGGCAATTTATGTGGAAGCAGTTTAGCTTTTTGGCATGGCGTTCTTAAACTGTGAAAGTCTCACAAGCAATAGCATAGACCATACAACCGCTTGGTACACCTTCAACTTGGTGGCCAGCCTAATGCCTCTCTTCTCCCTCACTGACTCACATAGCCACTCAAATGCTGAGCTTCCCTTGGCAATGCGTGTGTCAACTTCATCAATGTTCACAATCTTGGAAAGTGTGCTGCTGAGGTACTTGAACTTATGAACAACCTTCAGGGTTTCCCTTTCAACAGTGATATCTGGATCCATACACAGCTTCTGCAGGGCTGGATTGGTACATGACCTCTGTCTTCTGAGTACAGATTGTGCAGCCAAAATTTGTTACAAGCAGTAGAAAAGTTCATGTTCTGATGCATCTGGGCCTCTGTGGCAGTGTTGAGTGCAGTTGCCTTTGAACAGAAAGTCATAAACTGTGTCCTCTGCCATCAGTCCAGAATCTGATCTTAATGCTGGTTTTGTCATCATCATGCTGAACAGTGTAGGTGCAAGTACATGGCCCTGCTTGACTGAGTTAGTAACTGGGTACATGAGGTATCTGGATACAGCAGTACTGCTGATAGTAGGGAGAGCATGTGAGCCCTTTGGAGTAGTTTGTCCTCTTTGATCCTCTCCTAACTCTCAGATCTCACCTGCATGCAACAGTAGCCATACCCCGGATAACAGCGTCCACCTACATACATGCACACACATACACATAACATGTACATAGAACACTTTGAAAAAAGGACAACATTCATAAAGTCTTACATTTTCAGACAAATCATAAATCCCTTCAGGTTGATGGCCCTGCTTGATCTGTAAAGGTGTAGGTAGAAATTCCATAAGATGTACCCAGTGCAAGCTATGGACACATAAGAGATGTAGCAATATCAGAGGAAGGTTAAGAGGGAAGATGGTCTTTGTGTGTGGCAGATGTACAGGTACAATAAACACTAGAAATGTACAGAAAATAAACCCCATCAAATGCTAGAGGTAGCTGATAGCTTCCTTTATTTAGGTGACCAAGTCAGCTGTGGAGTGGATGCTCTGAGAGCATAGCTGCTAGACTAAGAAGAGGCTGGGCGAAGTTCAGAGAACATCTACCTCTGTTGGTAACAAAGGGCCTTTCCCTCAGAATGAAAAGCAGACTATGATGCCTGTGTGCAAACAGGTCACAGAGGACATGGGAAAAGTTTGAAAGAAATGAAACCAGTATGCTTCACTGGATGTACAATATCACTGTGCATGTACGACAAAGTGTAAGTGTCTTGAGGGAAAAACTGGGCATAAGAGGCATCAAATGTAGTGTGCAAGAGAGATGACTGCACTGCTATGGTCATGTGATGCGTATGGACAAGGACAGCTGTGTGAAGAAGTGCTGATCTCTAACAGTGGAGGGAACCTGTGGAAGTAGACCTAGGAAGACATGGGATAAGGTGGTGAAGCACGATCTTTGAATACTGGTCCTAATGTAGGTGATGACAAGTGACCAAGACCTTGAGAAGACTTGTGAAGCCAAGTGAATGGTAGTCATGGCCATTGCTAGTGTCATGTAAATGGCACCCCTGAAATCATAGTCATGTCTGTTGCTGGTATTGTGTAAATGGCACCTGTGCTGGTGGCACGTAAAAAGAACCCATTACACTCTATGAGTGGTTGGTGTTAGGAAGGGCATCCTGCTATAGAAACAATGCCAAATCAAACTAGAACCTGTGCAGCCCTCTAGCTTACCGGTTCCAGTCAAACTGTCTGACTCATACCAGCACGGAGAGTATGTATGGATACATACACATGCAGTTCTGTTAAAATAAATGCCCAAATTTAATGAATTTGTTTACAATAACCAAATAATATTACATAATTGTCAAAAATGATATTGTCATTTGTTTACCAAAGTTGTCGCCCTCTCAAAAATTTCACCTCCTCTCCTTATGTTTTTCTCTTTCTTTGTATCAGTCACTCTTCTTCTATCTCATTCTTTCTCATGGATATGTCTATAATATAAAGATGTAGTATGTAAGTATATATGTGTGTGTTACAAATATATTTTCTGTCAGACTATCAGATGTCCCTATACATTGCTGGTCACAATGTTCTTCTATTTAGGTCTAGATTGTTTGACTGTCATCTTCCCATCATTTTGGTGACCTCTTTTGATTTCTTGCATACTATGTTACAACTGCACAAGCCCACTTATTGTTTGTGAACCCAACAGAATTTGTTCTTTTGGGATTTCATGATCACATCATTCCCTCCACTTTCTTCTCAAATTACTTCATTTTGAGCATGCTCCTACAATGACATTCCTTGTATGGATCTTTCCATGACTCTCTTGTGTCATAACCAGTTAATGTTTTCCTTCTTTGTAGTATCCCATGTCATGCATATGAGTGCAGGCATTACAGTACCATTGAGGAGGTTGACATACAAGATCTTGTCCAGTTCTACTTTAACCCTTTCGTTATCAACCCGGCCAAAACTAGCTATGGCCCTGTAGTACAAATGTCTTGTTTTCATAAGTTTTGAATTGAAATATTCCACCTAACCATAGTCACAATTTAAGTTCCTAACACTAGCTTAATGATAACAAAGTTATTTTACTAAATACTTTGTTATATTTAAAATAATTGAAAGAAACCAGAGCATCTCAAAATAAATATAGTAACGAAGGGGTTAAGCATATCTTTGAGGCAAACACCCTCCCACTCTTACTTGACATTCATATCTCAGCATGAGATTTCTGTGGAGAGCATGATGTCATCTGCAAATCAGTGGGATGCTAGTACCTTGCCATTTTTTATATTACTTTTCCAGTTAGTGTCTCTGAATATCATTTCAAGAGATACAGTGAAGAGCATTGAAGAGATAGTGTCACCTTGTTTGATGCTCTTCCTAACAGGAACTCTTAAGGTTGGCAACACATTTGTGTGTGCGTATGTGTGTACATTTATGCATATAGAGATAGGTAGCATGTGTATACACAATTTAAGGAGTGTTTGTAAGAATAAGCTACCGCTGCTTAGATATGCTTTTCATGCTATTTCAAACAATCTCTGACAATCAAGTCCAACTCTTGGCTTTCTCATGTCACTTAACCTTTTAATTTGGAGGAACTGTTTGTACTGACAGAAGAAGAGGTAAAGGCTCAATCTGGTGCCTTAAAACCAGTGCTTGGGTAGATGGAATTCTGCAGCATAGGAAGGCAGTTTGTCTAAGAGAAGACAAATTCTGGTTTTAAACTTTTGCTATCTTGTGGCAGTACCCACCCTGGGAAAGGGTTTCAGAAGTAGACTCAGGGGAAAAAATCTGGAGCTGAAGCCCCTTAGCCAAAACTGATATCAAGCAGATTTATGATGACATAAACTGCAATCCCTCTGACTTGTCAAATATGATAAACAATAGAATTGAATGGTGAAAGAGAGTCATAGAAATCTATGCAAGCAGTGTGACCAGATGACGGTCAGCATGAGATAGCATCTTTGGACATTACCAGCAGTTCAAGGTGATCTAAACCAGTGCTTCTCAAACTATGTGATGTGGTGTATCAGCAGTTATTTTTTCCAATGTGCCAGGGACCGGTAATATTAATTTATACTGGAAACAATATATATAATGAATATAATAAAAGTTGACAATTTTTTTTTATCTTATATTTATTTCGGAACAAATAATACAATGCTACATAAGCATTTTATAATGTTTCTTTCTTTTCTGGAAACTTGCTGCAGACCACCACTTTGAGTAGCACTGATCTAAACAACACATCTAATTTAAGTTGAATGTGCTAATTATTATTTGTCTATACAAATATGTAGTATTAAATGTGTATTTAGTATTTTAATGAAGCTGAAAACTTCAAAGTGAACTTTTAGTACAGTACAATGGGTGGTTTTTATGATGCAGGGAACCTAAGTTGGTAAATTGTCAAATAAACATTTAAAGCTGATTGTGATTGGGCAGAGATTGCAACATTTCAAAATTAATAGAATCTATTGGGAAATTGCAAGTGACTGTTTACAAAAACTAATATAAGCATTAAAACCTGTCAAAATTGAATAAAACTAAATACTCTTCATTGGTTTAAGAAAATAGTAATATCTGTTGTTAAAGAAAAATTCCAAGCAAGAACTGTTTTGGAGTTTAACCCATTAGCATTTAAATTGACCATATCAGGCCCAAATATTCTCCAGTTTATATTTAAACTGGCCAGATACTGCCTTTCACACCTATCTTACAATGCCAGTCTAAAAATAGACTATCACATCATTGAAATCTAAAACCTATGAGATAATGCATGCTTATTTCAAAACAATTTGTTTGACAGAGTAATTTGAATGCAAAAGGTAGGCAAAACAAGTTGACAGTATATCTTTTACTTGTTTGTCATTACACTGCAGCTACGCTGGGACACCACCTTGAAGAATTTTTAGCTGAATGAATTGACCTTAGTACTTTTGTCTTTTTAAAGCCTGGCTCTTATTCTATCAGTCTCTTTTGCCAAGCCACCAAGTTATGGGGACATAAACACACCAACACTGGTTGTCAAGCAGTGGCAAGGGACAAACACAGACATGCACATACATGCCAGGCTTCTTTCACTTTCTGTCCATAAAATCCTCTCACAAGGCTTTAGTTAACCTGAGGCTGTAGTAGAAGACACTTGCCCAAGATGCCACACGGTGGGACTGAAATTGGAACCATGTAGTTGAGAACCAAGCCTCGTACCATACAGCCTTGCCTGTGTTTATATATATATAGTGAAGGCATATGTCTCAATGTTTTGAGCATTGGGCTTACAATCATGAGGTGATGAATTTGATTTATTTACAATTATTGTATTACTCCAAAGGTCACTTCTGTCTGATGATCAGTTACATGGATCTTGGAGTAACAATTTTTCAGCTTCACAAAACACTATTTTATCTCAACTTTGATGATCAGATACTATTTTCTCTACCTTTTTCTGCACCTATATGTTCACATATAGTATTGGGTCATCCAATAAATAATGTGTTTTTTTTTATACTTCTTTTATTTTTCAAAATTAAGATAAAGAAAGTTCTTTTTTAATCTAAAATATACTCTCCTTCATTTTCTACAATGCTCTTCCAGCTATCTGGTAGACTTGCAAGGCCCTCTTTCAAAATTCACTTGTCTGTGACAAAAAAATAATACTCCAGTACTGTTCTGACCTCCTCTACAGAATTCATATTTTTTCCATCCAAATGATTTTGAAGACTGCAGAATAAATGATAATCAGATGGGGCAATGTCTGGCAAATATTGTGGGTAGGGGAATCAGTTCCCATTCAAACTGCTCCAGCCTTTGGAATGTCATCCTTGCTATATGTGGCTGAGCATTATCCTGATGGAAGAACATCTTTCCTCTTGAAACCAAAGAAGGTCATTTTTCTTCTAGTGCTGACTTAAGCTGTTCAAGCTGCTTGCAGTAGATCTCCTTTGTTATCATTTAGTTTGAGTTTAAAAGTTCAAAATGGACTAAACCTTTCATATCCCACCATTACGTGAGTGAAGACCTTCTTTAGCCTGAGGTGCCAGTGTCTCTCCTTTCCCTACTCACTGTCTTCAGTGCTTGATATTTTTATAGAGAACCCATTTCTCATCACTATTTGGTCCAAAAAAGGTTAACTGGTGAGACATGACAGCAAAGAAGAGCACCCATTGACCCAATTTTCTGACTTTTCCGATGGCACGCAGGTGTTGATGAATGGTTGAATGACCAACTCCAAGCTTCTCTCTTAGTTTCTCAACAGTTATGATGGGAATTTGTTCCACTAGGGTTTGCAGGACGTCCTCATTGAGCTCTACAGATCTTCCATGATGAGGCTCGTCTTCTCAGCTGTAGTTTCCAGCCCGGAATTTCTGGAACCACTGTTAATATTGGCTTATGGTTATTGTTCAATCTGCATATACTGCATTAATATTCTTTGCACTTTCTGTTGCGTTGTTGTCTTTATTGAACTCGTAAAGCAAAATATGCCAAATATGCTCCCTTTGTCACTTGCATTATAGCTTTGAAAAAAATAGCTGTTAAAATCAAACTGCACTCTTCAAAACTTGCACTAAGAATATGCTTTTATAGCAAGTTGTTGCAAGTAGTTTATCCTGTTCCCCTTCAACTTTTAGTTCATGCAATTGAAAAACAATATTATTTATGGGTTGACCCAATGTATACAATTACAGACCTTAAATTAACAACTTTAATTATGAAATTGGTAGTTATAACAAATTTGATACAAAATCATTGGAGTCGTATCAATATTTATAATCCTAGATACTAAATTTGTAGTTATGATTCCATTTTGCAATTGTTATAGAGAAGTTACTAGCATTCAATCCTATATTGTTCAGTGTGCATTGAGGAAGTTAATTGATGACAAATGGCTTGTGGAGGCAGTTTGGGTTTCTGCTGTTTTACTCCAGATCAACCCTGATTGAGCAGCTCTATGATCAAAAGCATTCCAGCCATGATCTTTCTGTCCTTTAAGGGGCATATAGAGGACTCCATGATCTAACATGACCTTTTCTTTAAGGTGGAAGGTAGATTTGATTGGTCATTTATGAAAGTGTTGTTTGCAAGGTCTTTGTTAGTGATGAAAATATGTATTGGCAATTAAGTGCGAGTCTATGCAATCCAATCCCACTCTTTAGACTTGAAGGTCAGACCACAATAGTTCAGTGGGCTAAGACAGCTGCAGTGACCAGTAAGTTGTACATTTTACTTTTGAGTGGCCTTCCTAGGTGAATCCCTTTACAGGACTGGAGAGAGCCACTTACTCTGGAGTTGCCAGAAGGGTGTCAAAGAAAGCACTAAACTGCTTGAAAGTCTCCACTTCTTGATTTACTGTTGAGGCACACACAAAGCGGTGAGGGTTTGTGCTTGGAATTTCTTCCATAACACGCTAATTAACCTATAGCTGGGGCCCTGATAGTTACTACTGCTTGGAGTCTTAGTAGACCTGAGAACAATAGTGGCTGAGGGTGGTTCCACATTCTTCAAAACCCTGGAATTCCTGAACCAGGACCCCACTACCAGATGTAGTTTGAAGTTATATCCAGGACAAACTTATCACTATAGAATTTGTTGAGCTATAAAGAAAGTGTAAAGTGTTGGAGTAAGTGCCTAATGTGTTCTAGCTGAGTTCAGTTGGGAGTTTTAGATTTTTGTATGAAAAGTATAGTGGAATATACGTGAATGGTTTCTGTTAACTGCTTAGCTCTAAGAATTTCAGATGAAACTAACTTCCTATCTCCTGCATCTTTATTATGAAACAGTATCCATTAATATGCATTTCTCTAGCAAAAGCTATTTGATGGCTTAGTCTGGAAGATGCTTCAATTTTATTTTCATTGTCTATTTATGAGACATCTGATGACAAAACATTTCAATTTATTTCTATTTGGAAAGAATACACTGAGTAGTGGAACAAGCTTTATTTTTTAAATATTGAAAGATGAACAATAATTATTTTAATGAAAAGAGCAGTAACAGTGTGTATGACTCGATTGACTTTATTTACATTTTGCTTATAAAATTAAAACTTCTTGTATCCACAAGGAAAATAATACAGATAAGTAAAATGTAAAAGCAATTCAAAATGAGATACTTTTATTTCTAAAGTTCTGTTTTTAAAACTCTCCAAATTTAAATAAAATATAAACAAAGCTGTTTGTCTATACCTTTATTTTAATTTGGTATAACATACACGTCTCTCTCACAGTTTTTAATGGTTCAGCTAAAAATGTAAGTTGCCAGACATTTTTACAGTTAGATGACACCCTCTTGCAGACTACCTCGTTGACTAATGACTGGGACCTTCTCTTTGTGGCTGGTGACTTCAATGGACATGTTGGACAACATTCAGGGGACTTCCATGGCGTACATGAAGGCTATGGTTTTAGTTCCCGCAATGAGGAGGGAACCAGGCTGCTGGAGTTCTGTGATGCAAATGACCTTATGGTCTGCAATACTAACTTCAGGAAACCTGCCAGTCACCTACCGTTCTGGCAGACACACTAGCTAAATTGACTACATCCTCGCCAGGAAAAGGGAAAGATGGCTGCTTATAAATGCAAAAACCTTCCCAGGCAAAGAATGTACCCCATAACATAGACTGGTAGTTAGTGACTTCAGGATCAGGGCTAAGTGGTTGCCCAGAAGACGACCAACATGGAGGAGAAGGGTCTGGAAGCTTAAAGATCCTGCGAATAGACAGAGATTTAGAGACCTATTATTCAAAGCCTTTGAGGAAATAGAAGGGGATATAGCTTCACACAATGTAGAAGACAACTGGAGGTTTCTACGGGACAACCTGCTGAGGGCCACTGACCAGATCTGTGGACGGTGCAAAGTCACCTCTCAATCCAAAATAACATGGTGATGGAACTATGTTGTTGACAGGGTTATTAGACAAAAGAAACAGGCTTTGAAGGACTGGAAGAATGGTGGTAGCAAGAAATTGTATCAGACTGCCAGAAGGGAAGCTATGTGACAGGTTTATTTAACCAGAGGGGAAGCAGATAAGAAAAAATTTGCCAATGTTCTGTGCCATGAGGACCAAATTCTTGAGGTATTTCGTGTTGCAAGACAATGTGTGAGAGAGAATCGTGATGTCGCAGGAGAGAAATGTGTTCGCATGGATGATGGTACACTTGCACTAAACGAGGCTGCAAAGAAAGAGGTTTGGAGACGCCACTACAAAAGATTGCTCAATAAAGAGAATGAATGGGAGAAAGATAGTCTGCCGAATGTCGATCGAACAGAGGGACCAGCTATCCGAGTTGACAGTACCATGGTAGATAAAGCAATTAAGAGTATGAAGACAGGGAAAGCCCCCGGCCCATCAGGAATCACTGCAGAGATGCTCAAAATATCTGGCAGTGTTGGCTATAGCCTAGTCACCCGTATTCTTAACCAGGTGATGCACGAAGGAGTCGTACCCAATGACTGGTGTAGCAGCACCATAGTCAACTGCTACAAAGGTAAAGGTGACACTTTAGATACAAATAATTACAGAGGTATCAAGTTGTTGGATCAGGTAATGAAAGTCACAGAGAGAGTCATAGCCGAACTAGTTAGGGAGAGAGTCAGTTTAGATGAGATGCAGTTTGGGTTCGT
>NC_068999.1:28944511-28949553 GCF_001194135.2 Octopus bimaculoides | reverse complement strand
TTGTAGAAAATGTGTAGGTAGAAACTCTATAAGATGTACCCAGTGTAAGCTATGGACACATAAGAGGTGGAGCAATATCAAAGGAAAGCTAACTAGGAAGTTAGTTCTTGTATGTGGCAGATGTTCAGCAGCAATAAACACTAAAAATGTGCTGGAAACAACTTCTGTCACATTCCAGGGAGAAAAACTAGCTGTAGTTGATAGCTTCCGTTATCTAGGTGACCAAGTTAGTAGTGGAGGAGGGTGCGCTGAAAGTGTAGCTGCTAGAATAAAAATAGCCTTGGCAAAGTTCAGAGAGCTCTTACCTCTGCTGGTGGCAAAGGGACTCTCACTCAGAGTAAAAGGCAGACTATGTCGCATGTGTATTAACAACCATGCTACATGGCAGTGAAACATTGGCCGTGACTGCTGGGGACATGCATAAGCTCGCAAGGAATGACGCCAATATGCTCCGATGGATGTGTAATGTCAGTGTGCATACTTGACAGAGTGTTAAGTACCTTGAGAGAGAAGTTGAACCTATGAAGTATCAGTTGTGGTTTGCAAGAGAGACGATTGCGCTTGTATGGTCATGTGGTGAGAATGGATCAGGATAGCTGTGTGAAAAAGTCGAGGGAACAGGTAGACCCAGGAAGACCTGGGATGAGGTGGTGAAGCACGACCTTCGAACATTAGGCCTTACCGAGGCAATGACTTGTGACCGAGACCATTGGAAATATGCTGTGCGTGAGAAGACCCGGCAAGCCAAGTGAGACCATAATCTGAGGCCTCTGCCAGGGGTGTAGCCAGCCCACTTATGCGTGCCTTTCCTTCATTGGACACTAAACTCTGCTTGCGAAGACCTGTTGAGGCAAGTGAAATCGAATTGGAGCCCATACCAACCTCTCCTTCTTTGGACACTAAACTGTGCTTGCAAAGACCTGTTGGGGCAAGTGAAATCGAAATCGTGATGGCACCTGTACCAGTGGAGCGCTAAGAGCACCGTCCAAGCGTAATCATTGCCAGAGCAGCTGTCTGGCTTCCTTGCCATTGGCACGTAAATAGCACCATTTGAGCATGATCGTTACCAGCGTCGTCTCACTGGCACGTGAAAAAACATTCGAGCAAGGTCGTTGCCAGTGCCGCTGGACTGGCTCCTGTGCAGGTGGCACGTAAAATACACCATTTTCAGCCTGGCCGTTACCAGTACCTCCTAACTGGCCTTCGTGCCGGTGGCACATAAAAGCACCCACTATACTCTCAGAGTGGTTGGTGTTAGGAAGGGCATCCAGCTGTAGAAACTCTGCCAAATCAGATTGGAGCCTGGTGTAGCCATCTGGTTCGCCGGTCCTCAGTCAAATTGTCCAACCCATGCTAGCATGGAAAGCGGGCGTTAAAAAATGATGATGATGATTGAATATTGGCATATTCTTTGTAATTCCTCATAATTATATTAAAATGGGTAACTTCAGTTATGATCTTATTATTAAATACAACTTTTATTGCAGTCAATTTAAGAAACAACTGAAAAATCTGGAATTTCACAAACAGTTCTGATTAGATGCCATATACCTTATATCCATAACATGCTTTGACCAGTTCCCTTATTTTTCCAAACCATTTCCATTTAAGTGTTTTATATATCATAATTAAATTTTTATAAAACATTTTCTTACCTTTTCAACACTTATAGAATTATTCTGTCTTTTCACTTTCAGCTGTTAGCTTACTAATCAACAGTAAAGTCTGTTATCTTTCCATTATATTTAAGTATTATATAAAATGTTAATCTTTGTTTTGTAGATTTGGCCTGTATGTATAAACTATTTATAAGAGTTCCAGAGGGTTTGAAAACAATGTGTGATTGTAGCAGTGCCTATTTGAGAGAACAAGGCAAAGCACTTGTCTCAGAAGAAGGGGAAGATGGGAAAAACGCAATATCCTATATTCAAGTATGTATTATACTTTTATGTGTTTCTATTTTCAATTAAAATATTGTTAAATATTTTTGGATATAGATTATCAGTAATAAATTTTATGAAGATGATGTATTTGGACAAGGAACTACTTGTAGTAGACTAATGTTCTATCAGTAACAGATCTGTGTCTTATCCACTTAATTCTACAAAAGCTCTGTGGCTTGTGAAAGGGTTTAATAATTTAAATTACAATGACTATTTTTCAAAATTACTATGGTGAAGTTCAGAGTGATTGTAGATATGCAAGAGCAGTGGCAAATAAATGTGTACTGTGTTCAAGGATTAAGATGAAGTGTTGCTTAGCCAGACTCCTGATGAGCAAGGAGCACAGGTACAAATTGTTCTAGATGGGTAATAGTGACAGTGTAGAGTAGGAGAACTGACTAAAGTAATTGAGGTCATCAAAGTATAGTAGAATAATAAATCTTAGACAAGTCCCGAACACGACAAGGGTATCTCTGCATGTGTACTGCAATTTGGACCAACAGGTAAATAGAAGGATCACTGTTGTGAAGCCCTTCTGCATACTATCTCCATAACAAATGACAACAGCTTTATCATGGCTGATAACTTGAACGAATATGTTGGGCAATATCAGGTTGAATTGTATGGTGTGCATGAGGGCTATGATTGAAGAAATGAGGAGAGATTAGAGCTCCTGGAGTTCTCTGATATTAATGACTTAACAGTTTGCAAAACTAACCAGCCATCTGATCACCTATCAATCAGATCACACAAACCAAATAGACCTCATTTTTTTCTTTCTTTAGTGAAGAATGTGCCATTCAACATAGATTAATTAGTGACTTCAAATTATGAATCAGATGGGTTCAAAGACACACTCAGTTTGAGAAGGATGATATGAGAGCTTAAAATGCCATCAAATGGTTGTAGATTCAGATAAGTATTAGTTAATGCATATAATAAGGGAGTGAATATATGAACTCTTATAATGTAGAGGACAGCTGAAAGTTCCTCTGAGACAATCCACTATGGACTACAGGCCATGTCTAGTTTTAGAGAAAGACTCCAACCAGATGCAAATAACATTATGGTGGGCTAGTACTATAGATAGTCATGGCAATTAAGAGATAGTTTTAGAAAGACCAAGTGGTGGGGTAACTAAAATAGAAGTGAGATGTTAGGTGTTCTTTACAAGGGGAAAAGCAAAAAGCAAGAGGTTTGTGAACGTTCTGCAGCATAAGGTGTTCCAGATTGCAAGGCAGTATATCAGAGAGATCAAGACATTGAGAAGAGTAAATGAAATGGCACACTGGTATCAAAAAGAAAGAGGTATGGAAATGCTATTTCAAGAGATTGTCAAATGGAGAGAATGCTAGAGAGAATATCTTTCCAAAGTAGACCTAACAGAAGAACTAGCTATTCAAATTGAAAGAAATTAAGTGCAATTAAGGATATGCTAGCAACTAGTTCTTTACGAAAAGCCACTGAGATTATTAAAATAATTGACAAAATAATGCACATGCTAGTCACTTGCATAGTCAGTCGGGTAGTACAGTAAGGTATCATTCAATCACTGGTGTAGCAACATCAGCAGCAACTGTCATAAGGGCAAAAAAGATACACAAGAGATGTAGTTGCAGAGACATCAAAATTTTGAACCAGATTATGAAAGTTAGAGAAAAAGTTAAGCGCAGTAGATTAGGAAGTTTGGCTTTGTGCCAGGAAGAACTACTACTGACACTGTCTTTCTAGTGAGAAGCCAATGGTGAATCCTGTGCCTAGCATTTGACAACCTATTGAAGGCATTTGGCAGAGATGCACCCTCTGTAATCAGGTGTTTGCTAAGGGAACTAAGGTTGGCTTATGAGATTCATACAAGTTATTTTCATGGGTGTAGTCAACGAGTTTAATAAGAAATTTTCAGGGCTTTTTTTTATAGTCCCACAGGTTGTGTCAGGAGTTGTGCCCTGCGTTCTCTTGAAACTTGATTTTCATAGTCAAATCAATAATTTTATGTACTAGTTTTTAAAAATTTTGGTATAGCCAAAAAGTATTTATGCAACCTTTGTAAGAATATCTAAAAGGCTGGAGTTGTTTTAGAAGATTCTGTCCAAGTGCAATTGTCTGCATACAAGAAAATGGGTGTGCTAACTGTGAAGATTTAACACTGTTGCAAGTACCTAAGAAGGAATTCAGAAATAATTCTGAAATACATTGGAAGTAACAAGAATGCCAAATGCCAGGCTTTAATTAATCTGTGATGGTTTTCACTGACTCATTCTAAGGAAATTTCTCATTTCATGTAAATGCCAAATAAATTTATTTGCTATTGAGAACACCTATAAGGAATTTTTATACAATCTCTAATTTTAGAGCTTGGATGTGCTTCAATGCAGTTATATAGTTGTAAAACATGTTATCTAAAATCTTGTCACATTTTCATTATTAAGACTAAGTACTGCCACAAAAAAAAAAAAAACGGTGAAAGATAAACTAGTGACTGAACGTCGACCAATGTGGCTGTCACCACTAGTTAAAACGTTACTGGAGCACTTTACCAACTTCCATATAAGTCCCACGATGTGGGACCTACTGTATACATTGTCATTTTGTTTTTTTTTAAATAGAGGCATATGTAAATCATTATATAATATTTTTTTTTAGTTATGATTCTTTTTCCTGTTTCAGAGCCTCTTGGACCTTAAGGATAGATTTGATCACTTTCTGCACGAGTCTTTCAATGACGACAAACAGTTTAAACAAGTTATATCTGGAGATTTTGAATATTTCATTAATTTGAATACAAGATCTCCTGAATATCTCTCTCTGTTTATTGATGATAAATTGAAAAAAGGTGTTAAAGGGGTATGTTAATTTTTAACAATTAGATATAAATAGGAGTTACCAGTATTTATTTGTTTCTTATTCATATTAAATTTTATCTGAATTTCTGAGATTAGGAATGATTATCTCAGTTGTTGCAGTTACAGTGTTTTAGCTGTTGTATCTTCCTGCCTTCTTCAGGTGCCTGTCATATTTGATAACATTTCTAGAATTTCAAATTGAATCCTTTATTAAATCTAACATTATTATAACCTTTTTTTTTTTTTTTTTTTTTTT
>NC_068999.1:28943058-28944501 GCF_001194135.2 Octopus bimaculoides | reverse complement strand
TTTTTTTTTTCTTTTTTAAATGTCACTTCTCCATGCTGCAAAACACTACTTCAGAATGTTTTTCTGAAGTAGTGTTTTGCAGCTTAATGCCATTTCTGCACCAACTTTTTTATTACCTCTTACAATACATTCCAGTGTCCATGCCTGGCATATTCTGTTATTAGTTATATCCTTACTTATGATGTTGCTTGCTTCCAGTTGAATAAGAATATTTATTGTTTGATTGATCCAGGGACTGAACTAAGTCATTGTTGGGGACTATAGTTACAAGTTAAAGATCTAACCTGGATAACTGAAAGAAAGCTGTTACAGATCTTGATAAAGAAAGACCACTTTACATGGTATATAGTTGAATTAACATTAAAGTAGGCTACGATATACATACAGTTTCTTCCATGGGGAAACAGAAAAATTAGACATGGTCAATCATTTGTGAGGAGAATGGAAAGAAAGTCAATAACAACATTGGAACAACTGATGGCTTAGCATGGAGATGGCTACTATAGGGAAATCCTTTATTAAGAAAGCATTAAACCTACATCCATAAAAAAATAAATAAAATGAAAGTTGGGTTTAAAGCTTCATATTTCTACTTCCACATAATTATCTTACAACAGTTGGATATATTGAATCATCATCATCATCGTTTAAAGTCTGCTTTCCATGCTGGCATAGGTTGGATGGTTTGACTGGGGACTAGTGAGCCAGATGGCTGCACCAGGCTCCAATCTGATTTGGCAGAGTTTCTACAGCTGGATGCCCTTCCTAACGCTAAGCACTCCGAGAGTGTAGTGGGTGCTTTTACATGCCACCAGCATGAGGGCCAGTCAGGCGGTACTGGCAACAGCCACGCTCAAATGGTGTTTTCCATGTACCACTGGCACAAGTGCCAGTAAGGCGACACTGGTAACGATCACACTCGAATGGTACTTTTTACGTGCCAACAGCACGGGGACCACGCAGCGGCCCTGGTCACGATCACACTTGGATGGTGTTCTTAGTGTTCCACTAGCACGGATGCCAGTCATGCGGTGCTGTCATTGAATTCGATTCCAATTTCACTTGCCTCAACAGGTCTTCACAAGCATAGTTTAGTGTCCAATGAAAGAAAGGTACGCCTAAATGGGCTGGTTACACCGGATGGGCCACAGGTTATGGTCTCACTTAGCCTGCCGGGTCTTCTCAAGCACAGCATATTTCCAAAGGTAGGAGCTCTCTGAACTTTGCCCAGGCTATTCTTATTCTAGCAGCTACACTTTCAGCGCACCCTCCTGCACTACTAACTTGGTCACCTAGATAACGGAAGCTATCAACTACAGCTAGTTTTTCTCCCTGGAATGTGACAGAAGTTGTTTCCTGCACATTTTCAGTGTTTATTGCTGCTGAACATCTGCCACATACAAAAACAAACTTCCTAGTTAGCCTTCCTTTGATATTGCTCCG
>NC_068999.1:28933279-28943037 GCF_001194135.2 Octopus bimaculoides | reverse complement strand
CCGCCTCTTATGTGTCCATAGCTTACACTGGGTACATCTTATAGAGTTTCTACCTACACATTTTCTACAATCGAGTTAGGGCCATCTACCTGAAGGGGTTTGTGTTTTGTCTACCTTCCTATTTATTAGGACTTTGGTTTTAACTAGGTTGACTCTAAGGCCCTTCGATTCTAGTCCTTGCTTCCACACCTGAAACTTCTCCTCTAGTTCTGATAGTGACTCAGCAATTAGTGCAAGGTCATCAGCATAGAGGAGCTCCCAGGGGCATCCTGTCTTGAATTCCTCTGCTATTGCCTGGAGGACTATGATAAATAGGAGAGGGCTGAGGACTGAACCTTGGTGGACCCCTACCTCTACCCGGAATTCTTCACTATTCGTTGCCAACCCTCACCTTACTGACAGCATCCCTGTCATGCACAGCTCTCACTAATCATTCATCTATCCCTAGTTTCCTCATTGACCACCAGATAAGTGATCATGGGACCCTGTCAAAGGCTTTTTCATGTCAACGAAAGCCAGGTAGAGAGGCTTATCTTTGGCTAGGTATTTCTCCTGCAGCTGTCTTACCAGAAATATAGCATCAGTGGTGCTTTTCCCCGATACGTGTTAATTGTAGTAGTTTAATTTGGCACATGTTTAATCCCTGGTTCAGTCAAATAATATATGCTCTAATTCAGTCAGAATAAGCAAACTACATAAATAAGAGAATAACTAATAATAGAATTTCCTTGGTATGCATAACAGAATGAGAACAATCAATATCCATGAATTTTATAAAGTTCAGTTTGAAATCCCAAGAAGGTTACCAAACATGATAGACACCTGATGAAGGCTGGAGGGTTCACAACAATGAGATGAAGACATTATTTTTATATTCAGATTAAGCACAGTAAGAACTTTCTCTCACACTGTATAACTAAATTAAATGGTTTCATGAGTTAATCATGTGGTGTAAAAAAAAAATATAAAATGCTTTGAGGAATTTTGGTTTAAACAACTTAAAGCATCAGAAGTATATAAGAAAAAAAAAGCCTTGCACTGAACATTATAATAACTTTAAATCATGTTTGCTTTGTACTTTTAGTTCAAACCTTCTTCAACCTACTTATCAATTTTATTAGAAATTGATTTTGATAAAACAGCAAAACTCCTAAGAGAGTGGATAAATACCATTGCAACAGTAACATGGACACTTCTAATTGTTTTCTCTCCTGCTTGCTTATATCAAAATGATCCTTTACCAAATCCACTCTTTTACTGATGAGTTTTTGTTAAATAAACAGAAATGATTACTATATTAGATTTTAAAATTCTCTAATATATTACCTCATTAAAAATGTTATAATTTTAGATGTCTGAACAAGAAATAGAAAACGTACTTGATAAAAGCATGGTCCTCTTCCGGTTCTTACAAGAGAAAGATGTATTTGAAAGATATTATAAACAACATTTAGCAAAGCGATTGCTGCTAAATAAAAGTGTCTCTGATGATTCAGAAAAAAATATGATCTCCAAACTGAAGGTAAATAATTCTACTTTATTTTTACTTCATATATTTCATTTAGTTTATTACATTCTCAGATTTTCTTTTTCTTTTAACTCTGGATTTTACTGACATTTAGATTTATTACACTTTCCCTTTAGCTAGATGTATTTTGCTGATTTCTGGGTTTTAAGCAGATAAAAAAGGGTTTGGGATCTGTTGAAATTATTTTAACACTTAAACCCTTTAGCATTTGGATTTCTTTGTCCAGTCTATTGCTTATTTATTTACGTTGTTTTGAATTTATTGGGCACTATCCCATAGCTTCAATATTGTGATGATGTGATTGTATATATTTAGAATGACATTGTAGGGTAGGTGTAAGAGGTTGGATTTGGTCAGTTTTAACTTTGAACAGGTAGAATATTTTGGCCGGATATGGCTGGTTTAAATGTTAAAGGGTTCAGCATTTTTTTTTTTTTTTTACACCATCTCAAAGTTCAGTAGTAGCTCAATATATGCTGATTATTTTCAATGGATATAAAATGTTTCCAGTCACAAGAAAGCATGGGGAAAATATGCAATAAAATTTTTGTTAAGTAACATTTTATTTTGCACTTAACTTGCTGGCATGGATTAGATAGGTCTGAAGACTACATCTTGCTCATGAGTTTCATATTTAGTTTGGTTTCGGCAGCTGGATACCTTTTCTAACACCAACCATTGTACTGGGTACATCTTTTCATGGCAGCAGCACTAGGTAGATTGTCATGTTTTCGACAAATTTGAGTCCTCTCAACTCCACACATAATATAGTACAATAGGTGTATTTTATCACAGCACCAGCACTTAAGAAGATAGGAAGGACGAGAGCATGATGAATAAGAGGTGGATAAATGTTAAGGGTGAATGATGGATGTCTGCCTGTACTTTTCCAATCAGCCTAAGTGGGAGTATAGGTAGAGCATATATAGAACAAGCATATCTGATGAGGTCACTTAAGCATATGCCTCAGGAGGGACAGGAGAGCTAGAGTGATAAGGAATAGAATGAGAGTGAGGTGGAGTGTTTGTGCGTTCAAATAGGTGCAGTGAAATCCCTAGTCAGTAGAGTACAGTAAAGCAGTATGGTAAAGTAAAATTAAAAAGGGGGAGGTGATTGGGAGATAATAAGCAGGACATGCAATAGAAAAGCAATTCTTAGAGGTCTTAGGAGAAGAGGCTTTCAAAGGCCAAACATTTTTTTTCTCAAATATCTATGTCATTCATAGGTTTAGCTGTCACTGCTTTCACTAAAGTAGTCTCCTTGAATAAAAGTCAACTTTTGTTAACTAGTAATTAAACAGTTAAAAGCAAAGGATACTTTTTAACCCTTTAGTATTCAAACCAATCATATCTGGCCCAAGCATTCTGTCTGTTTTATGTTGAAACTGGCCAGATCCAGCCTTTCACACCTACACTACAATATCATTCTAAAAATAAACAATCTCATCATCAAAATCTCAAGGCTACAAGATAATGCATGATTAATTCAAAATAATGTGAACAAATAAGCATTACATTTGACCGTAATCTGAATGCTAAAGGATTAATACCAACCTACCATTCCTGGTTCTGTGATAGAAATTTCTTGTTTTAAATTAATTTAAATTAAAACCTTCCATCAAAATTTCTGGTTAATTTATTCCAAACCCCAGCTTAATCATGACAAAAGATTATTTCACTAAATTCTTCATTATTTTCAAAATTAATTGAAACAAAGGCAGAGTATTTCAACAGAAATATGCTAGAAAAGGGTTGATCTTATGTTAATTATTGCAGTTAAGAGAGGGAAAATTTAGTAGAAGAATACAGGATTGACAACTCAGCTGCCTAACATTACAAAGAGGCAATCCAGGATTTTGTTTTCTCACTGAAAGCATTTGTTCAATATTCTGATGGTTGAACAGAAATTTCGAAAAGTAACCTTGGAAATTGCTTCTACATGATGCAGATAGTATTCATTTGCATGATAACTGCTCAGAAAAAATTACTGGTGTTTTTATTTTTTGAGATATATTTTAGGCTAGATGAAATGCAGTTTGGCTTTGTCTGGGGAAGAAGTGCTACTGATGCTATTTTCATAGTCAGGCAACAACAAGAGAAGTACTTAACCAAGAATAGACCATTAAACCTGGCATTCATTGATTTAGAGAAAGCCTTCAATAGAGATATGGTGGGCTCTGATGAGGTTAGGGATAGATGAGTAGCTGGTGAAAGCTGTACAGGCCATGTACAAAGATGCTTTCATTAAGGTGAGAGTTAACCATGAGTACAGCGAAGAATTTGGAGTACAAGTAGGGATTCATCAAGGCTTAGTCCTTAGTTCATTGTCCTCCAGGCTATAACAGAGGAATTCAAGACTAGCAGACCCTGGGAACTGCTATATGCTGATGATCTTACTCTTGTAGCAGATTCCATATTAACACTAGATGAAAAATTCAAAATGTGGAAGCAAAACCTGGAATCTAAGGACCTTAAGACTAACTTAGCAAAGACTAAGGTCCCAGTAAGCAAGAAAACTGACAAAAACCTACCCCCTTTGAGTAGGTGGCCTTGTTCAATTTGTAAGAAAGATGTAGGCAGGAACTAGATACGGTGTAAGCTATGGGCACACAAGATGTACAGTGGGTTAATAGGAAGGTTGTAAGAGAAGATAGTTTTTGTGTGTGGAAGATGCACAGGATCCATAAAACCTTTAGAGAGACCCGGGAAATTGATTCTCTGAAATGTCTTGGTCACTCATTAGAGGTCATAGATAATTTCTGCTACCTAGGGGACCAAACTAGCTGTGGGGGAGGATGTACGGAGAGTGTGATAGCTAGAATAAGAGCAGGATGCAGGAAATGCAGAGAGCTGTTACCGCTGTTGGCCACAAAAGATTTCTCTCTACAAGTGAAAGAAAGATTATATGATGCATGTATACGGACAGCAATTCTACATGGTATCGTGAGATGTGGGCCCTGAATGCTAAGGTTAGAAAGGAATGAAGCTAGTATGCTCCACTGGATGTGTAATGTAAGTGTACATATTCGACAGAGCGCTAGTGCATTGAGAGAGGAGTTAGGCATAAGAGAAATTGGTTGCTGTGTACAAGAAAGAAGACTGCACTGGTTTGATCATGTGGCCTTTATGGATGCTGACAGCTCCATAAAGAAGTGCCAATCTCTTAAAGTGGATGGAACATATGGAAGTGGGAGACCCAGAAAGACATGGGATGAAGTACTGAAGGATGACCTCAGGATGCTGAACCTTTCAGGTGAGATGACAAAGGACTGAGATGCCTGGCATCTTGCTATACTAAAGAAAACCCATACTCCACAGCAGGTGTGTTAAGACCGATCCTTCTGGTGGTGTAGAGCACTTGTGGTGGTGCCACAAAAAAGCACCCATGCAACATCCATAAAAGCACCCAGCACATGCTATAAAGTGGTTGGTGTTAGGAAGGGCATCCAGCTGTAGAAACCATGCCAAATCAGACTGGAGTCTGGTGCCGCTTGCCAGTTCTAGTCAAACCCAGCATGGACAACGAACATTAAATGATGATGATGATTCTTCACACTTTGTGTGTTTGTCTGCATGACATGTTCTGTCAATCTCATTTGATGAGAGCCTCTAGGTGACGTTGGAACCAGCCACAGGCCTTCGTCACTGCTTCTTGCTTTAGTCCCCTGATAGCTCTGGTAATTCTGCCCCTCAGTCCATTTTCATGTTGCAGCTGGATTCATTGGTGTTACATTCCACTGCACCTCACAAAAAGAAATCAAGGAGGTTGCAGTCATGCAAGTTGGGAGGCCAAATATTTGGTGTTGTGTGATCAAAGAAATTCTACTACAGCCAGGCCTGAGTCTTCCTGCTGGTGTGGCAATGTACAGAGTCTTGTTGCCACATGTATTGCCTCCCTGCAGCTCACCAGTCAGTCCAGGGCTTCACCACCTCGCTCAGAACACAGCCTTTGGTGTTCAGTCCAAAGACCATGATTGTTATTGGAAATTTCGTCTGCATGACTGAGCATGTCCTTGGGTGAGACAGCAAGCCACATGTTGTTCTGGGAGTTGGTAGAGTTCTGGTCTTGGTAGAAATTCTTTTTGTTGGAGAAGAACAACAGTATGTTTCGCTCCAGTGAGTGATTTAACTTGTTGATTAGATTTTTGGTGTGCTTGAGTCGCTTTCCCTGCATCACCTTGGACAGAAATTGCTGCTTGCTCATCTTGTATAAAAAGTAACAAATGTCCTCATGTACCACCATCCTGATGAGCTTTTCATCCACACCTTTCTCCTCTGCAATGGCATGTGTCAACTTGCTAAGATCATTGTTGATGACCTCCTGGATTTCAGCAACGAATTCTGGTGTTGTGATGGTGTCACATCATCAGTCATAGGTTTTCCTCTCTGTAGCCTCATAGTCGAATTCTGAATCTTTCAGTCCCTTTTTGACCTTTTCCACCATCCTTCTGCTGATTTTGAAGAAGTCTGAAATCTTGTTTGTCCTTCTGGTGCTGATTCCAAGGAGGACTTCATGCCTATACCACAAATGGGGGGGGGGGGGTTAAACTTTTCCATAGTGAATTATTCTGCAAAAAGAAAATAAAGCAAAAATGATTACTGTTTTTAAGAGAAAGACAGACAATGAAAGTAAAAAAAATGTGTAAAATTAGCAATTGAAAATTGTGAATGAAACCATCTACACCTTGTATAAAATTTTTCTTGGTTATCTGCCACATCACATTGTGCATTTAATATCATTGTTTTATTTCAGACGGAATGTGGTTGCCAGTTCACTTCTAAATTAGAAGGAATGTTTAAAGATATGACAGTCTCTAACAGTACAATGGAAGAATTTAAAAGTTTTTTGCAACAGTCAGGTGTAAGTAAAATATTGATAGTTTGGCATGTTTTCTTGTTTAAGCATTTGGGAGGTGGTTTCCATCACTAGCTTTAGTAATTACTCCATTTATTTTTCTGTGCATTGATTAGTAAAATGAGAGTCTACCCAACTACATATATCACATGTATTGATGTATTGTAGGTAAGCTAGTGTATGAGAGTATGTGTAACTGGGGTGATGGTTTTCACACCTCTTTTAATACAAATCAGAGTGTGTAGAAAAACTATATTAAAACTAACTCAACCTGTGGATATTCCGCAGAGAAAGCATCATCTACAACAATTTTATATTTAAAAAATAATTCCCTTTTCTATGAAATAGATTACACTGAAAGCATTATTCAATGCAGAGCAACATATAAAATGCAACAATACTTTCTGGTGCATACATTACTTACAGATTTTTGGTGAAAAATTATTTATGAAGTTTCATGTGCAGTTGGATCAATTTCTGTTCAGATATACCTGTCATTAACAGCTGTTTATGATCAGAGTGGATCAAGCAACAATTGATTTGCTTTATTAAATATTAATACAATAATCGCAAGTTTGCTCATGTGTTCCTGGCTAACAGATTATATATCACAAGTTCTGGCTTTAGCATATTCATATTTATTTTCCAATTATATACGGAGTATAAATGAATGTGTATATTTGTTTATAAAAGAATATCATATACGTATATGTATATAATTGGAAAAGAAATATGAATGTGCTAAAGACAGAACTTGTGATATACAAACTGTTAGCCAGGAACACATGAGCAAACTTGTGATTCACAAATGCAGTAACTTACAAAGTACAATTTTTCCTTTAAGTTAAACAACTCTCTAATAATGATCTGGAGAGATATGACTAACTCATGTGGTAGCTTGATCCAACTATGAGTGGTGACAAACAGGCAGAATGTAACATACATTGCTAAGTTACTAACAGCGAGGAAAAGAATTATGATATATATCCATATCTATAAAAGCCAAGATGTGTGAGTGTACGTGAATATAATTTATGCACGTCCACAAATTAGCACGCATATTGCTCCAATTTTAGGAGGACATTCGTCATGACCCTATCTGCATTTTCGTCAACTTTTTCTCTGAGGCACCCACGCATAGCTGTAAGAATAGATTTCAACCATAACTTTTAACAATTTTCCAGTCGGAGAAAGCTTTGATTGTTTACAAAAAAACAGGAGCTAAGTCCCCTTCTAGCGACGCTCACATTTTTTAGACTTCTTGTTTTTTGGGGGTTTATTCCATCAAGGAAAAAAGTGTTTTGTTGATATACGAGCAACACACACATACGAACATGTATGCGTACCAAAAATATGTATGCAATTGGTGTACCTGCATGTGTGTGTGTATGTTGCCCATATATATATATATATATTTATATAGATAGGGTGGTAAATTGAATATTAATTCAATTTAAAACCAAGTGGCCTAGCATATTAAAAAATCAGAAAATTCAGAAAAAATTGTATTACACGTGTATAAAGGATGACCACTAGGTGGACATCCAATATGCTAGAAAGAGGTCATCAACAACCCAACCACAAAGAAAAGTAATGTTCTCCAGAAAAATTTCGCAAAACGCCAGAACAGGACAAAATGAGAAATATACAGAATAAAGAATTATCTATGGACTGCTACAGTTTCGAACATTAACGTTTTACTCATGTAACATCCGTGTTCTCATATATATATATATATATATATATATATACTTAAGACTTAGTTGTGATCTGAACATAACTGCTTCTGACACAGAGAATCGGGAGCCCTTTTGGTCATTCTATTTTCCTTGCTGGAAGAGTTCCTAACCCATGGGCAAAGAGGTGTTAGATGATGGTGGTGGTGTTTTCAAAGGGCTGGCATGTGTAACCTGATCACCTCTGCCGATCAACCTCCCAACCCGTGCGCTCCAGTTGCAACACAACACTGATTCTGCCCAATTTTCATGTCGATGTTACTTAGTTTGGTTTGAAATAAAGAACTTGATTAGCTTAATAATCCCAACTTAATCCCGAGCAAAGCCGGGCTATACTGCTAGTATATATATATATATATATATATTTATACTAGCAGAGATACCCAGCCATGCTCGGGATAAAATTAGCATAATTATTTTTATTATTTTACTTGTTTCAGCCATGTGACTACGGCTAGGCTGGAGCACGGCTGCTGCTCGAACACATCCACCACAGCATTTATTCTTTGCAAGCCTAGTACTTATTCTGTCAGTCTTTTCCTGAACCACTAAGTTATGGGAACGTAAGCACAGTAAAACAGTTTGTCAAGCAATTATTGTGGTGAAAAACGCATGCACACACACACACACACAAATATACACATACATACGACAATCTTCTTTCAGTTTCCATATGTATATATATATATGTGTGTGTGTGTGTGTATATATATGTTTATATACATGTATATGTATGTATATATGTGTGTATATATATATCTATGTATATATATGTGTGTATATATATATCTATGTATATATATGTGTATATATATATATCTATGTATATATGTATATATATATGAATACATATGTGTGTGTGTGTGCATATATATATATATATATATACATATATATTTATTTGTTTATTTATTTATGGGTTTCAGCCAAGTGGCTGTGGTCATGCTGGAGCACCACCGTGATTTTCCGCCTTTATGCTGTGCTCTCTTCACGTTCCTTGCATGGCTCTTCTCCTCCACCTGATATAGTCGAATCACGAGTTTTGATGGCACATCTGTAGTATAAGAGAATTTGACATTGCTGCCCTAAACTGTGTCTCATTTCGAGCCTTTGGTTTGTCTGGTATCGTGGAGAGGAAAGCGTCGAGTTTTGTCTTGAAGACCTCTATATCCATGTCATGCAGGTCTCTCAAATGTTTTGGCAGGGCATTAAAGAGCTGAGGTCCTCTGAAACCGAGGCTGTTGCAGTACCTCGTTCTTATGTGAGATGCAGTGGCAACCTGTGCGGGCATTCTTGTAGTACTTGATGCCAAAGTTTGGCACCAGTCCTTCCAGTATTTTCCATATGTATATTATCACATATCTCTCCAGCCTGCGCTCCAGGGAGTAGAGATCTAGTGACTTCAGTCGCTCCCTGTAGTTCATCTGTTGGGCTGTGGCGATCTTTTTTGTATAGTGACGCTGAATTGCGTCGAGTTCTGCTGTCCGCTTGACACTGTGTGGTGACCACAACTGAGAGCAATAGTTTAGGTGGCTCAGAACAAATGTCTTCCATAGAGTCTACATGACATTTTGATCCCTTGTTCGGAACGTCCTCAGTATCCACCATGCCAGTTGTCTGCACTTTGCTGTCAACTTGAC
>NC_068999.1:28932319-28933179 GCF_001194135.2 Octopus bimaculoides | reverse complement strand
CACATGCGTCATACAGTCTGCCTTTTACTCTGAGAGGCCCTTTGTCACCAACCGAGGTAAGAGCTCTCTGAACTTTGCCAAGGCTATTCTTATTCTAGCAGCTACACTTTCAGCGTACCCTCCCTCACTACTAACTTGGTCACCTAGATAGCAGAAGCTATCAATTACGTCTAGCTTTTGTCCCTGGAATGTGGTAGAAGTTGTTTCCTGCACATTTTCAGTGTTAATTGCTCCTGAACATCTGCCACATACAAAAACTTACTTCCTAGTTAACCTCCCTTTGATATTGCTGCACCTCTTATGTGTCCATAGCTTATCCTGAGTACATCTTATAGAGTTTCTACCTACGCCTTTTCTACAGATTGAGCAGGGCCATCTACCTGAAGGGGTTTGTGTTTTGTCTACCTTCCTTTGTATTAGAACTTTGGTTTTAGCTAGGTTGACTCTAAGGCCCTTTGATTCTAGTCCTTGCTTCCACACCTGAAACTTCTCTCGTTCTCATAGTGACTCAGCAATTAGTGCAAGGTCATCAGCATAGAGGAGCTCCCAGGGGCATCCTTTCTTGAATTCCTCTGTTATTGCCTGGAGGACTATGATAAATAGGATGGGGCTGAGAACTGAACCTTGGTGGACCCCTACCTCTACCTGGAATTCTTCACTGTACTCGTTGTGAACCCTCACCTTACTGACAGCATCTCTGTACATGGCTCGCACAGCTCTCAGTAACCATTCTTCTATCCCTAGTTTCCTCATTGACCATCAGATAAGGGATCAGGGGACCCTGTCAAAGGCTTTCTCCATCTCAACGAAAGCCAGGTAGAGAGGTTTATCTTTGGCTAGGTATTTCTCCTGCAGCTGTC
>NC_068999.1:28928728-28931444 GCF_001194135.2 Octopus bimaculoides | reverse complement strand
TATAATTGAATTTGATTCCACAGCCCTCGTCTGTACCTCATGTTGGGCTGTCGGTTCATCTGGTATTGTGGAGAGGCGGATGTCTAATTCCTTTTTGAAGACATCTACTTACACCTTATGCAAATTTCTTAATTTTTGTGGCAGGGCATTGAAAAGCTGTGGGTCTTTCAACCCTAGACTATTGCACTACCTGGTCCTGAATTTAGATGGAGTGGATGGTACATTTGGTACAATACAATGGTGGCCGGTTCTGGCATTTGTATAACACTCAATGCCAAAGCTAGGTACTAGCCCTTCTAGGATTTCCCATATGTATATTATTGCGTACCTGTCACACCTTCGCTCAGCCTATCCCTATAGCTCATCCACTGCACTGTCTCAATCTTTTTAGTGTAGTGGTGTTGGACTGCTTCAAGCTCCGCTGTTAGTTTGGCACTATGTGGTGACCATAACTGGGAACAGTAGTCCAGGTGGCTAAGAACAAATGTTCTCCACAGGGTCAACATAATTTCTTGGTCTCTTGTCTTGAAGGCCCTCAGTATCCATTCTGCTAGTTGTCTGCACTTTGTTGCCATCTTGCTTATGTGCATATACAATGATGCGTCATTGCACATGTTGATCCCCAAGTCTTTCACTACCTGTGAATCTGGGATTGTAGTGCCTTCGGGTCCTGTAAATGTAGATTGTACTGTGTTTATTTTGCAGTACTTGAAATTTTCCAGCATTAAACTGCATGTTGTTTAATGTTACAGGTCCTGCTGTAAGCTTGTAACATCCTCTTGGTTTTTTACTGCCTGCGATAATTTTGTGTCATTGGCATAGCTAGTGACTGTGAGCATGTCTAAGAGGGCTATTATGGACAGTAATGGCCCCAGAACAGTTCCCTGGGGGACACCACTTATGATTTCAGTTTCCTCAGAAAAGGTGCCATTGACTGCAACTACCTGACTTCTCTTTTTAAGGAAGTCATGCAGCCACTCTCCCTGTTTACCAGTGATGCCAGGGTCTTGTAGCTTATGACTTATCATGCCATGATCTACCTCATCAAATGCCTTTACAAAGTCAAGGTATATCACACTGACATCTGAATGATCAAGCAGCTGTTTCAAAACCCAGTCGTAGTGCTGAAGGAGCTGTGTGAGGCAGCTGCTTGTTTTCTTCTAGGAACATTATCAACTTCTTTCTGATGCTTCGCTCCATGACTTTACTAATATGTGAAGTCAGAGAGAGTGGCCTGTAGTTTTTGGCCTCTGCTCTGCTTCCACCTTTGTGGATAGGGCATATAATACCTTCTTTCAGCGTTTTAGGAAGTATACCACTTGCAAGGCAACTTTGGAAAAGTATCTGAAGTGCTTTCGCTAAAGTCGGCTTACATGACTTTAGGAGAATAGCTGTGAAGCCATCAGGACCAGTGGCGGAGAATGAGCTCATTTCATCTATGGCTGCTGTTACATGTTTCCTCAATGTCAATGTTGATGTAATCAATGGCTGGTGCCTCCTTTTTTAGAGCTGCAATATCACAGAATTCAGCTGGATTTTTTTATCTGCATGTGTCCAAGGAGGGAAGTGAAGACACTTTTAAATTGTTCACTGAGTATCTCACTTATTCTTCCTGGGTCTGCTGTCAGTGAGTTATTTCCTTGGAACAATGGTCCTATTTTATATTGTATTGTAGCTGTTTCCCTTGTGAATTTATAGAAAGCTTTGGGATTTGTTTTTATGCTTTCCACTGCCCTTCTCTCTCTCACCTCTCTCACTTTAATGAGAGAGTTTTATCTTGCTTTCAATTTCAAGGGACGTCCGTGTTAAGACAGACTTCTCTCTATCCGTCAGTTGCCTATTCAGCCGCTTTGAGATCTTCGACCTATGTCTCATGAGGATTTTTCTGTCCCTGGGAATCTTGTTTGACAGTGTGCTGGCCTTTCTTTCTGGGACATGTTTAGTGCATATAGCTTGCACTATTGACATAAACTGGCTGAGTTTCAGATCAATGTCTTGCATACACAGAATGTTTGACCAGTTTCGTTTGTGGATCCCTTTGCGGATCGAATCCCATTTTGCCTTATGGAAATTCAGGTTGGATAAGTCTCAAGTCCTCCTGATAATGTAGATACCAACAGTTTGTACAGGACCATACATAGTTAGTTCAACAATGTTGTGGTCTGAGAGTGCCGTTGGCGTAACCTTCACATTATGGATGAGGTCCACATTATTTGTGAAGCATGGGTCCAATATGTTCTTCCCCCTGGTTGGCTTGAGTATCACTTGTTCCATAAACAGCTTATTAGTAAGTTCAAATAATGACTCCATGTGTTTTTGTTCATGCAGTGACATCCCAGAGAGGATGTCGCCTTCTGGCCATTTGACATGTGGGAATTTGAAATCACCCAGGAGGAGTATGTTGATGTTCTGATCTAGATTTGTTAATACTTCTTTGATGTGTTTGAGACTATCCTCAAACTTTCCATCATATTTTGTGGTATTCGGTAGATGATATATTGTGCATATAGCTACATCAGCTTGCTTCACATGTATTATTAAGGTGTCACTAAGTTTCAATGTGACAATAATACAAGTGGTGTGATGTCTTCACGAATGTACATAGCAACTCTGCTGTGGCTTCTTCCTCTTCTGTCTGTACGAAATGCAGCATACCCTGGTATGCATATGCATATATATATATATATATATATATATATATATATATATATATATA
>NC_068999.1:28927341-28928718 GCF_001194135.2 Octopus bimaculoides | reverse complement strand
GTAAAGCACTTGATCACTTAATAATCCTAGCTTAGTGCCGGGCTATACTGCTAGTATCCGTATATATATATATATATAAAAGCCGAGATGTGTGTGTTTGTATGTGAATATAATTTATGCACGTCCACAAATTAGCATGCATGTTGCTCCAATTTTAGGAGATTTGTCATGACCCTATCTGCATTTTAGACAACTTTTTCTCTCAGAGGCACCCGCATATAGCTGTAAAAATCGATAGACTTTTACCAATTTTGAAGTTTGTTGATATGGCGAAGTCAAATGTGTGCATATGCACGTGAAGGAGAGAGGGAGAGAGAGAGAGACAGAAAGAAATAGTGTGTTTGTGACAAGGGGAGATACAGAGTGTTTGCTAGCGTCTAACAAAAAAAAGTCAACAAAAAGTGGGAAAGGGAGACAAAGCGTCTAAGGAAAAAAGTTTCTTTAACCAAAACAGTTTGTTTGCCAGCGTCTAACAAAAAAAAAAGGAACGAAAAAGTGGAAGAGGGAGACAAAACGTCTAACGAAACAAAATGTAGGTAAGGAAGACAGAGTAAGTGTAAAATGCATTTTTTTTTCTTAAACATGAGATATAGTTTAAAATATAAGATGTTTTTGAAAGGCACTATATTCTATAATGAGATTATATATACTTTCTCACACAACAATTAAAATATATTTATTTTAAATCGTTCAACTTTCTCCTCTCCTCCCCCCTCTCACTCTCACGCACACGCACATATACTACTTTGGGAGCGAAAGTGTTTTGTTTATATTTCACAACTATGAAACAAAAAGGTATGTAACAATTTGTCAGTTACCATTCCCAACCCGTTTTTCGGACGACAAAAAGGGTTTGGCAATTTTTCAGATTAACACCCGCACGATTTCCACTAGGGTGTTACGGTTGGGGTTAAGGTTAGTGTTAGGGTTAGGGTTGGTGTTAGGGTTACAGTCTTAGGGTCAGGGTTAGGGTTAACCTAGAAGGGACAGGCCCCTTATTTTTTTGGTTAAGGCTGTTGGTAAGTTTTCCTAAGTTACTCCAATCTAGATCCCCAATGCAAACCTTCAGATCAACCTTCTCCTATGCAGATCTCTAATGCAACTTTAAAAAAAACAGTCAATGAGTGGAAATAACCAATAAACTGATTCCTTATGGGATTTCCCAATCAAATTGCCAGCAAAACATTTTCAGCCAAACCAATTTCAACGGATTTCGGTCAAATCTGATGTCGATGTTACTTATTTTGGTTTGAAGTAAAGCACTTGATCACTTAATAATCCTAGCTTAGTGCCGGGCTATACTGCTAGTATCCGTATATATATATATATATAAAAGCCGAGATGTGTGTGTTTGTATGTGAATATAATTTATGCACG
>NC_068999.1:28914856-28922269 GCF_001194135.2 Octopus bimaculoides | reverse complement strand
TAGCACACGCACCCAATTCCCACACTCCACAAAAGTCCCTTGCAGCAATAGCTTGGTGCACCCACCCTCCCACACCCACCACCAGTACCGGAAGTTCCTATCTCCTACACCAGTACAGGTAGTACTTGACTGTCTTCCATGAACACTTCTAAAGACCTCCTACCCCCACTTAGGGTTTATCCCCTATGCAAGGTAGTGATCATTTGGTGCAAAATACGATAGTATAGTAGATGCAGGCTGAAATGAATACTACTGATTGCCTATGAATTCTGCAAAATGCGAGCTTTCTTTTCAGGTACATGATGCGGCTGTCCCCCACCCCAGGGTCTCACGGGCCCATACCTCCCACATCCTCGGGGTTGGCACTCTCAACTTAGGCACTCTGAAAGGTAGATCTGGTGAAATTGTTGAGATGATTGAACGGAGATGTGTCGATATCTGCTGCCTCCAAGAAGTTAGGTGGAGAGGAGGTTCCGCTAGGTTCCTCACAGGCAAAGAAGACAGGTACAAGATTTTCTGGGCAGGGAACACAGACGGGGTCGGGGGTGTGGGTATACTTCTTGCAGAGAAATGGGTGGATAAGGTAATCAAGGTAATTAGGGTATCCGATAGAATACTTAAGATTGGATTAGTCCTTCAACATGGGTTAGTAACCATTATCTCGGCCTATGCCCCTCAGCCTGGGCTACCTGACGGACAGAAAGACCAATTTTATGACACCTTCTTGCAAACTACCTCGTCGACGAATGACAGGGACCTTCTCTTTGTGGCTGGTGACTTCAATGGTCATGTTGGACAACATTCAGGGGGCTTCTATGGCGTACATGGAGGCTATGGTTTTGGTTCCCGCAATGAGGAGGGGACCAGACTGCTGGAGTTCTGTGATGCCAATGACCTTATGGTCTGCAATACTAACTTCAGGAAACCTACGAGTCACCTAATCACCTACTGTTCTGGCAGACATACTAGTCAAATTGACTACATCCTCGCCAGAAAAAGGGAAAGATGGCTGCTTATAAATGCCAAAACCTTCCCAGGCGAAGAATGTACCCCACAACATAGATTAGTAGTTAGTGACTTCAGGATCAGGACTAAGTGGTTGCCGAGAAGATGACCAACTTGTAGGAGAAGGGTCTGGAAGCTCAAAGATCCTGCGAATGGACAGAGACTTAGAGATTTACTACTCGAAGCCTATGACGAAATAGAGGGGGATGTAGCTTCACGCAATGTAGAGGACAACTGGACGTTTCTACGGGACAACCTACTGAGGGCCACTGACCAGATCTGTGGATGGTGCAAGGTCCCCTCTCGACCGAACATAACGTGGTGATGGAACAACGCTGTTGACAGGGTTATTAGACAAAAGAAACAGGCTTGGAAAGACTGGAAGAACGGTGGTAGCAGGGAATTGTCTCAGACTGCCAGAAAGGAAGCTAGACAACAAGTTTATTTAGCCAGAGGGGAAGTAGATGAGAAAAAATTTGCCAATGTTCTGCGCCGTGAGGACCAAAGACTTGAGGTATTTCGTGTTGCAAGACAGTGTGTGAGAGAGAATTTTGATGTCGCGGGAGAGAAATGTGTTCGCATGGATGATGGTACGCTTGCACTAAACGAGGCTGCAAAGAAAGAGGTACGGAGACGCCACTATGAAAGGTTGCTCAATAAAGAGAATGAATGGGAGAAAGAGTCTCTGCTGAATGTCGACCCAACAGAGGGACCAGCAATTCGAGTTGACAGTCCTATAGTAGATAAAGCTATTAAGAGTATGAAGACAAGGAAAGCCCCTGGCCCTTCAGGAATCACTGCAGAGATGCTCAAAATATCTGGCAGTGTCGGCTATAGCCTAGTCACCCGTATTGTTAACCAGGTGGTACATGAAGGAGTCATACTCAATGACTGGTGTAGCAGCACCATAGTCAACTACTACAAAGGTAAAGGTGGCGCTTTAGATACAAATAATTACAGTTGTTGGATCAGGTAATGAAAGTCACGGAGAGGGTCATAGCCCAACTGATTAGGGAGAGATGCAGTTTGGGTTTGTGCCAGGGAAAAGCACCACTGATGCTATATTTCTGGTAAGGCAGCTGCAGGAGAAATACCTAGCCAAAGATAAACCTCTCTACCTGGCTTTTGTTGACATGGAAAAAACCTTTGACAGGGTCCCCCGATCCCTTATCTGGTAGCCAATGAGGAAACTAGGGATAGAAGAATGGTTAGTGAGAGCTATGCGAGCCATGTACAGAGACGCTGTCTGTAAGATGAGGGTTGGCAACGAGTACAGTGAAGAATTCCAGGTAGAGGTAGGGGTCCACCGAGGTTCAGTCCTCAGCCCCCTCCTATTTATCATAGTCCTCCAAGCAATAACAGAGGAATTCAAGACAGGATGCCCCTGGGAGCTCCTCTATGCTGATGACCTTGCACTAATTGCTGAGTCATTATCAGAACTAGAGGAGAAGTTTCTGGTGTGGAAGCAAGGACTAGAATCAAAGGGCCTTAGAGTCAACCTAGCAAAAACCAAAGTCCTAATAAGTAGGAATGTAGACAACACACAAGCCCCTTCAGGTAGATGGCCCTGCTCGATCTGTAGAAAAGGCGTGGGTGGAAACTCTATAAGATGCTCCCAGTGCAAGCTATGGACACTTAAGAGGTGCAGCAATATCAAAGAAGGTTAACTAGGAAGTTAGTTTTTGTATGTAGCAGATGTTCAGGAGCTATAAACACTGTAAATGTGCAGGAAACAAATTCTGCCACATTCCAGGCTCAAAAACTAGACGTAGTTGATAGCTTCCGCTATCTAGGTGACCAAGTTAGTAGTGGGGGAGGGTGCGCTGAAAGTGTAGCTGCTAAAATAAGAATAGCCTGGGCAAAGTTCAGAGAGCTCTTACCTCTGCTGGTGACAAGGGGCCTCTCACTCAGAGTTAAAGGCAGACTGTATGACGCATGTGTACGAACAGCCATGCTTCATTGCAGTGAAACATGGGCTGTGACTGCTGAGGACATGTGTAGGCTCACAAGGAATGAAGCCAGTATGCTCCAATGGATGTGTAATGTCAGTGTGCATACTAGACAGAGTATCAGTACCTTGAGAGAAAACTTACGAAGCATCAGTTGTGGTGTGCAAGAGAGACGATTGCGCTGGTATGGACATGTGGTGAGAATGGATGAGGATAGCTGTGTGAAAAAGTGCCACACCCTAACAGTTGAGTGAACCTGTGGAAGAGGTAGGCCCAGGAAGACCTGGGATGAGGTGGTGAGGCACGACCTTCGAACATTGGGCCTCACCGAGGCGATGACTTCTGACCGAGACCTTTGGAAATATGCTGTGCGTGAGAAGACTCGGCAAGCCAAGTGAGACGTAAATCTAAGGCCTCAGCCGGTCCATTTATGCGTACCTTCCTTCATTGGACACTAAACTCCACTTGCGAAGACCTGTTGAGGCAAGTGAAATCGAAATCGAGTTAAATTGGACACTAAACTCCACTAGCGAAGACCTGTTGAGGCAAGTGAAATCGAAATCGAGTTAAATTGGACACTAAACTCCACTTGCGAAGACCGGTTGAGGCAAGTGAAATTGAAATCGAGTTAAATTCGACAACTGGCACCCATGCCAACGTCGTCTCCTTCATTAGACACGGAACTCAGCTTGCAAAGACTTATTAGGGCAAGCGAAATCGAAATCGTGATGGCACCTGTGCCCAGCGTCGCCTTTCTGGCACTTGTGCCCGCTGCATGTGTAAGGACTTTCGAGCAAGATCGTTGCCAGTGCTCCTAGACTGGCTCTTGTGCGGGTGACACATAAAATACACCATTTTGAACGTGGCTGTTGCCAGTACCGCCTGACTGGCCTTCGTGCCGATGGCACGTAAAAGCACCCACTACACTCTCTGAGTGGTTGGCATTGGGAAGGGTATCCAGCTGTAGAAACTCTGCCAAATGCTGTGCGTGAGAAGACCTGGCAAGCCAAGTGAGTCCTAAATCTAAGGCCTCAGCCCGTCCACTTATGCGTAGTTTCCTTCATTGGACACTAAACTCCACTTCCGAAGACCTGTTGAGGCAAGTGAAATCGAAATCGAGTTAAATTGGACACTAAACTCCACTTGCAAAGACCTGTTGAGGCAAGTGAAATCGAAATCGAGTTAAATTGGACACTAAACTCCACTTGCAAAGACCTGTTGAGGCAAGTGAAATCGAAATCGAGTAAATTGGACACTAAACTCTGCTTATGAAGAGTTGTTGAGGCAAGTGAAATCGAACTAAATTCGATGACTGGCACCCATGCCAACGTTGTCTCTTTCATTGGATACGAAACTCAGCTTGCAAAGACTTATTGGGGAAAGCGAAATCGTGAAGGCACCTGTGTCCAGTGTCGCCTTTCTGGCACTTGTGCCCGTGGCATGTGTAAGGACTTTCAAGAGAGATCGTTGCCAGTGCCCCTAGACTGGCTCTTGTGCAGGTAGCACATAAAATACACCATTTTGAGCGTGCCGGTGGCACGTAAAAAGCACCCACTACACTCTCTGAGTGGTCGGCGTTAGGAAGGGCATCCAGCTGTAGAAACTCTGCCAAATCAGATTGGAGCCTGGTATAGCCATCTGGTTTCACCAGTCCTCAGTCAAATCGTCCAACCCATGCTAGCATGGAAAGCGGACGTTAAACGACGACGATGATGATATATATATATATATATATACATATCCGTAAAAATATGTGACATTTATTCAGTAGCCATGATAAAACTCCGAGTTTCCGATGCCCATCTCTTCAGTTATCCAGCCACCGGAGATTCTATTTGAAAAATAACCGTTATGGAAACAAAAACAAAGGGAAATAAACAACCATAAACATAAACAAAGGGAAATTATTGTGTGGTGTCAAAACCCGTCTAAATTTGCGTATATCATACACGCACGCACATACCTCAATGTGCGTACGTTTATATCTATGTGTGCACGTATCCTCGCACATATACTGTTCCTTGTGCGTGTCTTTAAGCGCACGGAAAAAAAGGTTTGGAGGGGAGAAAAAAAACAGAAAAACTATATGTGGGAAAATACAAAAACCCTTAACCCTATACCTATGTAAAAACCTAAAAATAATTAAAATTATATTATAATATCGAAATATAAAAATAAAAAATAAAAATATAAGATTCATGTAAAGAGTGAAAAAAGTGAAAGAGGTGAAAGAACTTAATATGGGAGCCTATCAGTGCCGCCCATCAGCACAAAATATAAAAAAATATATATAAAAAATATATATATAAAGTATAAGAAATAATTATAGAGGCACAAAAAAAGATATATATGTAATAGGAAGCAAGTCCAATCTGTAGTCTCAGGAGGACCAAAAATGTAGCAAATATTTGGTCACATGTGGACATGATCTGAAGAGTTCAGTCTTTGAATTTAGACATGTGGTAGGATCCAAGCTGCCTTTCCAGATAAGCCATCTTTCCATATCACACAGAATGCAGTGTCCACGAAGAAATACGTGGGCCTCACAGAGGGTAACTTCAAGGCCAGATACAATAATCACACCTTGAGTTTTAGGCACTGGGATAAAAGAAAAACGACAAAATTATCGAGTCATATATGGTCTTTAAGAGATGTCAGAAGTGAAACAACATCTCTCTATTGTTCTGTCAGATATTTTCACTTTCATAGTTTCACTTTAATACTGAAACTATTAGAGTGAAACAATTACAGGCATACATACATATAATATATAAATTTAGTAATTGGAGTAAAACACATATGTTAACTGAATACTTTTATTTCCAACATATGTTTCGAAGATTACAAATTATACCTTCCATAGGAATAGGTGATGTTCATAAGATTGTAATCTTCTCTTCAGGGAAATGCATGGGAACCAGCTTAGCCGTAAGACATTTTAACCGAATATGATAACTGTAGTTAGAGAAGATTGTTACCTAATTTATTTGAAAAAGCCATTGGAGGTTGGGCAAGAAAGGAAGAAAAGAAGGAAAGAAAAAAAAAAGAAAATTTAGAGTATAAAATTGGGAGATAATAAGATGATTTAAATCCGATAAAAATTAGAGAGGATTGTGTTTTATTTATAATGGGACCGTAAAGGGGAGTTAATCTTGTATTTCTGCAAATAGTGTTGACATAAATGCGTATAATCATATATACATGTATATGCATATATACACATACATATACATACATACACCTGTATACATATATATATATATATATATACATATATACTCTTTGAGTGGTTGGCGTTAAGAAGGGCATCCAGCTGTAGAAACTCTGCCAAATTAGATTGGAGCCTGGTGTTGCCATCCGGTTTCACCAGTCCTCAGTCAAATCGTCCAACCCATGCTAGCATGGAAAGCGGACGTTAAACGATGATGATGATACATCCATCCATATACACACACATATACATATATATTCATACATATATATACACACACACCTACACATATATAATTTCATACATATACATGAATGTGCACACACATACATATGCGTTTTACTCCATTTACTAAATTTATGTATTTACTCAAGTACCCAAAATAACAAGGAGTTTCTACCTCATAAACAGGAGTTACACCACAGTCATTTTGTGATCTTTGCTACCTTGGTATCTATTAACCAATTTATTTTGTCCGAGTTAATTATTAACTAAGAGAAAGTAAATACATATATTATATATATGTTATGTATGTATGTACACATATATATATATACATATATATATATATATATATATATATGTATGTATGTATATATTAGTTTATGTATATATTAATATTATCTCAGTTATTAAAAAAACCTTTGATAATGTAAATATGTTAATAGTTACCAGAGGTAGCAAAATTACACTAAAAAACAAGATATCACAGCCGTTTTACAGGTAGAGATACCAAGTTAAAGTGATACATTTTGAGAAGATATGAATAATAATAATAAATGGAGCAAAACACATATAAATAAAAGTTTCTTTAATTCCTACACATGTTTCAAAATAAATGAGAGCTCCTTCACAAGGAAGTAAGAGCTGCTGGGATTCCTCATATATTTCTCTTCAGGGAGTTCATAATAAACATATAGCAAGACAAAAACGAAATGATGAGGTAACTTACGAGCAAAGATGTTACATGGTCAGTGACCGTTAGAACGTTTGTTTACATAGAGATATATATTAATGGTAAAGCAGGGTACAGGATATTTATTTGAGAAGTAATAAAGATAATAACATACACGTTAACAAGAAGAATAGAAATACTTAGTTGAAGTCACCAGAGGTACGAACAACAACCTGTGTGGCATTACTAAGAAGAAATAACTTAGCTAATTGTAGATGGGGAAAATAAAGCACTAGTAGTGAATGAGGCAGAAGTATATATATTTTATATATATATATATCTATATATATATA
>NC_068999.1:28912187-28913568 GCF_001194135.2 Octopus bimaculoides | reverse complement strand
TTGGGGCACTTCTCTTATGTGAGTTAAGAGGATGACCCACTTTCTCAGTAAAGTGAGAAGAATGGGAAGGAATAGAAATGGGTTCATCTACGCTAGTAAAGGGGGTATCATGTTGTGTAGAAGGAGAAAGATCACTAGAAGAGTTGATGTACCTCACCTTTTCCTTATAGCCAGCCCTTAATAAGGCTGAATTATAGAAGTCAGCCTCCTTATTGAAAATTTGGGAGTTAGAAGAAAGTTTGGAAAGCCTAATTGAGATATTCCTAACCAAATTACTGGTTATATGTCTTGGATGGTTACTAAAGGGGCTTATGTACTTGAGATTAGTTGAAGGTTTATGGAATGGAAAGTGAGTATTACTATGTAAGTCTAAGGTAACATCCAGAAAGTTTGCTACAGAGACCTCATCCTCATGTGTATGTGTGTGTGTATATATATATATATATATATATATATATATATATATATATATATATATGCATACATGTGTGTGGGGGGTGTATGTATATATACAGGAATGTATGTGAAGGTGTGTATATGTGTGTGTGTGTGTGTATGTATACATACATATATATATATATATAAAATATATATACTTCTGCCTCATTCACTACTAGTGCTTTATTTCCCCATCTACAGTTAGCTAAGTTATTTCTTCTTAGTAATGCCGCACAGGTTGTTGTTCGTACCTCTGGTGACTTCAACTAAGTATTTTTATTCTTCTTGTTAACGTGTATGTTATTATCTTTATTACTTCTCAAATAAATATCCTGTACCCTGCTTTACCATTAATAAGCGTTAATATCCGTACAATAGTGTAATATATCACTAGGCTACGATGTTTCATTTATTTTTATTCACCTTCTTCACTACATATAAATATGTTATTAGTTTCCCTTATATGATGTATTCCCTTAGTTCCCTCCCTTCCTCCGTTTTTGACTCAGCAATTAGCTCACGCTCTTTCAAATTTAACAGTACTACAACATATTTGTCTTTCTCCCCCTATTTCAATAACTCACTGAGTTTAACCTTTAGCATCACGTTTACAACCCCCTCCCTTTATATCTCTATGTAAACAAGCATTCTTATTCCTAAAGCCCATGGAATAATATCATTGATCCCTTTATATCTCTATGTAAACAAACGTTCTAACGGTCACTGACCATGTAACATCTTTGCTCGTAAGTTACCTCATCATTTCGTTTTTATCTTGCTATTATATGTTTATTATGAACTCCCTGAAGAGAAATATATGAGGAATCCCAACAGCTCTTACTTCCTTGTGAAGGAGCTCTCATTTATTTTGAAACATGTTTAGGAATTAAAGAAACTTTTATTTATATGCGTTTTGCTCCATTTATTATTATTATTCATATAT
>NC_068999.1:28911871-28912177 GCF_001194135.2 Octopus bimaculoides | reverse complement strand
TATATATGTTATGCATGTGTATGGATATATATATATGTGTGTGTGTATGGATATATATATATATGTGTGTGTGTGTATGGATATATATATATATGTGTGTGTGTATATATATATATATATGTTTTGTATGTGTATGTATATATATGTTATGTATGTGTGTGTATGTATGTGTTTGTATATATATATATATATGTGTGTGTGTGTGTGTATGTATGTATATGTGTATATATATATGTGTGTGTTATGTATGTGTATGTATATGTATATATATATATACATATATATATATATATATATATATATATA
>NC_068999.1:28891131-28911181 GCF_001194135.2 Octopus bimaculoides | reverse complement strand
AAGGCTTCACGCCATTCCCCCCACCCCCACTTAGGGTTTATCTCCTATGTAAGGTAGTGATCATATAGTGCAAAATACGATAGTGTAGTAGATGCTGGCTGAAAGGAATGCTACTGATTGTTTATGAATTCTGCAAAATGCGAGCTTTCTTTTCAGGTACATGACGCTGCTGTTCCCCGCCCCAGGGTCTCACGGGCCCTTACCTCCCAAACCCTCAGGGTTTGCACTCTCAACATCGACACACTGAAAGGTAGGTCTGGTGAGATTGTTGAGATGCTTGAATGGAGATGTGTCGATATCTGCTGCCTCCAAGAAGTAAGGTGTCGATATCTGCTGCCTCCAAGAAGTAAGGTTCCACTAGGTTCCTCACAGGCAAAGAAGACAGGTACAAGATTTTCTGGGCAGGGAATCCATTCCTCTTGCAGAGAAATGGGTGGATAAGGTAATTGAGGTAGCTAGAGTATGTGATAGAATACTTAAGATTAGATTAGTCCTTTACCATGGTTTAGCAACCATTATCTCGGCCTATGCCCCTCAGCCCGGGCTACCCGACGGACTGAAAGACTGATTTTATGACACGCTCTTGCAGACTACCTCGTCGACGAATGACAGGGACCTTCTCTTTCTGACTAGTGACTTCAATGGTCATATTGGACAACATTCAGGGGGCTTCCATGGCGTACATGGAGGCTATGGTTTTGGTTCCCGCAATGTGGAGGAAACCAGGCTGCTGGAGTTCTGTGATGCAAATGACCTTATCGTCTGCAATACTAACTTCAGGAAACCTACGAGTCACCTAATCACCTACTGTTCTGGCAGACATACTAGTCAAATTGACGACATCCTCACCAGGAAAAGGGAAAGATGTCTGCTTATAAATGCCAAAACCTTCCCATGCGAAGAATGTACCCCACAACATAGACTGGTAGTTAGTGACTTCAGGATCAGGACTAAGTGGTTGCCGAGAAGACGACCAGCATGGAGGAGAAGGATCTGGAAGCTCAAAGATCCTGCGAATGGACAGAGATTTAGAGACTTATTACTCGAAGCCTTTGACGAAATAGAGGGGGATATAGCGTCACACGATGTAGAAGACAACTGGATGTTTCTACAGGAAAACCTGCTGAGGGCCACTGACCAGATCTGTGGATGGTGCAAAGTCCCCTCTCAACTCAAAATAATGTGGTGATGGAAGAATGTTGTTGACAGGGCTATTAGACAGAAGAAACAAGTTTGGAAGGACTGGAAGAAAGGTGGTAGCAGGGAATTGTATCAGACTGCCAGAAGGGAAGCTAGGTGACAGGTTTATTTAACCAGAGGGGAAGCAGATGAGAAAAAAATTTGCCAATGTTCTGCGCCGTGAGGACCAAAGACTTGAGGTATTTCGTGTTGCAAGACAGTGTATGAGAGAGAATTATGATGTCGCGGGAGAGAAATGTGTTCGCATGGATGATGGTACACTTGCACTAAACGAGGCTGCAAAGAGAGAGATTTGAAGACGCCACTATGAATGGTTGCTCAACAAAGAGAATGAATGAGAGAAAGAGAGTCTGCCGAATGTTGACCCAACAGAGGAACCAGCTATCTGAGTTGACAGTACCATGGTAGATAAAGCAATTAAGAGTACGGAGACAGGGAAAGCCCCCGGCCCATCAGGAATCACTTCAGAGATGCTCAAATTATCTGGCAGTGTCGGCTATAGCCTAGCCACCCGTATTGTTAACCGGGTGATACATGAAGGAGTCATATCCAATGACTGGTGTAGCAGCACCATAGTCACTTGCTACAAAGGTAATGGTGATGCTTTAGATACAAATAATTACAGAGGTATCAAGTTGTTAGATCATGCAGTTTGGGTTTGTGCCAGGCAAAAGCACCACTGATGCTATATTACTGGTAAGACAGCTGCAGGAGAAATACCTAGCCAAAGATAAACCTCTCTACCTGGCTTTCGTTGAGATGGAGAAAGCCTTTGACAGTGTCCCCCAATCCATTATCTGGTGGTCAATGAGGAAACTAGGGATAGAAGAATGGTTAGTGAGGGCTGTGCGAGCCATGTACAGTGATGCTGTCTATAAGGTGAGGGTTGGCAATGAGTACAGTGAAGAATTCCAGGTAGAGGTAGGTGTCCACCAAGGTTCAGTCCTCAGCCCCCTCCTATTTATCATAGTCCTCCAGGCAATAACAGAGGAAATCAAGACAGGATGCCCCAGGGAGCTCCTCTATGCTGATGACCTTGCACTAATTGCTGAGTCACTATCAGAACTAGAGGAGAAGTTTCAGGTGTGGAAGCAAGGACTACAATCAAAGAGCCTTAGAGTCAACCTAGCTAAAGCCAAAGTCCTAATAAGTAGGAAGGTAGAACAGACACAAACCCCTTCAGGCAGATGGCCCTGCTTGATCTGTAGAAAAGGCATACGTAGAAACTCTGTTCAGGAGCAATAAACACTGTAAATGTGCAGAAAACAACTTCCGCCACATTCCAGGGAGAAAAACTACACGTAGTTGATAACTTCCGCTATCTAGGTTACCAAGTTAGTAGTGGGGGACAGTGCGCGGAAAGTGTAGCTGCTAGAATAAGAATAGCCTGAGAAAAGTTCAGAGAGCTCTTGCCTCTGCTGGCATGTATAAGGACTTTCGAGCGAGATCGTTGCCAGTGCCCCTGGACTAGCTCTTGTGCAGGTGGCACATAAAATACACCATTTTGAGCGTGGCCGTTGCCAGTACCGCCTGATTGGCCTTCGTGCCGGTGGCACGTAAAAGCACCCACTACATTCTCGGAGTGGTTGGCATTAGGAAGGGCATCCAGCTGTAGAAACTCTGCCAAATCAGATTGGAACCTGGTGTAGCCATCTGGTTTCACCAGTCCTCAGTCAAATCGTCCAACCCATGCTAGCATGGAAAGCGGACGTTAAACAATGATGATGATGATGATGATGATATATATATATGTAATTTAGAGAAAAACCACTATTAAATAATTCAATAAAGAAGAATTTAATTCATACCCTCCAGAAAATAAACATATCATAAAAACCTTATTCAAAAAATCAATAAAAAAATGAAATTTATAAAAGAACAACTAGTAAATGTTATAAAATGACTATGCACATTTCGTGGCTATATTTTCAAGTAGATATCTACTAAAACCAATTCAATTAATAATTCGATTAATAATCAAATCAATCTACAGTTAAATCTATTCAAAAATATAGTCACTCATCAGGTCTAAAATAAAATTAAAATAATTTTTAAAAAATCAATCTACGTATTGTAACATATCTAAAAAAAAATATTTGTTTTAACAATAAATAAATAATTGAAAAACAGTTAACAATATTTCTTAAAATAAAAGCACAACTTATCTTATTGAAAATTTGCTGTAAACTAAAATTTTAAACGTAATATGTAGAACTTAGTGTTTATACAAAATAAATCACGTGAAAATACGGCGTAAATAAAAAATTATGGAATAATGAGATAGAAATATGTATTTAAACTGTTAAGATGACAATGTATTATAGATGTGAGAATAAGGAAAAACTTAACTGTAGGATATCATTTACTTAAAAATACTAAAGTCTGAATAACTTAAATCTAAAATACGTAAAATACATTGTATATTATATACAAAATGAAGCTAAATCACAATAATTCAATCTATTTACATTAATTAATTTATTTATTTATGGCTGTGTGGAAAGTAGCTTGCTTAGCAACCACATGGTCCAGGAGTCAGTCCCACTACGTGGCACCTTCAGCAAGTGTCCTCTACTATACCCTCGGGCTGACCAAAGTCATGTGAGTGGATTTGGTAGACGGAAACTGGAAAAATCCCATCGTATATGTATGTGTGTGTGTTTATGTTTGTGTCTGTTTGTCCCCCTAACATCACTTGGTGTGTTTACATCCCCGTAACTTAGCGGTTCAGCATAAGAGATCGATAGATTAAGTACTAGGCTTACAAAGAATAAGTTCTGGAGTTGATTTGCTCGACTAAAGGCGATGCTCCAGCATGGCTGCAGTCAAATGACTGAAACAAGTAAAGCAATAAAAGAATACATACATATACAATTATATACAGGGATTAGCATTGAGTTGCTTCTCCAACATACTGAAAATTTAGAAATAGCAGTCAAAGAACTACTGATTCTAAACTACAAATTTTTCTCTAAACGGATGGCGATATTTATGGCACACATAGAACAAAAAACCGGAGGGAAAAGCATAAACAAAACAAGTCTTTAGTTAATTGGATACGATCGTTTCATGGTTAAGAGAATGAAAATTTCTCTATTCCAAATCTTCAGTCCAATATTCTGATAAATTTGAAAGTGTCTCTAAAAAAATTCACGGTAATTTTTGGCCATGCGACACCAAAAATCAACGATAAGAAAGGCACTTACGAATTCATCGGCTAGTGAGTTCAGGCATAAATGGTTTTACCGGTAAAGGTTTTTTCATACTGAACTACTTGGCAAAATTGTTAATTATTAATTCTATTATTAATTGACGATTCCCTGCCCTTATTCTTGTATATACAATTATATATATATATATATATATATATAATTGGATGGATATATATAAATATATGCATTTATATATAGGTATATACTAGCTGACGTAGCCAGTAATTCCTGGGAAAGTGGGCCTTATCCCTTTGTTCTATTTTCATAATTGTTTTGTTAATCCAATAACAGCAATGCAATGTTTATAGCTCTTATTACTGTTTTTTGTACATTTACTGAGAATACTGAACTGTCTTTCACAGGATCTTGTTTTTAGAAATTCCCAACAAGTTATGAATACCCAAATTGTGTAGTCGGTTATGTAATTAGTTACCCGATAGTAAGAATTCAAATAAAGTAGCCCTGAAAAGGGCTGTAATGCGTTCTAAGAGTTTATAGAACATAGGAGGAAATACTAGTAAGGTATGTATACTAAAATTATGAAGCATATTACGTAATGACAGGCTAATCAGATATGAGATAATAACAATTCAAAGTAAATACCTCTGAAAAGGGCGTTTGTATGTTTCCAGAGAATATTGCCCTCAGGGATGCTATTGTTGGTATATATATATACATCATCATCATCATCATCGTCGTTTAACGTCCGCTTTCCATGCTAGCATGGGTTGGACGATTTGACTGAGGACTGGTCAAACCAGATGGCTACACCAGGCTCTAATCTGATTTGGCAGAGTTTCTACAGCTGGATGCCCTTCCTAATGCCAACCATTCAGAGTGTAGTGGGTGCTTTTACGTGCCACCAGCACGAAGGTCAGTCAGGCAGTACTGGCAACGGCCACGCTCAAAATGGTGTATTTTATGTGCCACCCGCACAAGAGCCAGTCCAGGGGCACTGGCAACGATCTCGCTCGAAAGTCCTTACACATGCCGCGGGCACAAGTGCCAGAAAGGTGACGCTGGGCACAGGTGCCATCACATTATATACATATATATATATATATAAAAGGCTAATTTCATCTACTTACTAATGTAATTAAAATTTAAGACTGAATTAAAGACCAAGCTTTAACTTGCAACCTGTTTACTGAAAATCTTTAGTTTGTTGGTATTTCAGCTATCATTATCTACCTCATAACATTCTGTTTCTCAGCTTGCAGTAATATTCTGATTGCAGGCTCTTGCATATTTGAGTTTCCCTTCAGCTGCTTTATTTTGCAATTAATCTCTTCCAAATTTCTTAACATGTGGAACCTACAGTCTTCCCAATTACACTGTTACACTATTTAGCATTTATTTGGTATATTCTGGTTCTGAAGTTTTGATAGATATCACTAGGATTCGAGAGGTCTTTCTTTTCTTTTTCTCTCTGTTAGTACCAGATAATTTTCATTGTTTTTAATGTTTGATATTTCATTAAACACATTGGAATTATTGGTTAATTGTTAAGGTGTTTTGACTTTCACATACCCAGTGTTTCACGTATTGTTCATCTTGTCAAATTAACCTTCTGTCTACCAATGGGTCCAATGGGTCCATTTCAGTTTTTTCAATTGCTTTTTCCTACTTTTTATATTATTTGATTCTGCTGATTTCTACTTGACTCTTTTTTATTTGTCAAATGGGAAATTTTCCGTATGTTTATAAAAGCTAGAAAATTTCACTTTATACATTAATTACCGTATGGTCCATTGGACCCTCAAATTAAATTCAGACAATAATCTTGTCGTCCTAAACAGAATAAAAGCAGTATCAAATATTATTTTCCTAGATATTTATCAAATATAAAATAGATAAAATTGTATTCAATTATTTGCTGAATTTTAGATAAAATAGGACAAATTATGAAAATATTCCTGTAAATTTGTGTGGTATTGCATCACCTTCAATCTGTTAGGTTATAGGGTGATGCAATATTTCTATGTGATGACACAATTCTTACAATATATTGCATCTTTCAGGAGAGTATAGATATGTGAGAGAGCAATATCTGCCTTTAGTCTGCTATCAAGTTTTATATAGTTCCCTTGTGCTTTTCAATATGCCTAGACGTGAAAACTTGAGTGAAGACCAAATATCATAAAGGTTATTGAAATTAGATAAAGAATGGGAAGAAGATAATAGTGATCCCTTCTATCGCTATGAAGATGATGGTGAAAGTGATTGTTTGCTGGACAGTTTAGGTTCTGTGTCATCAGATGATGAAGATACTCAAAAACAATTATCTGCAAGCCACCCAGTTATGAATGAGCAATGTTTCTAGGGACAGACAAGAAGTTTGGCATTCTAATCCTCTTACTCATACAGCAGTAAGAACTTCATCTTGCAATATTGTGCACCAAGAATGTGAACCATCCTGTTTTGCTAAAAGGTCTTGTGATAGCATGGAAACATGTTTTACTATGTACCAGAATCTTCTTGAAGTAATTCATAAATGGACAAATGTTGATGGTCAGGTTGTTCACAAAGATAAATAGAAGGAAATGGATCACTCTGAACTAAAGAAATTTATTGGACTGATTATTCTTATGGATGTTCATAAAGCTAAACATGAAAATGTCATACAGTTATGGAGTCAAGAAGATAGCCGCCCAATATTCAACAAAATTATGAGCCAGGGAAGATTTCAACAGATTTTACAAGTATTGCGTTTTGATGATGCTAGTGCAAGAAGACAAAAAAAAAGAGAGAAGTAATGATAAATTGGAGCCCACAAGAGAAGTATTTGAAATGTGGAATCAGAATTTGCAAGATGGATATGTTCCAAGTTCATGCGTGACAGTTGAACAATTAGTTTCATTCAGAGGGCGCTGCCCATTCCAGGTATATGTTCCTTCAAAACCAGGGTAATATGGAATTAAAATTTGGGTAATATGCCACAGTGAAACATCTTATGCCTGGAAAATGCAAAATCTACGCTGAAAAAGACTCAGTAAAAGGGAGAGAGACAAATCAATGTTCAAGACTTGTTGAAGACCTAGTAAAAGAACTTGAAAATGCTGGTCGCAATATAACTTGTGATGATCTTTTTACAAGTCTAGGATTGGCTCGAAAACTACTTTAGCTGGAACAATTAGAAAGAACAGTTAAACTTCCAAGTGCTTTCACAAATGGAAAAGAAAGAGAAATATTTGGATTTCAAAAGGATTCTATGATCCTATCTTATTGTCCCAAGAAAGATTATGTAGTCACACTTATGAGTACAATGCACTCTCAGCCTTCAACTGATTTTAAAAATGCTGGAAAGAAACCAGAAGTTATTACATGTTACAACAAAACAAAAGGAGGAGTAAAATACCCTAGATACGATGGAAAGGACATACACTTCCAAAAGAATGACTCGAAGATGGCTTACGGTTATATTCTACAACATGATTGATATAAGTGCAGTGAATGCTTTCATTGTTGCTAAACAGCTTCACTTGCAAAGCTTCAAGGATAAAAGACAGTGCCTAATTCAGTTAGGAAAGGAATTTGCTGACTCGGACAGCTGCACATCACTGCTCAACAAAAATATGACAAACAATCTTTTAGTTCTGCTAACATTTCTCAACCAAGCAAGAAAAGAAGACGATCTTCAACCTCATTTCAGATTCCTCAGCCAAAGAAAAAAAAGTAGATGTTCTTTGTGTGGCCCAAAAAAAGACAGGAGAACTTGTACTACATGTAAGAATTGTAATATCCATGTTTGCCAAGAACATTCCAATGTTGTCTGCATTTGCTGCCATGAAGAGCTGTATTTTTGTAATTTTTAAAATCTATAATATATTCTGTAAGCTGTATTTTTTAAATTAAAATTTGTGAGAAACTAATTCTTCATTCACCTGATGGTATATATAATGTAGCAAGGAAATAATGGTAGTTTGAATAAAATTTAATTGAAAGAAAAATATTGGGTCCATTGGACCCAGTTGGTAATTAATGACATATATTTTCTCTGGTAGACCAAAGGTTAATAGTACTAGCATTGTATGTTTTCAAAATTTTGAATGTTTACTTTTGATAGAAGAAAGAGTAAAATACTTTATGAGTAATGCAAATTCATACAAAAGTGGTCATTTTATCATGTTAACTATTGCTATAACCTTACTATTATTTTCTCAACCAAGCTAAATCTGTAAATCATTGAACCCCAAGCATAGTGGTAGTCTATTAGGTGCAACTACAGTCAATGGTCTTGGTATTACACTGCTACATATGCAATCCAACATTTACTGAGTTATGGAGTAAGTTGTAGTTTGTTAGTGGATATGCTGTTTGTCCAATCTATTTTGTGTATGCCAGTAGGTTCTGTTACTAGAAAAAGTGGGTCAAAGCATAACTTGTTCATGGTGTACATCATAATTCCTGTATGACATTGATACTGTTACTGCTTTTGTGTTGTATATTGGTACTGTATTTGTAGTTGCTATTCTAAGAGGTCAATAATCAAGGATAACACTAATTTGGCTGAAAGACTTCTTGTACATGCTTACCAGCTCCTAACATTTAATGTTGTGGCTACATCAGTGATGTGCAGCTGTCCAAGTCAGAGTGTAATTTCTTTCAAAGGTTAGTTTACTTCTGTTTGTCTATAGTACTTATATTCTGAGTGGTCAAAGTAATTAATTAGTCTAGTTCAGATAGTGATAAATAGCAACAAGACAATGCTGCTGGGTGTATGACTTGTGGGAACACTATAAATAGCAAGTATAACTATTATTCATTTTCAGCTAAAATCCCTTCATAGCTTGGAGATAATTTCCTAAAAGCAGGAGAGCCATTCATCTTATTAAAGAGCATCTGGTCAAATAATTGTCACCTTAAAGGATATAAATAGATATTGATTGATAGCTGCAACAAAAAGTTTTGTAATTATTTTCATCTTGGTCTTGTTCCTCGTGTTTTTTCTGAAACCAGTCAGTTGTTGGCATTTGACACTGTTCTACACATTAGATATTCTGAAGAGTTTAGCAAAGATTCGTAGCTTTACTACATGCCAGCACCAAAAACAGATGTTAAATGATGATAATAATGATAACTGTCTTGTTTTGTGTATAGAATCTTTGTTCTTGTCTGTATGACCCCTTAGAGGTTTCAGACATATTTAGTCTTTAGAAGAATAACTTAAGAACCTCCCAGAGGTCATAGTGAAAATTAGTTTGTTTGTTTTTTTTACTTCTTTATGGGATATCTCAACATGGGTATTTGGTTATTTCAAACACATATTTACAGAGTGTATTTGAACAAAATGAAGCAATTAAAAACAGGCATGAGATGGAAGAAATGACATATTCCTTGAAAAATAGCACATAAATTCAACTACATCAAAGAACAGATCATTCAACAAAACTTCCCTCAGTTCCATGCCAGGATCAGGTCCCTGCCACAGCCACTCTTCAGGATTCACTGGGGTATGAGTATACCCCAGTGAGTCCTTCACACTGTGAGGACTGTGATCTCCAACCACCCCAATGATGCCACAAGCATAGCAGTGTATAGATTCAAATCAGAACTAACTTGCCACATGATTTCAGTGGGTGGGGTGGTTACATAACCAGTTTTTCTGGGTCTTGCTGGACATAAACGACCCTTCTCATCATGTATTTGATGTCTACCTTCATCACACATCTAATTATGGATTCTGTTGCTTTAAGCTGCTCAACAACTGCACTTATTGACCCATTGAAGTCGTTTGATGATGTCTTGAACCTGCTAGGTGGATTCAGCCATTCAAACATCCAACCACTGAAAATGCTTATTTCTTTTCATTATAAACTAGCTTAAAAGTCGCTCTCTATGTGGACTTGAAGGCTAGCTCCTGCGGAGGGCTAATTAGACCTGTAGCTCAAAAGTACAGAGAGCTAAATAGCATGACTATAATACATCTATAATGACTACATACACCAGTGGTATTTGATCAGAGGTGATGGTAAGACGAGCATTAATTCTGTGATGTAATCATTCTATTGTTCCAGTCCCAAGTTGTATTCCAACTGTTGGCCAGTTTATCCCAAAGTTCTTATCTTAACGAAAAAGCAGTGAAGTGAATGTCATTTATCTCCCCCTTGATCTCTGATGTCATATAACAAACATCAAGCAAGATGGTGTGAATCAGCATGCTAGAAATAGCAACCCAAATGCTTTTAAATCAGATCCCAATACTGGATTTTCAAGAACCAAATGAAAAGCAGATTTTCAATTCTGGGATCATCCTGATTCCAAAAAGATATGTCTATGAAGAACAAATGTAGACTGAGATACAGGGGTCCCAGATGGACAGAATTTCACCGGGGGCATGTAAATAGCACCATTTGAGCATGATCGTTACCAACGTCGCCCTCCTGGCACTTGTGCCAGTGGCACGTGAAAAGACATTCGAGCGAGTCTGTTGCCAGTACCGCCGAACTGGCTCCTGTGCAGGTGGCACGTAAAATACACCATTTCGAGAGTGACCGTTGCCAGTACCTCCTGACTGGCCTTCATGCTGGCGGCACGTAAAAGCACCCACTACACTCTCGGTGTGGTTGGCGTTAGGAAGGGCATCCAGCTGTAGAAATTCTACCAAATCAGATTGGAGTCTGGTGTAGCCATCTGGTTCACCAGTCCTCAGTCAAATCGTCCAACCAATGCTAGCATGGAAAGCGGACGTTAAACGATGATGATGATGATGCTGATGATGATGATCCTCACCAGAGGTTGACCCTGTTTCCCAATTCTAAACCTGAATAATCTGGCCATGTTCAAGAAGTGAGCTATCTATTCGTTTTTTGTATCACACTGGGATCTTCCATGCAGATGCCTGAAAGAGAAATGAAAAAGTTAAAGTAAAACATGTTGCATAAAATTAAATAAGGTCATCTACTTGTGGCCCACTAGCTTTTGTTCACAAATACTTTGTGCACCCACCCTGTAAAGTAAGTTTTCTTCTCTGCTTCTTTTTTTACCTTTTTTTTCCCCTGTCTACTTTCAGTTTTGATAGATACTTTGTATGGTTACTTTTTTTTCTGTCTACTTATTCCTGCTAGTCTTTGCATGGACTAGAAAAAGATGTATATGTATACCTAATTAGTATTTACTTTTTCACTACAAATGAGAATTATTTTATTAATTTTAAAATAACTTCTTTAGATTTATCAAAATATATATGATAAGCTTCAGTAAATTAATCTCCAGCAACCATGTTTGCTTCAAATGCTTTATGAAAAAAATCTCTGCCTGTTGTTCTGTTCAATTCTGCTAGTCAATTCTCTCAACTGAATGCAGTGAATTAGGAAAGAATTATATAATGTTGAGTTGCATTACTAAAAATATGTATTTATTTTAAATGAAAGTTGGCCATACACACCTGCATAGTTGTAATTCTTGCTTTCCTACCTCACCACTTATCTTAACGACATAGGCCAAGCCACCAGTAGATGGTAGCTACACCCTTCCTACTTGGTTGTTTCTATGACATAGGTTGGTAGTCAAAAGCTCACACTGTCACTCCTTTAGTAGCTAAAATTCTCCCTGCATCTTCCATAGTGAAACCCACCTACAAAAAAGAAAAAACCTTGAGCAGTAACTCTGAATAGAGATTAATACAGTATTATGGGTACTTAGGCCTGCTGCAGACGGTTTGTCTGGCACTGGGGACACAATAAAATACATCCAGTTAATGCTGTATAGTGTCTGGTATATAAGGAAGAGCATCCAGCTGTAAGAAAAGAAGTTGACTGGTTTCCACTGTTACTGTGTGCCAGCTGACAAAAGACCATAGTGGGTGGTGAGATGCCATGAGACCCTTGCAACTAATGCCAGAACGGGAAAGTACTTATTTGCTAATAGCCATTGTTTTATGCACTTGTCTAATTTTCCTTCTTTGTTCCATAACTCAGGGATTTTCCTTACTGCTAGCTTCCCATAAACAGTTTTGTTATCCTTATTAATAGTTTTCCACTGTTGAGATCTTTTCCGGAGCTTTGTTGTTTTCAGTTTTCTTTAATGCATTTTACTGTGCAAGAATAGTTGATACATCCTTTTGATTGATTGATATTTCATTTAATATTTGATAATTTACTGTCAAACTGCATAGCTCTTGATAAACGTCTCGGTCTTGACTCATTCCAGTACTTCAGTTTTATCTTGCATTGAATTTCCATTTTGTAAACATGCCTTGCCTCTAGTGAATTTACTATTATGGAGAAAGAGTCACTTAAATTAAATTAAACAACATGCCATTTTTTTTCTCTTACATAAAATAAAGTTCTTAAAGTTTTTAGTTTCGGTAGTAATGTATAGCACTATTTCATCCTCCTTTAGTATCTTCTGCACAGCATAACTTAAGACACAATTTAAGCTAAATCCAACCACAGAGAGAAGAAATAGTTCATAGTCTAATATATATATATATATATATATATATATATATATATAAAATCATCAACATTTAACATCCATTCTTCATGCTGGCATGGATTAGGCAGTTTGACTGGAACTGATAAGCCAGAGGACTGCACCAGATTCCAGTCTGATTTGGTATAGTTTCTATGGCTGGATGCCCTTCTTAATGCCAACCACTCCAGGAGTGTAACAGATAATTTACCATGCTACTGGCACCGGTGCCATTTACATGACACCAGCATTGACCACAACTACGATTCACAGGTGCCATTTACATAACCACAACTACAATGCATGGGTGTCATTTACATGGCACCAGCAGCGACTGCAACTACAATTCAGGATGCCATTTACATGGCACCAGCAGTGACCACAACTAGGATTCACAGGTACCATTTACATGGCACCAGCAGCGACTGCAACTACAATTCAGGATGCCATTTACATGGCACCAGCAGTGACCACAACTACGATTCACAGGTACCATTTACATGGCACCAGCAATGATCGCAACTCATGGGTGCCATTTACATGACACCATCAACAACCAGAACTACAATTCACGAGTGCCATTTACACAACACTGTCAGCAGTCTTGATTACAATTTATGAGTGCCATTTACAAGGCACTGGTGACGCCCTAACTCCGATTTCACAGGTGCCATTTACATAGCACCAGCATTGGTCACGACTACAATTTCACTGGTCCCATTTACATGGCACCAGCATGGCCACACTACAATTTCACTTGGCCTGACATGTTTTCTTATGCACAGCATATCACCAGAGGTCTCAGTCACTTTCCATCACCTTCCTAAGGCCCAACATTCGAAAATCATGCTTCTACACCTTGTCCCATGTCTTCCTGGGTCTACCTCTTCCACAGGTTCCCTCTACAGTTAGAGATTAGCACTTCTTTACACAGCTGTTTATGTCCATACACATCACATGACCATACCAGTGCAGTCATCTCTCTTGCACACTACATCTGATGCCTCTTATGCCCAACTATATATATTTTGCTATTCTTCTGATATTATTTATCCAAGTCACTTGGATAAATTCAGAAATTCCAGGTTGTGTCCGACATGTTGGGAGCGAGACACCCCTTATTTTTTGTTAAAGCATGTCTCTAGAACTCACTTCAAACCCAGGCTATGTCTGCTCCAATAATTGGCGGTGACTTGGTCAGTGAATCCTCTGCTACAGTCAATAATCGACGGCAAGATGAGCTTACAGATCATGCTATCCCCAAGTGTGTATGCATGTGACCAGAGACCACATGTGAAATTGTGTTCCCTCTGGAACTCTGAGCATAAACTACTCATTGGTTGGAGCTGGCTCAACTTACCCTGGGTGAATGCTGCTGCAAGTGCAAGTAAAGTAAGTACAGTATTAACAAGTGTCACAGAATATAAGTAAATGATGAAAGAAAAGATTAAAGTTTTCTCATTTAAATTAGAGTTCAGAACTTCCTTTAAAACAAATGTAAACAACAGTTCTGTTTGTGGCAGTTTTGGGCAGTAAAGCATTGACAAACAGATACTCTACCTGGCAAATTCATGTCATAGAGTAGGTTAAGAGTTAGGTAATTAAGATTTTCAAATCCTGCTGAAAACATAGGTTACAGTGTTCTGCTTGCTGAAGCTAACTGAATGAAATTAAATGCATTCATACCACTTTTAGAATTTTAGTTGAGAGTGATGTATAACATGGTCATTGAAAATCACTTATGTTCTTTGCAATCCTCATATTTTGTCTCAATCAAAACATTAACTTTTAGTCTGCTTATTGGTCAACTCCCTGATATTCTCTAATGAAATTTTAAAATTTACTATAACATTCCATAAGTTATACAGTTAGTCATGAGCTAGACCAAATAATAAGAACCATTTAATTTTTGCTGGATGCTGAAGAGAGAAACCTCCTCAGAAATTGTGTCAATCATACTACATAGTCTAGTGACTGTCTATTAACACTAGCAATTCCTGTCAAACATCAGTTCATTAATATTCTCCAGCGTTCTGAATTTTCTATACAAGTGGATGAGTCAACTGTTGTCAACAATCAATGTTCAATGATGGTATATGTTTGGTATAGCAGCAAAGTCCTTCAACCTTGTATGGAAATGCTGTTTACAGAGAAATTACTGCTTGATTCAAAAGGTGCAACTATTTTTCATACTCTCAAATCTTTTCTTTTTGAACATAATAATCCACTCAGTAATATTCTTGCCTGTGCGTCTGATGGAGCCCCTTCGATGATAGGCAGATACAGAGGTTTTTCATCTCTCCTAAAACGTGAAATTTCCCACCAGATATTAACTATTCATTGCTTGGCACACCGGCAGCATCTAGTGGCACAAAATATGAATGGTAGATTGCATGATGCGCTACAGCTAGTTATCAAGACTGAACAAATTGAAGTCCAGTCCTTTGTCTGATCAAATTTTCCGTCAACTCTGAGAAATGATGAGGACCATACTAAACTCTTATACTATACTGATGTGTGGTGGTAAAACTGTGTTTTATGCTTTGGTGAACTGTTTTATATATCTTTTTCTTTGAAATTACTCCACTACCTGCTTCATTGATGGTTGCAAGGTGCAATATCTTTTTTTTTTTCTTTTCTTTTTTTTGTGATATATTCACAAAATTAAATGGTTTGAATAAGTTATTGCAAGGAAACAGAAAAACTCTAGTTGATTGTAAATCGTTTATTACTACCTTCATTTCGAGATTGGTGTTGTTTAAGATTAACATTTCAAAACATCAATTCCATCAATTTCCATAACTTGATTCTTTGAAAGATGAATTGATTGATGAAGATTTAACTACATATCGCAATTATTTACATTCATTGCACTTTAACATAGTGGAGCGATTTCAAGATGTTATTGCACTGAATATTCCAAATTGGTATAGCAATCCATTTGAGGTCGATGAAGTCGATTGCGAGGATGTTTTTCAGGAGGAGTTGATGGAATTACAAAATGACAATGACGCCACTGAATTCCTACCCCAATCTGTGGAAACATCTGAAATTACTTTTTCTTGCTTTCCTTAACACACTTTTCACTTTTCTTGGCAGAGATATTGGGGTGGTTTGCCATTGCTTCTCTTAACTGGATGGCCATTGGCCCACAGGGAGCTTATCCACCATCAACAAGTCTTGTTTTTAGTCCTGCTGGGTGTCCAAACACCCTCCTCACAAGAGTAGCAAACTACTGAAGTGGGTGGAGCTGCTTTAGTTGCCAACCATGAAACTTGTAGTACTGGTTTACATGGTACCAGTAACAGGTCTCACAATCAAAAACAAAATTTGAAAATGATTTAAAGTGATAAATGCAATTGCAGAAGAGAGTGAAAATGGCAAGATCTTGAAAATAAACCATATGAACAGGTGGTGGATCAAAGATGGCAAGAACTGTTCAATTGTACAAATATATTTTTTGAAGTGAAGAGATTGCATGTTGTCATAACTTAGATTTTACTGGCCATACATGAAAAATTGCTCAAAGAATGTTCACTGAGTTTGAAATGGAAGCATGCTTTTCAGACATTAAGAGGTTTTATTTGAATTATCTTGTATAGCAAACATGGATGAAACTTTCTTAACATTTGGTGTTCCAAGCAATCAAACTACTGGTATAGAAGGTACTATGAAGTCTACTGGACACGAAAAACCACATTATATGGTGGTGTTAACATGTGCAGATGGAACAAAATTACCACCAATGTTAATTTCTGAAGGCAAAACAATGCCCAAAGAAAATTTACCCAGAGGTGTCTGTAGACACATAATGCTTGTTTCAGTCATTAGACTGGGGCACTGCCTTGAATTTTTAGTTGAATGAATCAACACCAGTACTTCTTTTTTATACCTGGTACTTATCCTATTGGTCTCTTTTGCCAAACTGTTAAGTTAGAGGCATGCAAACACACCAACACTAATTGTCAAGTTGTAGCTGGGGACAAACAGAGACACAAAGACACTACACATACACACATAACTGACTTCTTTCAGTTTCCATCTACTAAATCCACTCATAAGGCTTTGGTCGGCCCAAGACTATAGTAGAAGACACTTGCCCAAGGTGCCATGTGGTTGGGAAGCAAGATTCTTACCACACAGCCATGCCTGCGCCTATTCATGTAAAAAAAAATTGGTCAACATTTAAGGGTTTATTAAAAAATCATTCTTTTCTCCTTTGAGATTAGAGCTATTAAAAAGAAAAATCTAATGAGTTGGTACAACTGACTATTATACCTGATGGTTTGACAAGTCAACTCTCAGTATTTGTTAACAAAACAAACCCTTTAAGATTTTAATGTGAAAGGAATGGAACTGGATGCTGCTGGAAGCTTTTGCTACAACTCCTACTAGGTGAAGGAATAGACTGACTCTTCTCGTGTGCATGTGGGTGAAAAATTCATGTGAAAAATATAAGTGAAATAGGGATTAAGTCATTAAAGAAATGGATGGAAATGGGTATCTTGAAGGTTTTCAACCAAACTATAAAAAAAACAGTAAACCTATTTATTAATTTACAGTACTTTCAAATTTGACCAGCTTTTTTTCCCAAAACTATCTCTTCAAAATAAATGTGTATCTGATATTCTGAGAAATACAGTACTTAAACCCAAAATCCAAAAAGAAGCAATTAAATGAAAAAGCTTTATGGCTTAGTATTTATTATTATGTTAAAAGTGGGTGGGGTTAACATCTTAATACTGTGTATTGTATATAACTTTGGTTTTTAATCTTGATTTTGGTGGGGGGGGATACTTATGAGAATGGGGTTTTATAGCATGTTATGTGCCAATTTGAAAGAATTGCCCATAAATGACTGTTATTATTCACAACATAAATACATGATCTAATCAATAAGTATCCAGGCTGTTGCCATAGTAATGAAGCTAAAGCACGCAGAATGAAGCTGCTTGGCACAGATTGACCTTGAACTCTGCTGTGCATGCACACTAAGTTTTAACGTTCCAGCTCACTTCCACTGTTTACAGCAGTGCTTGGAAGGAAGGTGTGTAGTGTGTGGTCATCACATTGACCATGACAGAGAAAGCTGAGCAGACAATCTACATCAAAGTTTACAAAAAGTTTTCATCATTCTCAACAGTCAATGAGATCTTGTGCAATGACCTGAGTGTCATTTTAGTCAGCTGAAAGCAGTTTCAGCACAAACTTGACAGCTATGCATCTCATACCCAAATTTTCAGTGATAATGGACTGAACTGAACTGTAACTAATCTGCACATCCTCTGATAACTCATGGTTGATGATTCGACAATTTCTCCTCACAGCTGCATACATCTGTGATGTTTTTCTCAGTTTTGCTAGTTGCAGGTCTCCCATAACATTCATCAATATTGACATTTTTTCGGCCATCTTGAAAACGTCTGAACCATTTGTACACTTTGTATGCAGCTCATACACTCCTCCCCATACGCTTTCTGCAACTTTGCATAGGTATCACCATGACAACTTTCTCTGTCATGGTTAATGTGATGATCACATGCTACAGGCATTCCAAGCACTGCTGTAAAGAGTGGAAGTGAGCTAGAATGTTAAAACTTAGTGTGCATGCACAGCCGAGTTCAAGGCCAATCTTTGCCAAGCTGCTTCACTCTGCATACTTTAGCTTCATTACTATGGCAATAGTCTGAATACTTAATGGTCAGACCCCGTATATGTAAAATAGTAAAACTATTTATAAGCCACTCTATTTATTTTGACAGTATATGTGTTCAATCTAATTTGTCCACTAAATTTTCCTCATTTTCATATAATTCTGTAGTTTTCATATTTGTTTCATATAATTCTATAGTTTTCATATTTGTTACTTATTATAGGCCAGTTTATTTGGTGTTGACCTGTTTGTTCGAGTCCTTACCACTGGATTTTGGCCCACACAGTCTGCACCACCAAGATGTAATATCCCACAAGCTCCCAGATCAGCCTTTGAAACTTTTAGACGGTATTTCAAACAATGAAAATTTTTGTGTCTATAATTTTGTATGCTTTTATGTTTGTGTGTATATTTTCTTAGTCACAATGAGTATCTATTTGCCTGTCTGCCTGCCTCTCTCTCTCTTTCTCTCTCTCTCTCTCTCTCTTCACACACATTTAATACCCACTTTTCCGTGCTTCCATGGGTCAGGCAGATTTTCTACAACCATATACCTTTCCTATCGCCATCCCTCACCTGTCAGCAAGTAAGGTAATAATTCCCTATGATCAGACATGTTTTCCATAGAAAACTGGAAATAAACAACACTGTTTATGTGACAATAATGGTCATTTACAACCAATTCATGGTGTCAAGGCAAATACACTTGTGCAGACACATAACTGGCTTCTTTCAGTTTCTGTATACCAAATCCACTCAAAGCTTTGGTTAGCCTGGCACTATAGTGGAAGACACTTGCCTGAGATGTAACATACCCATACCTGTTCCTATACACACATGCACACAAATCAACCTTCACCACCACTACTGTCACCAACACAACCACCATCTACACCAAAATCAATATAATCACTCCCATTACCAACCCACCAGATCTTTGCTGACCAACAGTAACAATGTGTACAAGATAAGCAATTCCATCTAAAATAAAACACGATGACATGAGACAGTGTGTGTGTTTTAAAAGTTAAATGGCATGTCAACAATTATTGATTGAAGACTAAGCAATAACAATACAATTAACAAGAACAGTATAGTCATTGCCATCATGGCACCATCACTAACCCCTACACCAACACAGTCAACATCACCACTACCAACCAATCAATTTTTGACTAACTAGCAACAATAATAATGTTAATGATTTCAAATTTTGCCACAAGGGCAGCCATTTTGGGGGAGGGGATGAGTCAATTAACACTGACGCCAAGGGTTGAACTGGTATTTATTTATCAACCCTGAAATGAGTACAGTAATGAATTCCGGGTAGAGGTAGGGGTCCACCAAGGCTCTGTCCTCAGCCCCCTCCTATTTATCATAGTCCTCCAGGTGATAACAGAGGAATTCAAGTCAGGATGCCCCTGGGAGCTCCTTTATGCTGATGACCTTGCACTAATTGCTGAGTCACTATCAGAACTAGAGGAGAAGTTTCAGGTGTGGAAGCAGGGACTAGAATCGAAGGGCCTTAGAGTGAACCTAGCTAAAACCAAAGTCCTAATAAGTAAGAAGG